>NC_134547.1:40331418-40677668 GCF_050624435.1 Tenrec ecaudatus | reverse complement strand
TTGCTGAACCCACTATTCTAGTCCACTCATTTCCACATCATGCTACTTCACCAGCAGTCCACTCCCACGGGCTCCTCCTTCAAAGTCTCCCTGGGTGATACAAACAGTGAATACTCTCAGCTGCTAACCGAAAGGTTGGAGGTTTGGACCATCCAGTGGCACCTTGGAAGAAAGACTTGATGACTTACTTACATTGTAAAAAGCAATCATTAAAACCCACATAGAACACAGTTCTACTCAGATATACATAGGGTTTCCATGAGTGGGAGTTGACTAGGCAGCAACTAGGTTTACACACACACACACACACACACACACACACACACACACACACGCACGGGCATCAAAACATTATGGAAAAGTGGATCTAAAAATAACAGAATGAATAGGCTTTTCCCACTAACGTTTGCTGCTCCTTGGGAGAAAGATGAGGCTATCCTACGTCAAAATGTGGTCTCAGAAACCCTCGTGACCAGTTCTAATCTGTCTTACAGGGCTGCTAGGAGCAGGAATCAACTCGGTGACAGTGGAGGTTATAGATACATCCCCCCAAAATTAACCTACTTCTTCATAGTATTCTCCTGTGAAAAGATATTCAAATATAATTCCAAGACTACTTCTACTTTTCAGTAGCTTCCCAGCTGCTTATCTGGTCCTCTCCTACCTTCTCAATAGATTCCTCTTTCTGAAGGGAGAAAGATGCGGCACTGGAGTGACGACAATAGGATGGCTTCAAAAAGAACAGCCAAATAGAGAAGCACAGTTTTGATACCAACACACACGACAAACAGATCCACAAGAACAAGAGCACGCGGGACAGGACAAAATCCTCATCAGTGGCCGCGACACAGCAGCAGTCCGGAAACCACCAAGAAAGAGATGTGACTGCTGTGCAGTGCTAAGAGACAGACGAAGAGTGACGCTCAAACATGACTGTCTTATTCTACAGTCAGCTCCTGGGGCCTGGCTCTTCCCAAACGGAAGCCCTGTAACTGCCCGCGCCTCCTCCAGCTCTGCCTCTTCAAAGCATCATATCTCCACTTGTCACAACTTCTCTGTGCCTCACTCCTCTATTGCCGACTTTCCACACCCCTACTTATCCCTGTGTAGCTAGAAATTGTCCTCCCCAAAAGTGCACTCTTTAGTCCTGTGAAAAATAATAATAAAACAATGAAATAATGTTAATTTAAATAATAAGCATAGTCAGGGTACTAAATAAATATATTAAGGAATCATTAAAGAAATATTTCCTACTGATAAATGACAATGAAAATTAGGGCTATCTTTGCAATGCTTCTATAAAACTTTAATATTTACCTTATTTTTAACAATGGCTCTACTCTTAAAATATGATGAAACAGGATATTCAAGAATTCTTCAGGATCTAGAAAATATTTAAAACATCAAATAATTCACAGGCAAAACTTAAGATGTAGTTTAACTTTATAAGTAACAATAACATTTCTATATTTATATCCATAATCAGTATTACCTCAGTTAATAACAATTTTTCAAAATTTCCTTATAAAAGCTATTTCGAAGGTCTGATGAAATATGTTTCAAAGTTGGCATGGCTTTCACTGCATCTGAAATGCATAACTCACTCACCATAAGATCATTTTAGTGTATGGGGAGGAAGGGGCTGGAACCAAATGGGAGAAAGCCATAAGTAAGGCTCTATATTTTTTCCTGATATTTAAATAATTATTACACCTCCACACATCACTGCTATCAATTAATCTGAACAAACCCACTAGCTATAAATAGAAGTTATTCATCTTTCAACTGTGTTGTAACAAAACTAAGTGAGAAAATGTGAATTGCTCAATGCAACCCTTCTGAACTGACGGAGAAAAAATCCCACACCAAAACTTTAGAGTATCACGACTGGATCAAAGGGAAAGAGCTTTTCATTTATGTATTTATGATAGTGGAGCCAGCGAGGTTCTAAATTTTATTATTTCATTGTTACATATATATTATCACTTACTTTTATAAGGAAGAATATATAAAATGCAGAGAAAATTGTATATCACATAAAAATTAATTTCTAATTTAAAATTAAATTCCCAAATTAGAAACACATATAAGGGGGCTTCAAAAATTTCATAGAAAAATTCTGTTATCTTTTAATCCCACTTTTCTATGAATTTCTGAAGCCCCCTTACTATGAAAAATATATATACTTTTAAGCTATTTTTAAATGCCCATCCTATACGTTAAGAAAATCACCTTTCTCTTCGGAGGTAAATCCTGATGCAGCCTCAACTTTTTCAAGTATTTTCCTCAGTTTCATAATTTTTGTAGCACACACGTATCCATATCTGTTTGTAAAACATATTAAAGGATTCTGATATATGTATATTTAATTAGATAACATATCTTGACAATCACACATTTCATAAACAACTCTGGTGTGCCATAAATCAATAACAGGCTATATAATCTTGCTTGCTGAAATTGAGGAGGACTTGAAGCATTTGGTGTTGCAGATCATTGATTGCAGACATGAATATGAATTATAAGTCAATGTGAAGAAAACCAAAACCCTAACAACCGGACCAAGAGGTAACATAATGATAAACAGAGAAAAGAGTGAAGTTGTCAAGGGCTTCATCTTGTTAGATCCACAATCAATACTCACGGAACAGCAATCAAGAGATCAAATGTTGCCTGTGCACTGGATAAATCGTGCTGCACAAGATCCCTTTAAGGTGTTGAAAACCAAGGAGGTGACTTTAAGGACTAAGGTGTGCCTGGCCAAAGCCATGACATTTTCAATTGCCTCATATGCATGTGAAAGTTGGACAATGAATAGAAAGCCTAAGTAACAGTTGATATACTTCAATTATGGTGCTGGAGGAAAATATTGAAAGTACTATGGACTGCCAAAAGAACAAATAAGTTTGTCTTGGAAGAAGTATAACAAGAATGCTCCTTAGAGGCAAGGATGCCAAGACTTCATCTCACTTACTTTGGACATGTTGGCAGGAGAGACCAGTCCACGGGAAGGACATCATGATTGGTAACGTAAAGGGCAGTGACAAAGAGGAAGGCCCTTGACAAGATGGATTAACACAGTGGCTCCAACAATGGGCTCACAGGTAAGAATAACTGAGATGGCACAGGACCAGGTCGTGTTTCATTCTGCTATCCTTAGGGTAGTTACATTACTCAGAATCGACTGAATGGCACACAACAACAATAACAACAATAGGATTCTTCTGGAAATTTGAAAATAAAGATATAAAACTAGAATTATCCCAGACATTAATGGGGAAAAAAACATTTTTAAGAAAGTTGATGGCTTACTTTTAATACTATTTATCAAAGAATTAAATATTTGCTTTATAAGTCAGAATATAGTACTTTACTCAAATAAAGCTTATGTTATATGTTTTTTCTGTCAAATGTGCCCTTCTCCTTCAGGTATTTTTGTAAACATACTATTATACATTAAATAAAATATTAACATGAAATTCTAAATAAAGTAACTCACACATATTCATTGTTTGAAAATATAGTGTACAGTTTTGAGAAATTTCTTTTAATACTAAAGACTGAAATTGCCACCTATGGAATGGGAATGAGAATTGATAAATCTAAAATCTGCAAGCAAACCAATCACTGCAATGATGTTTTCTCATAATATATACAAGAAGTACTCAGTAAGTTTCACATTGATCTTTGACAAAATTCTAGAACTAAAATGGTTTAAAAAGGCAACATATGTACAAACATGCCTGATTCAACAGATATATGGATTGTGATGAGCTGTACGAGCCCCCAATAAAATGATTAAAAGCAAAAAAAAAAAGAATGACTAAATTATTATTTTTACCTCAGAAAATAAAAAAACAATGACAGTATAAGCTTCAAAAGAGAGAGAGAGAAAGAGAGAGAATTCTAGAGGCCACCATGAACTTAATAAGGGCAAATCAGAGCTAGATAGTTACATACCCATTTTATATAACCATTAATTCATTGTAGTTAGCACATACTGAGCAGCTACCACTTAAATAGCAATTTAACTTGCTAGTCAAGGGGGGTACAAAAATAAGTCAGATGAAATGGCAAGGTCTCTGCCTCTTAGGGTCTTACAAAGGAGAAAGTATAGGTTTCAGTACCACATAAAAAAATAGCCCGTTATAATACAGATTGGTATCCTGTAGAGTCTATAGGCTTTTTTGTTTTTAACAAGGTTTTACTGTGGGCAGGGGTTTACATTTCACATATTCAGTTTTGTTATCTAACTATCTAATTACTAATCAAACTCTTCAGTATTTTACCCTCCCTTCTCCTCCACATTGATTTCTCTTTCCCCCCTTATGGACTACTCTCTTCTCTTTCACCCAAGTTAATACCTGCAACGATCTAGCCTATTGCTTCATCTTCCCACTCTCGCCTTCCCCCTCTGCTAATCTCCAAAGTCCATTCCCTATGATATGAAAGCTTTTCCCTTGGTTATTTTTTTCTTATCTATAAAATCAGTCTCATACAATATTTGTCCTTAGATTGACTCATTTCCCACAGTATAACGTCTCCAGGTTGATACATGATACGAGGTGCTTCGTGGTTTCATCACTTTTTAGTGATGTGTTGTATTAGCTTGTGTCTATGTACCAATTTCTGTATCCATTCTTCTACTGATGAGTATCTAGACGGTTTCCACCTTCTTGCTATTGTGAACAGTGCTGTGATGAATATGGGTGTATAAATGCCTCTTCATTTTTTAAGATAAATAACCAGCAGAGGGATTGCTGGATCGTAAGGGAGTTCTATTCCAAGTTGTCAGAGGTAGTACCATATTGCTCTCCCTAGTGGTTGTACAGTCTACAGGTTTTTAATCACATAATTTAATTTATTTTTAAATTTTAAATTTATTTTTTAACATAATTTAATTTTTATTACAGGATCAACAATTTTTTCAAATCTATGGTCCTATTTTACACAGCTTAACTACGTAATGTGACATTATCACATACCCTACTTAACAAAAGTAATTGTATCACCTCTGTTATTTGACTTATACCATTACAAATTACTTCCTGTGACCAAAGAAAGGCATAATTATAATACTTAAAATAGGAATTGGAAAGAAAAAAATCACCTTTCTAAGAAAGTGGAAATGAGCCTAAATACATTCCTTTAACTAAGAAATGTGTTAGTAAAAGATGTCTCATTTGTTTCTAACAATCAGCTATTCTATAAAAGTTATCAGGAGAGGCTAATCCCCGACAAAGGACAGCATGCTTAGTAGGAGGTCAGTGAAAAAGAGGAAAAGCTAATGAGATGGATTGGCACAGTAGCTGCTATAATATTTAAACATAAGAACAACTGTGAGGATGGCATAAGACCGGGCAGTGTTTCATTCTGTTGTACAGGGGTTGAGATGAGTCATACCTCACTGGATGGCATGTAATAACATTGTATAAATAAAGTGTCCCCATCCTTCTTTTCCTTTCAGAGAAAATTAATTTTAAGAAGCCATGTTTCAATATGACTAATAGACATGACTACTATTAGGAATAGCATTAACTATGTGATGTCACATTATATAAGGGGGTGTCCCCAAAACCAAATTTTTTCCAAAGGTATGCATTAAATTTTTTTTTTTTATAAAACAACCTTATCACCTTCAAAGTGTACTCTCCCATAAACTTAATACATCTGGTAAATCTGCGATTTCATCTTGGAAGCATTTATCAAGCTCATCAGTTTGGATGGCTGACAGCACCCTCGATTTTTCCTTCACATCTTCTATGTCCTCAAATCACTGTCATCTCATGTCCCTCTGGATTCGCAGAAACAAAATGAAGTTGCATGGAGCGAGGTGAGGTGACTCAGGTGCGTGGGGTGTGAGAAGCATGCTGATTTTTGCCCAAAAATGGTACACTGAGCTGGTTGCGTGAGCAGGTGCATTGTCATGGTGGCAAAACTAGTCCCATCTGCCACAAATCAGGACTTTTTTTGTCACACACTGTTACACAATCTTTTCAGAACCTCTTAATATAAAGCTTGATTAACTGTCAACCCTGGTGGAATGAACTCCAAATGCACTATGAGTTGACATTTTCATCTGTTAGGGATCTGTTAGGGAAGTTGAGGGACGTCCAGAACAAGGCAGACGTCCAGAACAAAGTTTGCCATCAATCAACAATCCACCTTTTTTGAGATGAGAAAACCACTTGTACACTTTTTCCCCACCGCACTGTCCTTATAAACTGTGTTCAATATCACAACAGTTTCTGCAGCAATTTTCCCGAGCAGGAAACAAAATTTCACAGCCGTACTCTGTTCTTTTGCACTGGCCATCAAAAAAAATACAAGTTTCAAACAAAACTGCTTTTACGAAAAAATTCACTGCCCAGAGAGACCATTCCCAGGAGATGCCACTGGATGCACTACCTCAGAGCGAGTTGCTAGATGCTCGCCTAGTTGTGGGATTATAAAGTGACTTTTCCCCAGCTTTGTCTCCCCCAAAGACATGCCAAACATTACGGGCTTTTTGCTAGTGTATGGGGGGAGGTCAGATGCTTACAGACATGTCCCTGAAGACAAAAGGCTCAGTTCTCTGCTGTTAAGGACAATAGGCTACTACTCCCAAGAGGCTTGCAACCATTAGCTTGGTTCCTATAGGTGGGGTTTACACCCTACTAATAATGGTTTCTATGGAGAACAGATCAAACTGGCTCATTTACATCCAAAGTGAGGTTGCCACCCTGAATCTAGGATCCGCCCATCTTGTCACAAGTATACCCCAATCCCTCCTCTTCCTATTGCGTGTATGTCCCTAGACTGTCCCCCTCTCATTGCTGTAGAACCTATAGCTCAGCCCCTTCTTGTGACGTATGTCTTTACCTGTAATTAGTGGGCTTGCACTCCCCGCAAAGGTATATAGGCCTGGGTTAGCAATAAAGATCACTCTCTCTGGTTCCCTGTCTCCTCTCCCGTCCTTGCTCCCCTGTTCCCTTTCCCCTTGAACTCATTCCCTTCCCCCTTTCTCCATAAGGACCACCAAGAGGGGCTGAGGTGAGCATTGCTACCATGAAAAGTTTCTGACTCCATTATTTCAATATCTCTTCTATCTCTCATGCTCTTGATGACTTTAATATTTATATATCTCAACCGTACAATTGTGCCTATTGAACCGTGATTAGTGGTGGTGGGCTGGCACCCCTTCCAACCACACCTAGTGGGAAAATGTGTACTACAAAAGCAGAGCTTTTGTCCGATCTTTTGTTTGGGTAACCCCTCGTTTAGTTAAACTGTGTAGAAATAGGACCATGGATTTTTTTTTAATTTGTTCATTCCATTACAATAAAAAATATATGTAATTAAAAACCTATAGACACCATACAACCACTGGGGAAGAAATATAGCACTATTCCAATATGATTAACAAATATGATTATTATTAGAATAGCAATTTTCCAGTGTTTCCCAAAGTGGGTGAGGGCCCCAGAGATGAGGGGCTGAAAAAACCCAAAGGGGCTGCAGAAGCAAATACTTATACTTTATTATGGATTATGAACTATAGTACAAACATTTTTAATTGCCAAAGGGGCGCTGAGTAATCTTTTTCCTAAAAAAGGAAAAAAAAAAAGGGTGCAGTAGACCATATAAGTGTGGGAACACATAGATTAACCTATGTCAGAAGAATCCCACATATTTCATCAGGTTTTATACATGGACTGTAATTGCTAAATTATAGCATACTCTACCAAATTGTTTAAATCACAAATTTTTGCCAAATTTAAGGAATTAAAACAAGCAAAGGAAGCAGAAGAACCAGTTAAGAAAACATTAATACATTTTTTACTACCCAAGACGAGGCATAAATCAATGACTGCACCAAAGAAGGATGAGGGAAGCGGGGAGGGAGGGCCTGAGGGAGGAAGGAGAAAGGAAGGGAAGTAAGAAATGAGAGTCCATCTAACGACAACATAGCTGTATATTTTCTACTCACATTCGCAAAGGATTAACAATTTCCGTCCTCAGTAGTCCTTGAGTTTCACTATAATATTCTACATCATTCTTTTCTTTGGGTCTTAGCAACACAGTGTCCAGAACAGAACTAAAAGCAAATAAGCTGCAAAATAAAAAGAAAATTCTTTCTCATACTGTAAAGATACTACCTTTTGCAAAAGTCTCTCTAAAAAGACAACAAAAGCAAGAGAAAAAAGTGAAGATGGGCAAACAGATACACAAAAAGTAGTGCTTTTGTCTAAGCACAGGTTCCAAGACCCCTGCTAAGATTCTCCTGGTTTAATCACTTTACCGGAGAGATACTTCCATATAGTATCAAGAAGGTGAAGATAGTATCGAGAACATGAACTACAGACTGGTAGTATTTTACGATAAAAATGATAGGGTAACTTCTTCACAAAAGTTGAAAGAGCAACAAAACTGAGTCAAACTGTCAATACGTAACTGGTAGAGAATTTCCTAAGGTAAGTTCATAACGAGCCTATAATTCTATCAATTAATACTTCTTTCTTCCTCAGACCCTCTGGCAAGGATCTCAATTTCTTTAAATGCCAAAATAACTTGTGAATGACTAATAGCAGAAATCTACTGGTGTCTAAAAAATAATTTGTTAATACATATTTTATTAGGAAATCTAAAGAATAGTATATTAATATTATAAGGCTTACTTTTGTCAACAAATCTGAGATATTTTAAGTATTCTGCCCCACAATGGCCTGCCATTATCATTCTTCCCCCTACTTTTAACATTTTAATGCTCCATATTAACATCGTATTTCTTAACACATGGCTGTCCCAATGGCAGGATACACTCAATTGAACTGACAGTGTCCTTGGCTCAATCTTCAAAGTCCAAAGATTCTCGTCAGGTGAGACTGTTCCACTTTGGTTTTTTAATTTATTATGAATTGGGAGTGAATACATATATCATATCATGCCACAGTTCAATCACATCAAGCAGAGCTGTACAGTTGTCACCACAATTAGTTCCCAAACATTCTTTCTTCCTGGACTTCTTGACTTTGTCTCCCTTTTACACCTCCAAACACCACTGAACCCCTCAACACCACCATCCCCCCCCAAAAAAAACCTTATTCTACTTGCTGTGCCGGTAGGTTCATTAATTATGGGTTTCATCTACCGAAACACAGAAAAACATCTAACATAAAGCTGTTCCACTTTGAAGTATACTTTACATATGAGATCAGGTACTTTATATATGCGAGGGGGGTAACACCCCCCCCAAAAAAAGGGAAATTTTTTTCAAAGCTATGTATTTAAAATTTTTTTAAAAACAATCTTTCGCCATCAAAGTACTCTCCATTACACTCAATGTATCTGTCAAATATGCGATTCATTCTTCGAAACATTTTTCAAACGCATCTGTGTGACAGCATCTGAGGACAACTGACAGCAGCGCCCTCTGTTTTTGCTTCACCCCTTCTATGTTCTCAAATCACTGTCCTTTCATGACCCTCTTCAGTCATGGAAACAAAAAAGTCACACGGAGTGAGGTCAGGTGAGTAAGGTGTGTAGGGCAAGAGAGACACCCTGCTTTTTGGCAAAAACTGGCGCACTGAGATGGCTGTAGAAGCAGGTGGTAGAATTAGTTCCCTGTCGGCCAAAAATCGGGCCTTTTTTGTCACCCAGTTACGTAATCTTTTCAGAACCTCTAACTAGTATGCTTGATTAACAGTCTGACCTGATGGAATTAACTCCAAATATATTATCTCCCCTCAGATAAAAAAAACAAATGAGCATAGCTTTTGGGGGGTACCCCCCATACGTAGTTCTAGTGGAAACAATTATTGAACATAAAGTTATCTTGTGATTTACTCCACCTAGTAAAACAAATGTAGTACACTAGTTAATGGCTTATAACAAATTTCACTTTCTGATATGTGCACAAAGATGGCTGTAATTATTCTCTTCAGTAATCTAATTTCATCACTGTATTTATTTCATTTGCAACACTATCATTTACCTCTTACTCATTATTCACTGTATTCCTTTTCTATATAAGTTTTTAGATCTAGACAAAGGAAACATTAAATAGATTTCAATGAGTATATAATGCAATACACATCTCCCTTTCTTCGCCGACCTCCAGCACTCCTTTTTCTCAACTAGATGCAGTTAGTCATTTCCTTTACATATATTTGTACATACACACACACACACACACATAAGTCTCTGGCCTCATAATGTCTCTATACCTCCTATTCTATTAATTTGAAACTTACCAAAATAAGGTTGAATCTAAGTAACATGAATTGTAATGACCCTGGATCCCTTTCTTCTTCCCGATCATGATCTCTAAGCCCTCCTTTTCCATTTTAGGCGGCGTATTCTCTTCTACTACTTCACTTAAGTAGCCTCCAAATGCTGAAAATAGAGAGAGCTTGTTTAAACTATTGCAAAATGCTTTCCATACACAATTACTCACTAAAGTATATATACATACATGTGGGTGTGCACTTTCATTGTAACTTTGGGGGAGGTTTACAGAGCAGATCAGTTTTTTACTGAACAGCGTATACACCTTGTTCTCATGTCATTGACTGAAATTCCCATGTCACTTACCCACTTCCTCTTGGTACCTGTTTCTAGTCTATCTTCCTTCTTAATACTTGAACTCTGTCCAAGGTGCTTCCCTTTTGTTTCCAAATGATTACTCTAAGGTGTGCATACTTTACTGGTATTACTGATACCCTAATAGACCTGCCTGATTTATGTGTGATGCAAATTAGTTTCTCAACATAAAACGATGTTAAATGTAGGCTCTTGTTAACTCTTCCTCAGTTTGGTTTGTAAAAACTGCTACTATTCATTTTCAAGTTCATATTCTCCACAATGAAAAAGATAACTTTTTGTATGAAGTAATATGCAAAAAAAAATTCTTCCAAGCAAAACATTGCTCCTCCAGCTATTTTTTATTTGTCCAAAGATGCATCAAGATTTAGTTTTACAATAATTTCAAAGCACTATTTTGAAAAATATTTTCACAAATATATGTATCTACTTAATGCTTAAAAGACTTCATCTCAGGGAGACAACAGTGTAAGACATGAAAAAATAAGAATTTATAAATTATCAAGAGTTCATGAGGGAGAGAGGAGCGGGGAGGGAGGGGGGGAAATGAGGAGCTGGTGCCAGGGCTTACATGGAGAGCAAATGTTTTGAGAATGATGAGGCTAACGAATGTACAAATGTCCTTTATACGATTGATGTATGTATAGATTGTGATAAGAGTTGTATGAGCCCCAAATAAAATGATTTTAAAAAAAGACTTCATCTCTATTATCCAAACTGGAAAATAGCATCAAGAAACTGCCACTTACTATCATCAACTTATTAATTCCTATGCTAATACTGATTTCTTGATAACAGCATGCTTACTAATATATTCAAATGACTCACTAAAAGAAAGTCAGTACCCCAAAGGTAACCACATTTTAATTTTCTCCCCCCTAAAACTCTGCCCTTGAGTTGACTCAGTACATAGCAGTGCTACAGGACAAGGTAAAACTTCCCTTGTGCTTTTTTATATTGTAATATTTTACAGGTATAGAAAGCCTCATCTTTCTCTTATGTAGTAGACTGATGGTTTTGAACTACTGACTTTGCAGTGAGCATCACTATGTTCTACTTTTTCTCTCTTAAATACTTTTCCTATTTTAAAAAAAAGCCTCCCCCTGTAAGATAAGAATGACCAATGAAACCACTTTAAAGTTTCTTATACTCTTACTGACAATTTCTACTGTTTCAAAAGCTTGATGAACATTGGCAGGAGACATATTTAAATGATGTCACTACCGAATACAAAATGAGATGCGCCAGAACTAGTCATTCCAGATTGGTAGAGAATGGAAAGGCATCTAGATACCTAAAGAGTTACAGCGTTCAATCTGATTGGAGACTGGTTGTAGTGATGCAAACCTAGAATCTGGCCTGCAGCTCTTGAGTTTCACAAACAGCGCCTTCTTCAGGGCACAGGTGAAATACCTGGTACCTCTGAAAGTTCCATCTGTGCAGCCTGCACATTCATCTTCCTAAAAAAGAAACACACCAGTTTTCATTTTGCAAAATGACATATAACATATAAAGAGCTAAGGCTTCTTAGATTTGTTCCTAGTTTACCCTTTCTTAGAATTCCCTATCCAGGTATGTATTGAGAACTCTATTAAAAGAAAGGAATTGAAGAATCAGTGCTTTAGCATACAGCTAATGATTTCTGAAATTATCTTAATCCAAAATGAAGTCCTCAATGTATTTCCTTTCAGAATACACTTGTATGCTTAAGTCTTCCCTGGTTAACTCTCTCCTGCACCGTTTTCACAAATATTAAAACTGCAGAGGAGTGAAAGGGTGGAGGAAGTTCTTTATTTTAGCAACTCCGAAAGAAAAATAAGTATTCAGTAGCATGGAAACAAAGAACAGAAAGTATGACTTTGAAAAAGCTAAGTGCACTCAAATTCTCCTCTCCTGGATATGGGATATCTCATAGCATGCTCTCCTACATCCAAATGTAAAATGCTCCTTCTAAAACAGTCTTTAAGAATAGTCTCTAATTCAAATTTATTAGAACTGATGAGGGCTTGACAGTGAGCGGGGAGGGGGGGTTGATAGCACACGTCTGCTTCCCTTTGTACACATTTCACTGAAGCAAATAAACCCAACACAGTAGCATAAAACTTATTTTTCATTCCTTGAAAAATCGTCATCAACATTAGGAACAGTAGCTCAGAAAGTTAATTGGAGGCAGAGGGAAATCAGTCAATACAGCAATCATTCTTTTTGACAAATAAAACATTTAACCATATAACATGGAAATATCTGCATAAAACCTTACATAGAAAAGAATTAAATTGTTTAGGTCAAGTTAAATTACCAGTTCTAGTCCAGCTAGTACTTCATTGAGTCCTGGTGGTTGACCAATCCAGCGGATTACCCCATAGAAAGGAGGGTTCTCTTTAACTTCAGCCAAGGAGCCGACTTCCAGACCATGTGAGTTACCAGAAGATACAGCCACGGGTGGACTTTCTTGGACAGGTGCATTGTTAAGCTCTCCCATTACAGACTGAACAGACAATGAAAGTGGGCTATGGCCAATACTTCCATTGGTATTAGGTATCTTAGTCAGACTAAATGGTAGAGAGTGAAATCTGTTCTCACTGGATAATGAGTTCATGGAAGGAGGCTGCAGTGGTGGGGAAGAATGTCCAAAATCTGGAGATAGCTCTGTAAGTGATTTTGCAGGGTCTTCAGCAACTATAAGAGAACAATTCTTAATTAAGAAAACATACAGTCATCCCTCTTTATCTATGGAGGATTGATTCTAAGACCCTTCAGACACCAACATCCACAGATGCTCAAGTCCCACATATAAAATGGCATAGTATTTGCAATGCAACCTATGTGCATCCTTCCATATATATTAAATCATATATTAATCAATTATAAATATAATACAGTGTAAATATTATATAATTAGCATATTATGCTTCCTCATAGTCTCTGAAGAATTGATTTCACTACTTAATTACTTTTTAGCAATATTTTTCCCCAGAATATTTTTCAACTCATAGTTGGTAGAGTTCTGGAAAATGGAGAGACAACTGTATTCAAGAATATCAAATATATATTGCTTCTCTAAAAATGATTATGTCTATTCTGACTGCCCCCTGATACCTCTACCACACATTCTCATCGCATCTTAAACTTAACTCCAAAACAGTGTTCTGGATTTTCCTCTTCTACCCCAGATTTTTCTACTTAAGTAAAAGGCACTCATGTTCAATCCAAAAAATATCTACTACTACAAATTTTTTTTAAAAATTTAAGTTGAGAATGTTGACACATTGTGAAAAATGTAACCAATGTAATGAAACAGTTTGTGTAAAAGTTGTTAAATGAGAACCTAACACAATAAAATAACTATTGAAAAAAATCTACTACTGATTATTTTTCAAACAGAAGGAATGTGTTGATCCACAATCAAATTAAGTTAGAAATCAGTATACAATTAACACACAATCAAGAAACATATTTCTCAATAAATAATAGATCAAAGAATAAATGTTAATATAAACTTTTAAAATAAGAAAAGAGGAGAAAGGGGAAAATTAAGAGAGGAAAGGAGAGAACATGAGAAAGAGAAAGGAGCATATAAGAGAAACTTTGTGGACTACAGGGAAAAGAAATTTAGAGGCTTAATAGTTTTTTTAAAGGGAAATATTAATGAATTAAATGTCCTATTATAGAAGTTAGAAGAGAATAACTTCCCATAAATTGGTAAAGTAAAAGAATAAACAGAACAGAAAATAAGAGAAAACAAACATAAAGAGAACCAAAGCCAAAAGTTGTTTCCTTAAAGTGATTAATAAAGTTGTGGATTTTTTTAGTCTGCAATTTAAGTTGATTCAATGATAGTTTAAAAGCCATTACAGAGTTCTACTTTAAAAAAACAAAAACCTCACTGCCACTGAGCTGATAGCAACTCACGATGATCCGATACAGGATTTCTGAGGCTACGAATCATAGAAACCAGACAGCGTCACTGTCTCCCAGAGAGTAGCCAGGGGCTCCACCCTGGACCTTGCAGGCAGCGATCTAGCGCTTACACAGCTGTATCACCAGCGCCCCTCCTACAGACCTCCACATTGGCCTCTTAAATTTTCATCTTTATTTAACTTGTACACATTACACAATATAATTACTAAAAACAAACCCACTGCCACCAAGTTCATTCTGATTCATTACAATCCCATAGGGCAGGGTGGGGCTGCTCCTATGCTAATCACTAGAAATGACCATCTGGCAGAGGAGATGGGCAAATGAACACAAGATGGCACTTAACCTGAGTCAGCCCAGGAAGTAGGAGAAAGAGAAGAATTTCTAGGGAGCAGGAAGGACATGTGCACAAAAAGAGAAAGCATGGTATATCCGTAGAATGGCCCACTCCAGTCTGGCTGGAGCAGAGACTGAAAATGTCAGAAAAAAGTCCGAAGCATCCTAAAAAGCTGAATATGCCGATCTAAGGAATCTGGCATAGGGTAGGAATTAATGAATACTAACCTAAGAGTCTTTAGTACGGATTACAACTCAATGGAAAGTAAAACAAAATCCTCACAATTGGGCCAATTGGTAGCATCATCATAAATGGACAAAATATTGAAGTTGTCAGAATTTAGTTTTGGTTACATCCACCATCAATGCCCGTAGAAGCAGCAGCCTAAAGATGAAATGACACACTGCAGTAGGTAAATCTGCTGCACAAGACTTCTTTTTTTATTTTTTAAGCCTTCTTTAAAGTGTTAAAAATCAAGAAGATTAGTTTGAGGGCTAAGTTACCCCTAATTCAAGCCACAGTCTCTTCAATCATCGCATATGCATGTGAAAGTTGGACACCGAATAAGGAAGACCAAAGAATAATTGATGTATCTGAATTATGGTGCTGGAGAAAAATATTGAAAGTGCCGTGTAGTGCCAAAAAAAAAAAAACAAGCAAATCTACCTTGGAAGAAGTACAGCCAGAATGTTCCTTAGAGGTCTATATTTAGAGCCATACACTTTGGCCATGTTGTCAGGAGAGACCAGTCCCTGGAGAAGGACATCGAGAAAGGTCTCCAGCAAAATGGGTTGACATAAGTGGCTATTGATAGGCTCAAACATGAAAACAGTCGTTGTGAGGATGGCACAGGAATGGGCAGTGTTTTGTTCTCGAAATTGACTTGCTATCACCTAACAACAACAAGAAGCTATGGGATGGAGTCAACTTGATGGCGCTGCATCTGGTGCAAAGGAGAAAGGCGTGCAATGTAAAGAAGCTCTGGTGTCACACAGACTTGGTTTGAAACACTAGCTCCATTGCTTACTAGCCGGGAGACCTCGAGCACACTGTTTAACTTGTGCAACAAAACTTTTGCAATAGAAATGCCTATCTCATCAGGATATTTCCAGGATGAAATAAAAGAATTCACATAAAATGCTTAGTGTAATAAGAGACTCGGAGTACGTGGTCAAGGAATGTTAGCTACACTGATCAAAGTGATGGTGATAGCTATTAATGTTCAGAAGAAATTTAAAATAATAAAACTTATGTCAGCGAAAGCAGTTAGGAGACCATTATATTAATTCAGGCAGGTACAGACAAAGGATCTGCACCAAAGCTATGGTTGCAGGAATGAAGAAGACAGGAAAATCTCCAGTGATATTGAAGGGGAAAGAAACAGAGGCTTGGTGATGAGAGGACGTAATGTCTTAGCGGGAGGAAGCCTAGAATAAAACCTAAGATAGATGTTGAACTCATGTCTCTTTTGCTTCACTCTACATACCCTCGAGAACTCTCCAGCCTATCCTCTTGAATCAAATTCTTCCAACAAAATCCACTTTCAGGTAATTAATGGGTTATAGATACTGCTGTGCACTATCACCTTGGTCTTCCTGATTAAAAATCTCATTTATTTTCTCCCAGCTTCCTGGTCATGTCTGTCTGCTTCCTTTGAAATTTACTCTCCTCTAATCCTAGCCTTTAAATTCCTCACAGTTCATTCTTGAGCTCTGACACCTCCAACCCCCAGACACTCCAGCCTTATGTGATATCATTCATAGCTCTTTAATGATCACATCTATGCAAATGACAACACACATTTACTTCTCCAGCTTTTCTTTTAAGCTCTAAATCTGTACATCCAACCACCCAAGTGATAAGTCACCTCTAGGAAGCTTAAAGGGACTCTTCAACTCAATAGTTTCAAAATAAAACATTAAAATCCCTCTACCACCACTTATGGATGCAAGACAGAAACCAAGAGTTGTACTTGATAGCCTCTTCTTCTTCAACCACTTACCCTCTGTGAGCCTTTTCAACTTAATTCCCAAGTCGCACAGCTTTCCACTTCTCTCCACCACAATTCTGAGCAATGCTGTCACCAGGTCCAGGATAGTAAGTAGCCGTCAGTGGTGTGCTTACATTCACTTGGTCCCTGCCTATCCGATCTATTGCCACTCTGAAACCAGAATGATCTTTTCCAAAGGCAGCTCTAGTCATGTCACGTCACCTAGCTGAACAATCCTTCAGTCTGAGATGCTTACAACACCACTGGATCCACAATATTTCTCACCCACTGGTGTGTGATCTTCCTGCATTCGGTATCATTGCACGTGTTTCATGAGTCTGAAGAGGACTTTATAGATTGGTATCAGACATATGAACTAATATTGGACTTATGGACTTGATCTAGACTGGGCTAAGATGTTTTCTTAATATTCAACTAGGCCCCACACAGCCTGCCTGTTGACCTTTCCAGTGCATTTCATGAAACCTTTCTTTCTACTCTAGCTACTCCGCCGTTTTTTCCATCTTTGGCAAATACCCGGCTTCATTTTTTAATTAGGCTACTACACAGACTACAAGGGTCTTCAGAACATTTTATTTTCTATCTTTTAATTCAATTTTTAAAAATAAACTATTTGAAGTCCCCTATTTGCTCTGCCTAAAATGCTCTTCTGTCCCCTTCCACTGTATGTCTTACTCCCCCAGTAAATACAAGCTCAGGTCACTTCTAAAGAAAACTCACCCTTCATCCACTCCCCTAGGCATGCGCCGCACTTTCAGCGCACTCATCACAACTGCAAGTTTTCATTTGCTTCTGTGCTTGCCTGAATAATTTCTACCTCATTAACTTGATCATAAATTCAAAAAAGGGAATGATAAGGATTGTTTTCTTCTCAACATTGTAACCTTGGTGCCTAGAAATTCCAGGCACCCAGTAAGCACTCAATAAATATTTGTTCAATGGGGAAAGAATAAAGCCGATGCCAGAAAAAAATGATAACTAAGAAACAGGAGACTTTTTAGACAGTGCTGTAAGGGCTCCCCTGGAGCCCTGGTAGCAGAGCGGTGTACACATTGGGGTGCTTACCGCAAGGCGAGCGATTCAAAAAGACCAGCTAGTCGAAGGCAGAAAGACTAGACTTTCTACTCCCATGAAGAGGAACAGTCTTGGGAAACCCACAGGAGCAGTTCTACCCTGCCTTCCAGGGTCGCTGTGAGTCAGAATTGGCTCAACGGCAGTGAGTTTGAGAGGTCAAGATAGATGCAGAGAGAAAAATCATTAAATGAATCAGTTGATTCTACATATCTTCTACCATAAGCAGATAATGAAAAAAAGCAATTAATGAAAAACAAAAACAAAAAGCCCCAAATACATTTCTTACCCCTGGTTTATATATTCAGGTTACCATGAACCAACAACCAATGTTGTTGGATTATTTGAGGGAGAAGTAAATCTTATCATTTATAAATACAAAAATATTTACATATTTATGTAATGTTTCTAATTCACAAATACAAATAAAAATCTAATGCGTAAAGATTGTTACTGAAGGGCAAAAAATAATAATGAAAACTAAAAGCAAATGAGGTATCCAACTTATGATGGAATCATTTGAATATATATTGTCGTAAGTCATGAACTATCTGTATTAATAAAGAATGCTCTATTCTACCCTGCAAATGACAAATATTGATGAAAACCCATTACTCATTGGTGAGTTAAAAAGAAAAGAACATTATCAGATTATTTTCATCATTATAAATTACCTTCATCAATGTACCATGTATTTTTTGTTTTGGATTGTGGTTGTGAATCAACAGAAGATCCATTTAAGGTGTAAAATAATTCAGATCTGCTTCTATTTCCAGGGTCTGAGGTAGATCCTATGAAATAAGAAAAATTACTTTTAAAAATAAAACCAACTGGTTGTACAATACGAAGAGTATAATCAATGGCACTGAGTTACACAAGTAGAAGTTGTGGATTTGGAGAATGTTTTGCTGTGTATGTTTTTTGCCACAATTAGAAAAAAAATAATTGCATGAATAACAATAAGTACAGGGAAGAAGAAAATGTTTTAGGCTTGAATATGGTGACAACTGTACAACTCTTCTTGATATGAGTGAATTATTGAATTGTATGACATGTAAAGTGCTAATAAATCTGTTAAACAAAATATGGTATGAGTATTTTATATGAAAAATTAATACACGACTGCCTTTATAACCAATAGATATACAAACACCTAAATAAATATGGCAATCACTTTTGGTAATGTGAAAAAGATTCTTCAGCCAGAAAATCAACATAGGAATGAGGCAGAATAATTTACTTATGTGGGTATTTTTTGTGGTTTTATAAAAATTTCTTAATGAACTACTTCTTTCAGAAATGCTTTCATTGACATTTTCCCCAAAGGTCCCAATATCCAATTTTCTTTTGATAATTTTAGCCTATTATTTTAAAATAGTTCCTTTTAAAAGAAAACACTTATCAAACTTTGGATATACATTAGTGAATGCACAAATTCAGCTAAAAAAGATTTTAAATGTAACCATTTTGAAATTGTTGGTCATCAAATCCTTGCTTAATCCTTTCATGTCTTTGAAAAAGTGAATTATTATTATTTCATATGTATTACCCACCAGAACCAAGCCCACCACTACTAAATAGATTCCAACTAATAGTGATCCTGCATATGGTTGCCGAGGCTAGAACACTTCATAGGAGAAAGCCTCACTTTGTGACCAAGCAACAGTGGGTTGGCTGCCCGATATGTAATTCACTTTGATTTATTAAATGTAAGAGTTAATATAACTCTAGGCCACGGGATCAAATGGTATAGAATCCATGAGCCAAAAGCAAGGCTCCAGAAATTGATGGAATACCAACTGAACTATTTCAGAAAGCTGTTGAATCACTGGAAGAACTAACTTGTCTAATGCCAGGAAATATGGAAGACAGCCAGCTGGTCAAATGTCTGGAAGAGATCTGTAATTGTGTCCCTTTCAAAGAAAAGTGACCCAACGTGCTAAAATGACAGAACAGTATCATCGATGTCACACAAGTAAAATTTTGCTTAAGATCATCCAACAATGATAGCAGTACCTTGGCAAGGAACTGCCAGAGGTTTCGGCTGGGTTCAGAAGAGGACTTGAAAGAAGGGATACCATTGCCAATGTCAGGTGGATGGATCTTAGCTCAAAGTAGAGGATACTGGGGAGATGGTTACTTGTGTTTTATTGATTATACAAAGGCATTTGACTGTGTGGACCATAATAAACTATGGCTAACCTTGAAAAGAATGAGAATTCCAGAACACTCCATTGTGCTTATGAGGAACCTGCACACAATTAAGAGGCAGATGTGTGAACAGAACAAGGGAATACTCCCTGGTGGGAAATCAGGAAAACTATGTGTCAGGGTAGTATCCTCTTACCATATTTGTTCAATTTGCATGCTGAGAAAATTATCAGAGAAGCTGGCTTATATGAAGAAGAGTGTAGCATCAAAATTGGAAGACGGCTGACTAACAACCTGTGATATGCAGATCGTAATATCTTGCTTACTCAAATTGAGGACTCGAAGCACTTGCTTACGAAGATCAAGGACTGCAGCCTCTGTACGGATTATCACTCAATGTAAAGAGACTAAAATCCTCACAGTTGGACCAAAAGGTAATAGCATGATACATGGAGCAAAAGTTGAAATTGTCAAGGATTTTGTCTCGCTTCTCAAAGAAAAACTTTCTTTTTTACCTTCTTGGTTTTTAATTTGCAATTCTTCTAGTTACCAAAATCCACATAATCTCTACCAGGCCTCATCAAACATAGTGTTTTCCATGCAACTATTTTATATAGTTGTCAACTCTGAACAATAGATACAAATACAACAACTAGGGAAGCTTCAGAAAATAGTTGATAATGGGTCAGCAAAAGACACAGTTCTTCACAGGAAAACTTTTCAGTAACAAAAACGCTTGACTTGGGCAGTGTCATCTATATAAACTAATTAACCTCACAAAATATTTCAAAGACTAAAGTCTACTTGTATACATTACCTTTAAATTATTTTAATGTTCTAGCAAATCAGTTATTATATACAAGACTAAGGATTGTATTCTATTAACTCATACCTGTAGCCTTTGGTTTATTATGACTTGATGAACTTTTGTCCACAACACCTCTTGACATAAAGGCAAGTTTGGGAGGTCTCCTTTCCTGTGTCACGCTATCTGAAACTGTAAAAATATTTAAAGATAAAACCAAATTCTTATAAGAGAAAACAGCCAAAGGCAATAGTAACAACAAAGTTATTTTTAATTTTTAAAAAGAGTTCCATTTTCACAGTTTAAACATTTTTAAGGCCATTAAAATATTTAGAGATAACGTCTTGAAAAAAATTGGGGGGGGGATAACTTTTGTACCTAAAAATATAAATTCTACTAAAAAATCCCAAGCAAAATAAAATTATCAAGCATTTTGAGACTCTAAAATTTTAACTACTTTTAGTCAATCTTATTGTTTACAATAAAACACAAAGAAAATATTATTCCCAATTTTTGTATTATTTACCAAAATGATATCACCAGAACACCACTATGTATAATAATCTATTCTCTAATAGTTCTAGGAAATATTGAGCTAAATGTTTTGAAAAAGTTATGTTATATAACACTCAAAACCTTAAATATGTTGGTGTATACTCTGAATCTCTCAAAGTAGGATATAATAAATTTATTTGAATATATTGTGGAGCTACTCTAACATCTTAGATTGATATACTTACTAGAACACATATTAGGAAAATCCTCTGTACTGTATAGAATATACATAGATGTATATACAAACATATATACATGAAAAACACAGGCAACTATATATTATGAATGATGCAGAAATTTAAAGCTATTTTTGATGAAAGCACTGAAAACTTCCTTTTGAGATAATAAATTTGGGCAAGATTATTTTGATACAAAGATCCCTTTGTAAACCGTAAGAACTCAGCAATGTTTGTAGTCTATACACAAATAGTTATCAAGCAAATGACGGGAAGTAAGGCTGGAAAGTTTTCACTGAGAACTTCAACAACACATCTGTGGACACTTAGCATTCATACCTGATAAAGCTGTGTATCAGCAAAATGGTAATCACCCACAGTGCATTTTTAGGGAAAGAAGAAAACAGGGAGATTTTTACATTTTAAACATAAACAGAAGACCATTCTTAAAAAGGAAATCATGCTGAGTTGACTATATAGATATTATATTTAACTTCTCCCACAGTTGAAAGGTTAAACCACATCTTAAACTTATCAGAATATGACTAAGTAGAACATAATCTTAAAAATTATACTGAACTGCTATGATTTTATTGAAGTTATATATGTTTTTTAAAGCTATTTAGTAATATTTTTATGATGGTACCATTCAGTTATCTCCAAATATCACATATGGAGGGAAAAATTGGTCAATGAGAAAAGTTCTCAATTCATATCACAGAAATCGACTAAAGAGAAATACCGCCCTCGGTAGCAGTAAGTGACTAGCATAGAAGTTTATTTCAAAAAGATATTTGCATAACATCTATGCATAATATAATTTGTAGTAATTATTAAAAGTTCCACAAATGGCCTCCCTTTGGTAATCTAAAGCAGCTAGCAGTACGCAGGTGTCAACAGATGAGGCTGTGGGGACAGTGCTGCTTGATATAAAGGGAGGGCTGCAAAGACTGGGAACGTGAGCTAGAGGGCACTGAAATTCAGAATTATGGTTACCGTCTATATACGAAAGATTTTGTTTCGGTGGGGTTTGAAGGTATTAAGTTTGACGGATTCAACATTCTAGCAGATTTCTATGCATATGAAAGGGTCACATCACATCTAATTTCCTCTCCAGTAATCAGATACCAAATAGGTCTTGTTATTTTGTCACAACTTTGTTCCGGAACCAAAACTATTTGGATAATGAAACCTCCCGACTTACATGAATTTTAAGATATTGCCAACTAAGAAAAAGGCAGATATAAGAAAGTAAACAAGACATGAAATAAGCTCACACAATAACAATCTGTAATTAAAACAAATGTGATTAACTGCTATAAGAAATGACAGATTTATATGCTCACCAAAAGCATATAATCAAAACATCAAATCCACTACTGTTGAATCAAGTGAATTCCAACTCATACATAGCAGTCTTATTCCTAAATAGCCAAAGTTGGGTCATTCATTCTAATAAAGAATTAATAACAAACCTCTTTTATCATCTGAGAAAATACTACAAAGAAATTAAAAAAGCAATAAAAACTACTGCTATAAGCAAGAATAAGAATATTTTGTAGAGCAAAAGAACCAGACTAAAAGTATAAATATAGGTTCATTTTTATGAAGTCTTAGAATTAGAAAACTAATCAATAGGGAGATTTAAGTCAAAGAATAGTTATCTTGAAGACTGGGTAAATGGAAAGTTTGATGATGGGGCCCTATTGACTAGAAAGGAGTGTGAGGAAACAAAGATTAAAAACATCTATATTTTCTTATGATTAGAAATTACAAAAGAACCCCTGGTGACATCTAGTTGTTAACTGCTAACGACCTGGTTAAATCCTTCAGGAAAGACTTCAGTCTAGAAAGACCTATGGAATAGAATCCATTTGAGACAACTTCCTGGAACCTAACAACAACTTCTCAGTGAGTATATAGATGTGCAAATACGTGAAAACTCATTGCGCTACACACCTACAATGAGGGTACTCTATTATGATAATGTACTGTGATACCATATGTCTACCTCAAATAAAAAACAAACCGACTCCCTTGGGAGTTGAATGAGGAACCAAATACCAGGAAGATTTTCTGGATCTAAAACCAATAGTCATCACAGTTTACTACACATAGCTATGTTTCTGCCTTAGTTCATTGTCTGCAATAGCATGACCAGAAAGGGGATACAGACAATGACTGCATTCAGAAGGAAAAATGTAACCATTTATCCATCACTCTTGCTGATTTAATCAGAGAGGGGTGGGAATGCTGGAGAATCGTGAGATGGGAATCATAACAAATTGGTGAACAATAGCAATTAAACTGTAAGAGTTCTCTTAAATTTGAATGACCCATTCAAGTTGAAACTGCTTAATTAGTAGACTCCTAAACATCATCACTACAAATGCATAATTCAGACTCAATTTAGAATTTAAGATCCATGAAGTAATCTTGTGAGGAGAGAGTGAAAGATGGTGACCAAGTGGCACACATGGGAGGGCCTCCACAGAGAACAGCCCAGAGGAGCCACTGAGAGGGAAATCCTACACTTGTACACCACAGGATTAGCAGCATAAAAACAAGTAGACACAACTTTACTAGTGTTAGAAAGCATGTCCCTGTAGCACGCAGCAGCTGAACACAGACTCCTGGGTCTGCTACTGGGGAGGAAGAGCAGTGGAGCAGCAGGGACACGACACAGGGGAGGCTACGCTCTACAGGACCAGCACGGTCTGTATAAAAATATAACTACCTTTGGCTCTCCACCCAGGCCAGAAGAGCCCCTGTGAATACAACACAGTCCTGGCTCCCCAGTAGCCGGGACAACACAGACTACCAAGTTGTGTGGGGATACATTTACTGGGCAGCCTGGAGCGGGCATAAATAGTGAACACATGCCCTGGGAGCTCCAGCCCCACCAGGCTAAACTAATCCCCTTCCTTGACAACTCAGTACAAGTCCCAATCCTAGACAACAAAAAAGCCCCCAGATCTTAAAAATCATAGCCATT
Organism: Tenrec ecaudatus; assembly: GCF_050624435.1. Classification (NCBI taxonomy): domain Eukaryota; kingdom Metazoa; phylum Chordata; class Mammalia; order Afrosoricida; family Tenrecidae; genus Tenrec; species Tenrec ecaudatus. The sequence continues at coordinate 40,653,065 of NC_134547.1, read as the reverse complement.
TGAAGGCCTTTTGAATTTTTAAACTTCTCTGGATAGCATCCAGAACACACCTGGTCAACTAACAAAATATTAGCGTAGCAATACAAATAGATTGGGCAACAGAGGTTTCAGATTTAAGAAAGCCTTCGGGTTGATTCCCGCCCCTGCTCAGCTCCCCCATTCCCTCAGATAGGCAACCTGCCCACGGAGGCTTTATTCTCTGTCCCCTAGCCCACCTAGGTAGGTGGGAGTATAGACCCCATTCCTCCACCACCATTTCGTCACCCCCATCATCCGAGAAGAGGGACCTCTCCAGTGCAGGCTGGAGTAAGTGTAGTGACCAGACAGACTCTTCACACAAGCCCAGGGAGTTCCAGCCAACTGGGCAAAACTTACCCACCTTCCCTAAGATACAGTGCAGTCCCTGACCTTAGGACACCCCAAAAGCCCCGAAGCCTTGAAGAAAAAGGACATTCAAAGGCATTACCCCCCTTTTTTTCTATCTTCATAAACTTCTCTAGGTACCAGCTAACACACATCTATTTCATTAATAAAGTGTTAGCATAACAAAACAAGTAGAAAGGGCAGCAAATTTTACAAAGCAAAGGCAGGGAGATCTGGCTTAAGAGACTGGAAGCCTCGGGGGCCAGTGGTTGCTCAAGGTGCATATATATAGCTATCTACATACTTAGCTATCCAGCCCCTGGTCAGTACCCCAATCCTCTGACCTTTGAGTAGGTCACTGCTTTACTCTGCCCTCTTAGGCTACCTAGGTAGGCACTAAGTATCGGTGGTTGGTTGCCCCCACCGTCCTATAAGAGTGAACTACAGAGGTCTACTCTCTCAAGATAATCAACTTAAATCACAAGAATACAGGGCTCACAGCCATACCAGACACTCAAATCCTTCCCCTAGTCTTAATCTCAACCCTACAAAATCACAAGGTAGGAAGATCACATACTACCAGACACTGTCCCCAACTGCATGAAAGCCCTCTGCTCCACACAGCTCTGACACCCCCTGGGCCAGGTGTGGGGCCCAATTGATCTTGTTGCTGGTACTGTTGTCACTCTGTGTTCTGTCACTCCTGTCCCCTCCCTCTCTTTAAAACAATGCGGTGCACTCTTCTTGAAATTCCTCCTCAATCAGGACTTCCCTATTCGCAGTTATATGTAAGGACAGGGGGCGTTTTACATATCACAGTAAAGTGGCTTTACATATAAAGTGATTGAGATAGAAATATATATATATATCACTTTGTATTTTTTAAACATTTTATTAGGGGCTCATACAACTCTTATCACAATCCATGCATATACATACATCAATTGTATAAAGCACATCTGTACGTTCTTTGCCCTGATCACTCTCAAAGCATTTGCTCTCCCCTTAAGCGCTCTGCATCAGGTCCTCTTTTTTTTTCCTTCCCATCCCTCCCCCACTTTGTATTTTTTACTTCCAATTTAATTTGTTTGTTGTTTTCTATTCCCTTAACGTGCCATCTACTCAGAAGTTAGCACCCAACAGAGACAAAGCTCCTGGGCAAAGCTTAGAGCCCAAATAAGCATGTATTAACAGCTCTCCTGAGACTAGCTCTAGTATTACTTTTTCCTATTATTATTCTTAAAATTTTCATCTCTTGTCCCTTCCTTTAATGTTCCTTTCTTTAATCTACACATTCAAAGTTTTCTTTCATAGCATTATTAACCTATGTTGTAGTTTCACTTTTCTTGTCAAAACTTTCCTTTCCTACTCATCCTTGTAAAACCAAAAGCTGACACTATTCTTACAATTTTTAACATCATTTTTCTCCTAACAAATATTAGTACCCATTCTTCCTTCACTGCAAACCAGGCATTTTTGGGAGCCTAAGCTCTCTTCCTTTAAAATGCCAAAGGACACTACCCAACCCCTCCCCTTTTTTTTTTTTACTCACTACTCCTTTTGCTTTCCCTTACTAACATTTTTTTGATCTATCCCTTAATACCTAATCTAATACTCTCCCCCATAAACTTAATACAAACTTTCCATCACCTACTACTGCACTACCTAACAGAGTTAACCACCCCCACATAACACCACCTCCTTAACACCCCTAATAGCAACACCAAGATGTCAAGGGAAAAAAAAACAGAAGGTATCAGTTCACACAAGAAAACAAGAGAAACAGAAATGAATAATTAAACATCAACCAGAACTAAATGTAATGCCTGAAATTGAAGAGGATATGTATTTACCAGAAAAAGAATTATGACTGCACTCATGCAACAGGTGAAAAAATTGAAAATCTATTAAACTTACTAGAGAATCTCCAAACAGAAACACAAAAATCAAATACTACAATTGCAGAATTAAACAATATTATAAAAAACATCACAACACTATTTAAAAAACAGAAACTGAACTGAAGAACTGGAAAAATGAATTAGTGAGCTGGAAAAAAATCTATCCATTCCAACCTAAAAGAAGAACGCATAACAAAAGATGCAAAAGAAACCAAGGAGAGCTTGAGAACAACATGGGACAAAACTAAAAGGCACAACCTGCATCTTATAAAGACTCTAGAAAAGGAAGAAGCAAAAAATCGACACAGAAAATAGTCCATGAGCTCCTGCAAGATAACTTTCTTCAATCACTAAAGTAGGAAAGGATAGTTACGCAGGAAGCCGAACGAACCCTAGTCAGCAGAGATCCTAAAAGGAAAACTCTCCAGCATAGTGTAGCCAAGATGTCTAACATCAACGACAAGGGGAAAATTCTAAGAGCAGCCAGAGAAAAAAGATCAATGACATACAAAGGTTCAGCAATTAGAATAACCTCAGATTTCTCTGCAGAAACCGTGCAGGAAAGAAGACAATGGAGTGACATATACTGAGTACTAGAGGGGGAAATAATTGTCAATGTAGAATCTTGTACCCAGAGAAATTATTTATCAGTCAGATATGGAGAAACAAAAGTATTCCAAGACAAGAATAAACTAAAAGAATTCACAAAAACAAGACCACCTCTACAACAAATACTCAATGAAGTACTGTGGCCAAAAAATCAACAGCAACAACACACAACCTGAAGTCAACAGACAAGGTAATTTCTCTGAGAAACCAACACACACACACACACACACACACACACACACAGAGCAACACCCAAATCAAGGAAACAACACAGAAAGAACAAAGAAACTAAACACAATACACATGTAAACACACAAAATACATATATATAAAGCAAAATGAGAGGAACAAATATATATATATATCAATAATTTCATTGAATGTCAATGCACTAAATGCATTGAGACATATAAATGTAAAGGGATATATAGTAGTAAAATGGAAAAGAAAAGAAAATCCATCAATATGCTGCCTACAAGAAATATACCTCGCAAACACATGAACAGACTAAAAATCAGAGACTGGACAAAAGTATACCAAGCAAACAGCAACTAAAACAAAGCAGGGTAGTAATATTAATCTCTGATAAAATTGACTTCAAGGCAAAAATGTAATAAGATATAGGAACAGATATTACATAACGATAATGGGAACAATAGCTCAGGAACCCATAATATATAATAACCCATATATAAATATAATAAACATATGCACCCAATCAAATCCCCAGAGAACATTAACAATAATAACAGGAGACTTTAATACACCACTCTCAAGGAAAGACAGAATATCAAGGAATAACTCAACAAAGACATGAAAAAACTCAATAACACACAGCAAAAATATACAGAATGGCTCCATCCAACAAGAAAGCACTCTATACGTTCTTATCTAACACACACGAAACATTCTCAAGAATAGATCACATGCTAGGCCACAAATCATGCTGCAACAAATTTTTAAAATCCTACAGTCTTCTCAGATCACAATGCTATAAAATTAGACATCAACAATAAAATGAGCAGAAATATAAAAACACACAGGGAGACTGAACAACATAATAGTAAAAAGTGACTGGGTAATAAAGCAAATACAGGGGGAATTTTAAAATTCTTTGTGACAAATGAGAACATTTCAAAACCTCTGGGACAAGGCAAAAGCATTAGTCAGAGGCCAATTTATAATCCATCAACACACACATGGAAAAAGAAATCTACCCCCCTGCCCCCGCCACACACACTAATTGGATGCAGAAAATGAATAGGGTATAGAGGACAGTGGAGCCACAGATGGAAGGAGGTTGGGTCTTTGAGTCATCAGATGGAGGAATGCTATCTACCCACCAAATAATCATCCTGATCTTTACGTCATGAGAAAAAAGTGTCAATTATCTTTAAGACATTATATGTTTGAGTTTACATTTTACAGCTATTTATCCTAAGTTAACAATAAAATAACAATTATTCATAAATCACAATGTCATAATTTAGTAGCAGGGTCAAGAGAAGTTAAAACCAATCATATATGTATTTAAAATGTCAGTCTTCCTGAGAAGACATACTTAGGTTTTGATAAAAATGCCATCTAAAAGTCAACAAATGAATGGATGTGATTGTGTAACTCATCTTGGGGCGATTTAACCATGGAGGGGGCGACTGTTCTTAAAAAATTGATGTGAGGGTGACTGTATAATTCTCCTTGATACGATTGAATGATTGAACTATTGAATTATATTATATGTAAATTACTTGCCAATAAAACTGTGGGGGAAAAAGAAGAAATCTAAAATCAACACCCTAACCCAACACTTCCAATAACTATAAGGACAACACAAACCCTTCACTAAAGGAAGGAAAGAAATTATAAGGATCAAAGTAGAAATAAATGATATGTAAAACAAAAAGGAAAAATCAATAAGACAAAAAATTGGTTCTTTGAAAAAATTAACAAAGTAGACCACTGGAAAACTTAATAAAGGAAAAGAAAGAAATGATGCAATTACACTGAATAAGAGATGAACATGGTGACATTACAACAGATCCAAATAAAATTAAAAGAATAATAACACACTACTGTGAAAAACTATATTCAAATACATCTGACAATCTCAAAGAAATGGACAGATATCTAGAAATACATCACCCACTCAAATTAATACATACAGATATAGGAAAAACTCAACAAATCCATAACAAATAATAAAGCAGATCATTAAAAGCCCAGGACCAAATGATTTCACAGAGAAATCCTACCAAATATTCAAAGAAGATCTGATACCAATACTACACAAACTCATCCAAAACAACAAACAAACAAAAAGATAAACAAACTGCCTAACTCATTCTATGAAACCAGCATAACACTAAAACCCAAACCAGGCAAAGACCCTACCAAAACAGAAAATTATAGATCAATATGCCTCATAAGCACAGATGCTAAAATCTTGAACAAAATCCTGGCCAATAGAATACAGCAGCATATCAAAAAATAATTCACTATGACCAATAAGGATTCGTTCCAGGTATGCAAGGATGGTTCGATAGCCGAAAGACAATCAATGTAATTCACCACATAAACAAAGCAAGAAATAAAAACCAAATCATAGATCAACAGATTCAGAAAAGGCCTTTAAAAATACTCAACATCCAATTCTGTTCAAAACACTCAACAAAATAGAAATAGAAGGAAAATTCCTCAACATAATAAAGTCATCTATTAGAAATCAACAGCCAACATCAAGCTCAATGGGAAATGCTAGAACATTCCCTCTGAAATTAGAGACCCAGGCACAGATGTCCCCTGTCACCACCCTTACTCAACATTGTGCTGGAAGTTTTAGCTAGAGTCACCATACAACACAAAGAAATCCAGGGTAAACAGATTAGCAAAGAAAACGTGAAACGCTCGCTATCTGCAGATGATATGATCCTATATATAAAAAGCCCAAGTCTCCACAAAAAGCCTCCTGGAAACAATCAAGGACTTCAGCAAGGTGGCAGGAAACCCAAAATCAATTGGATTCCTCTATGCCAGCAAAGAGAGGTATAAAAAAACCCTAAGAAATCAATACCATTTATAATAACCACACAAATATGATATATTTAGGAATAAACTAAAGAAAGAAATGAACTATATAGAGAAAATTAGAGAAGATTACTATAAGAAACTAAAAAGGACCTACATAAAGGAAAGACTATCCCATGCTTATGGATAAGTAGACTTAATATTGTAAAAATGACAATACTACCTAAAACAATCTATAAATACAATCAATGCAATACCAATTCAACTCCCAAATAAATTCTTTAACGAATGGAAAAACTAATTACAAATTTTGTATGGGCAGCCAAAAGATCTAGATAAGCCAAGAACTTCTTAAAAAAGAAGAACCAAGTAAGAGGCCTAGCTCTGCCTAACCTAAAAACCTAATACACAGCCATAGTAGTCAAAACAATGCAATACTGGTGCAATCAGAGATACATAGACCAATGGGTCAGAACAGGAAACCCAGACATAAATTAGGTACTAATCTTCATCAAAGGACCTAGACATTTCCAATGGGAGAAAAACAGCCTCTTCAACAAATGGTGGATTAAAGACTTATAACTGCAAAGCTCTCAGGATCATCAATGAGAACAATGGAACAAACTTAAGAGCACACAGATTGGGGAAAAAATTTTGTCAACGACACATCGGACAAAAGGCTAATTACCAAAATTTGCAGAACTCTATAATAGCTCAATAAGAAAAAAACAAGAGACCCAATTAAGAAATGGGGGAAAATGTATGCACAGATAGTTCACCAAAACAAGAAGTACAGATGTCCAACAAACACATGAAAAAAATGTTCACGATCATTAGCCATCAGGGAGATACAAATTAATACCACAATGAGATAGCACTTTATACCCATCATGCTAACACAAATTTAAAAAACTGAAAAAAACAAATGCTGGAGAGGATGTGCCAAGACTGGAATTTGTATGCATTATTGATGGACTTGTTAATGCATACAGACATGGTGGAAAACGATATGGTGAAACTTAAAGCAACTGGGAATTGAAATCCCATATGATCCAGCAGTACCACTATAAGGCATATACTCTAAAGAAATAAGAGACACATGAGTGGAGGTATGCTCTTCCATGTTCATAGCAGCCCAGTTGACAAAGGCAAGAAACAGGAGCAGCTCAAATGCCCAACAGGGCAAGAATGGATAAACAAACCACGGTACATGCACACAACGGAACATTATACATCCCTAGAAAGAGTGATGAAAGAATCAAACACTGCATGACATGGAAAGACCTGGAAATTACTATGCTGAGTGAAGTAAGTCCATTTCGAAGGGACAAGTATTCTATGCTTGCACTGCTATAAGAAGAAACACCATTTAAACAATTAGGAACCAATTCCTGAACTCAAGGGGAAAAGGCTACCTACCAGCCATGAACCAGTATGCAAGTATGCATCACACCTCCCTATGTGCACGTCACAAGAGCAACTTGAAGGAGGAGACCTCTCATCATCTGGGTCACTCCTTCAAGAGGAGGGATATGGACAATGATCATCAACTTGAAGGTATATAACCTTGAGACATGGTTGGGGCAAATCCATGTCCTCCCATCCCCACCTCCAAGAATGGAAGGAGGCTCTTGCCAGAAAATCAAGCTAAGACCAGGGAAGGGAAATATCTACATTTTGAAGAAGACAGTGATAGTTCCCTTAGTGAGTATGGTGTGTGACTGAGAAGTAACCTCACATTGGGAAGGGGGTTAATGGATCAGATTTTATGTTCCTGGATAGATACTATGAATACGCTTTTACCCAACCCTCGGTGAACCATGCCATGGACTAACCACCATGATGACCTTGGATGCTGACCTTGCAGGCAGCATGGCATAACATAGGGGCCACACCAGAGAACTTAACATATAGGCCAAGCTGAATAAACTGACTCCTGCCTCGAAGTTGCCTACACTCCTGGACTGAGGACTGCAGTACTCAGATGGGAGAGGAAGTAGAGTGTGGCCACCCTAGGACTGTGGAAGTGGCAATCACTGGACTTGGGGGGAACCCTTAGCACAGTGGGGGTCCAATGAAAAGGGACCCAGAATCACCATAATTTAGTACCCCGATGCCCCCCTAGCCATGTCATGAAAGGTTTTGACTTGTCAGAAAGGGATCTGAAGTTGGGGAGAATTGAGTCAGGAAGTTTACCCCTGGCACCAATCTCCATACTTAGGGTACACAGAGCTCAATTGAATGGGAGATGGAACTGTGTACAGCAACAACTCATGGGTTGCTGCTCATAGTGAAACTGTACTTGCATAAACTCCTCATATTGACAGTGTCTGCAGTGCTGTCCTTGGGAAAACGGATGATGTGCAACTGCCTTAAACCCTAGGGAGATGATAGACAATGCTCTAAATTTTGGTTTCTATGGGCTTTTGTTTTCCTACCTTTAGCTTATTTGATGGTTGGTTGGTTGGTTGGTTGGTTGGTTGGTTGGTTGGTTGGTTGGTTGGTTGGTTGGTTGGTTGGTTGGTTGCCGTTTTTGGTATAGTTGGTCTTATGGGGTTTTGATTATGTCATAAAATGACCACCAAAGTAAACTTCAGTCAGACATATTCCATGGATAAGCAGTTGGATTCTGGGCTCCTACTTAACTCTAGCCCCAATCCAAGAACAGTTAGCTCTGAGAGCATGGCCCTGCTCTATACTCACCTTCATAAAATGATCACTGAAGATAGGGTGATACAGCAAAATGTGGTGAAGAAAGCAGATAGTACCTGGCTGTCGATGGGATTATTGTCTGGGATCCTAAAGGCTTGTAAGTAAAGGAGTCAACTAAGTCCACATGGAAGAAGCACATTAGCGTGTGTGATTCAAAGATGGCAATAACAAAATTTAAATATGATGAAGAGAAAAATATCAGAGCTAAAATGAACACCCAATTTGTAGAAGAGTAAGGAGGGCAGTGGGAGCCCAAAACCCATCTGCAGAGTATCTAAGAAGTGATCCCTGGCTTTTAAAATACTGATTGTGGTCTTTTCTTTTTTACTCATTGTTTGCACTTTTATCTTTATATTATTTTACTTTATCCTTACTACTTTATTTTGCTTTTATTGTTTCTGTTCATTTTCCAGTTTGTGAAGCATAGAAGGAGTGGATGCATGGAGATAACAACTTATGCAAGGGTTTATAGGGAATGTTGGGGGTGGGGTGGGAGATAGGTAGGGTGAGGGGATCTGGGGCATAAATAATGAATGTGAGAGTACGGAGGGAGCACTAGAACTGACTGTGATTACACACCCATTTTAAAGGAGATTAACCATTAAAAAGATCTAAAATGGATTGTGGTAATGATTGTACAATTCCTTCTTAATATTAATGAACTATTGAATTGCATAGTATATGGATTATGTGCCAATAAAACTGTAAAAATATAAAGAAATCTTGTGAAGAAAATGTAAGCTTAGTTGAAGAGAATATAGTATTATAAAACTTGATATTAAACATACTTTATAGACCAACTAGTCAAAATTCTCTAAAGTTGCATTATGATCAAATAAGGAAGCTTTCGGTCAAAGTCAGATATGTTACCAATCCTTTTCAACAAAGAGAAAGAGAAAACAGATCCCGAGGGAAAATCTGCAGACTTGAATCACTGAAGAATGAAACCTGCATGCATGGTTGAGAAGGGTTGCTGTCATGGAAAAGATTATATGGTTAATGTTTTCTGATCCTGACTTGTAAACAGTCAGTGTCCCTGGAAAACTCTTCATAATAGTGAGTATTGCTATTGCAATTTCTGTGTGGCCATTGCAATGAATTATCAAACCCAGCAGGAGACTGTCAGAGGAGAAACTGTGTCAGAAAAGGGTTAGAGCGTAGAGGCATGTCTAACCTCTGACTCAAGGAAATCCTCTTTCAATTCTCTTTCTCCTTTGGAGAAAAAGGAGGTCAGATGTGGCCTACAAACCATTTCCTCTCCCTGAGATACTCTTTAAACCTTGAACCACAGCTATCTCCTGGGGTTATCGTCTAGCTAAATAATAGATTAGCTCATAAATGAAGACTATCAGCTGGGTCCCCAGGCACACTGCCATATATTTCTCCAGCAAAGCTGCTTGTATGTCTAAGCCACTTACCCTTTAGTTAGCAGCCCAAGACTTAAATTTTTGCATCACAAGAGACCTTGATACAACAAGTAATCTGATAAAATAGCCGAGACTTAAAGGATAGCCCATGAAAGTGTTGGAAAAAACACACAGGAACTAGAACTCTCATATTGCTCGTGGAAATTAAAATTTTAATTAAAATTAAAAGTGCATTCACTTTCAAAAACACTTGCAGATTTCTTTAAGGTAAATACTCGCCTACTATATAACCCATTCATTTCATATCTACACATTTATACATGAGATTAACTCTATGTAAGGGTATGTTCCTCAAATACTGGTATAAAAACGTCTATAACAGCATTCTTCATAATAGTAATAGTGAATTACCCATAGAAGGGAATACTGCTCAACAATGAAAAGTTATGAGTTATAGGTATAGGCAACAATATGTATAAATTATAAAATAATTATGTTGCTTGAAAGAAGATACACAAAAATATACCCTGAATTATTCCATTTATGTAAAATCCTAAAAAAATAGGAATAATGTATAATGACAGAAGAAAGAGCAGTGTCTGCCTGGGTTGAGGAAGGAGGGCAAGGATGAGAGAGGCACTAGGAATGTATTCATGTTTCAAGTCATGGAGACGTTCACTATAATGATTACACTGGTGGTTTCACCGGATCAAGTTTAAAAAGTATAGCTATAAAATCATAAAATTCTTTATTAAGCAAAAGTTTCAGACTGTGAAGCCATTGTTTCTTGATGTACGTATCCTTCATGTAGGCCCATGCACTTATAAAGGCAGTGCCTCTACTTCCCTAAGCCTTCCCCCGAAGATTTCTGGGCTCTTTCAGTTACACCAAGTCAAAACAGCAGCTTTATAGCACCCTTGAGGGACTCAAACCACATGCCTCTTCAGTGTTCTTTGAGGAAATAAAGAAGTTTGAAGAAGCAAGTTCAAGAATATAGGTCGGAAGGGGTAAGGTTTTCCAGTGAAATTCTTGTAGGTCAACTTCTGTTACCCTCAAAGAATAAGCAGGTGCATTGTTGTGATGGGAAAATAAAATTCCTCGATGCAACTTTCCTGGCTTTTTCTCACCAATGCAGTTCTCTACTTTCTTAAAAGTACTTTCTAAGAAGACCCTGTGATCAGTCCGTGTCCTTCAAGAAAAGCTATTAAGATTACATCTTTGGAATTGCTAAAAACAGTACCCACAAGTTTCTGACCTCAATTCTCTGCCTTGAACGTAACTGACCCAGTGTATCTGCTTGCAAGTCACTATTCTGATTGAACTTTTTTGAAGGCACCCTAACAAAGACTCAGACAAGTGTATTCCTGAACTTGTCTGCACCACCCACTGCTCTCAGAAACGTCTTTTAACAGGCTTTGTTTGGAATAAGCCGTTCATGTATGGAACCCTAGTAGAAATCCTTTTTCAGTAATGTGTGTGTGTGTGTGTGTGTGTGTGTGTGTGTGTGTGTGTATGAAGGGATTCAAAAAGTGTATGGGAAAACTGAAAATGTAATGTAATATTTTGAAGAGCCCCCGCTGCCCATGGGGTATGAATGCGTGTGTGCGTTGCACAGCATGGTACAGTTATCCCAAAACTTATTAAATTCAAGTCTGTACTTAGCTCAATAAAGCTATTAAAAATTTAAATTAAAAAGGGAAATTACAAAAAATATGTAAGGTATGTAACCCATTTAAATAACACCAAAAATTAAATTAATAAAGAAGGACATATTAGCAACAACTAAAAACAATTTTCACCAGTGGAGGGCAGTTGGTAGTCAAGATTATGAGGGAAATTTGTTCCCATATACTCTTTAAGATTTATGTGAATGCAGTGCATCTTCTAATATAAACTTAGCATTGTACTTCCAGCCACCACAATTACTACAAGAAGACGTCACAGAGTAGAGCAAGTAAAGCAGAAATGTGCGATTGAGAAACAAACCATACTACTCTGCATCACAACAGCCTCAGGAATATGACTAAAATGTAAGTTGAGTATGTAGCACTTTATTAACCATTTGGGGCAAAAAGGAAGAGACAAGGGTTTCCTGCATTGGTAATGAAAGCTATCTTTTGGAAGTCAACTGTAACTGGCAATTATCTAGGAAGAATTTTTTTCCTAATATTACCATCTATTCAATGGCTTCAAAAAGAATCTTTTCAAATGTTAGAAATATTAATTTTGTCCAACAAATGAAGGTAATTGGGCAAGAAAAAAGCAGCTAAGGAACTAAAGGCGATGCTATGATTCTGTATTTCCTTCAAGAAAAGGATGTTAATGATGACATGAAATATAGTTGAAGACTCACTCAAATAAACTTCATTAATTTCCACTTAGATGACTATTTTTTTAATTCCATTTGCAAGCTCTATTTTGTTAGCAAATCAGTATAATTCATGTATTATGTTGTAAAGGCTGGTATCATTCTTAATTATCTTCTATTCAGCGTTTGTGAAAATCAAGCTATAAAAGGGAGAAAAAATTTAAAAGACATTATTTTCCTTTCCTTTACTGCTCTCACTGCTCTGAAAGCCTGCAGAAACGACAAATGAGTCCCAAAGGTATCAATGTAGCTAAGTTTTACTATTTAATCCTATGTCAATACTTAAATAAAATGTGTCAAGTCATATACAATTCTCTCACTGAAAAATAAGTGGAAATGGATGCTTTTCCTTTAAAATTGATACTAAAAAATACAGGTTAGTTTACGCATTTCAAATAAAATTGAGGTAGCAAGGGAAATACACACCAACTTAAGAAAAATTAGTTCTTAAATCATGGTCCTGCCCAATACTCACCTCCATGAAGGAAATATAGAGAAGATGGGTGCTGTAGCAACACATAGTGAAGAAATTAGATGGTGCCCAGCTAGCAGACAAAACAACATCTGGGATCCTAAATAGTGAAGAAACTAGATGGTGCCTGACTAGCAGACAAAATAGCATCTGGGATCTTAAAGGCTCCAAACAAGGAGCAATCTAAGTGAGACGTCAACTAAATCCACACCATCATCAGTCACCGAAGGATTGTAAAGCATATAATGGGAAATGAAGGAGGGGATTAGTATTACAGTATGACAGAGGAGAGTGTGAATGACAGTGGAGCCCAAGATTCATTGGTGCATCTATACAGGAAATGAACCTCTGGTGAACTCCCTCGATCCACAATTGAGGGAAAGAGAAAGTGGTCATTAAAGGGAGTACACCAGTGAGTTCAGTATGGAAGGTCAAAGGCAGAAACCTGACTTGAAAAGTTAAAATTTGCCAGCACATTCCCCCTGTGATGCATGCTGGATGTGATCTGGTATCCAAAATCGTATGTATTGGTTGGTTTGGTTTTTTGATTGTACATATTAGGGAGCATCCCAGGAGTGTTATGTCATTGGAGTCACCCTCTTGAAGTTGTGGTCTGTTTTATCATTTTTTGGAGTAGGAAAACCAGGAATGACGAACCTATAGAGCCAGCAAGAAGAGGAAGGGTTTTGCGGGGAGTGAAGCACGGAGGTGGTGGCAGGGAGAGGGGAGACGATGTCAAGGGGTCCATATAGAAAAAGAATGTTTGGAAACCGTGGTAGCAAATGTGCAATTCTGCTTGATGTGTTTGAACTATGGAATGTTTTGATATATGTATTAATCCCATTTAAAAAAAAGAGAGAGATACAGAAAGCAATACAGTTCTGAGGTAGGGGAGTGTCTCAAACCTTTGTTTTATAGCAGGCTATACTATTTTGGAAAAAATACAATCAAATGTACATAAGCCAACTTATATATTATTTCATGTATCTTTTTCTTTCTTAAATTATAATTACTAAGCATATGATATCCCTAAGCTTCTAATCCACTCAAAACAATGAGTTATATTGTTTTAAATGTAAAAAAAATCAAAGAAACTCAAAGTATGTAAAAAACATGGTTATGCTAAACATAAATGTTTTTAAGGTTTGGAGCCTTCAAAAGTAGCCTTTGGAGAGTAAAATAAAATTTTTTAAAGAAACCAAAAATGCATTTGATATGGGAACACAAGCCAAATTACATTTTATCCATGTATTTTGGAAAAACTATATTAGAATGGATTGGTTACCTATTTAAGAATACATAAGTAATAAAAGGAAAATTATTTTATAACTGTAGAAAAATTATAAAATTAGCCTAAGTCCTAGAATTTGATTAGAATAGAGTTTACCAGAAGTGGGAACAAGGATAATCTCATAACTAGGAAGAAAGAAAAGCCACAGAGACAATCCAGGAGCTGAGCACATCTGAGATCCTGTGTGGAAAAGCAATGGCAGAACATAAGACAGAACTGCTGGCTTCCTGGCCCAAGACACTAGTGAATCCTGACTTGTAGAGTTGGGTACCATTTGAGCAATTGTTGGTGCTAAAGGACTTTTTTAAACATTTGGCCTATCAGGACAGAAACCAAGGACCAGAACACTTGTGAGCATGGCTGAGAAGAGACTCTACAGACAAAATAATTGTATCCTTAACATCCTTAATAAATCTGATAATTGTGAGTACGGGCTGCGAGTCCTGTTTGGCCACTGCAATGGATTATCAAGCCAATCAGAGAAGTAGAGTGATGTGGAGGGTCTTGTGTCAAAATAAAGGGGAAAATCTGGAAGGAACAGGCTGGCATGTCTGGAGTTAACTTTCATTTCCCCTAGTTTATTGATGTGACCACCAATACATTTCTGCAGAATCTCAGGAGAGAAGATTGAGCAGGATAGGGTCCTGGGGTAGTGAAAGGAAATATCTGAAGAAATGATGCCTAACATTTCCACTTTGATGAACAACAATAATTTAAAAAAAAGAAATCCCAGTAGCATCAAATTGATTCCATCTCCTAGCAACCTTTTACAGTGTGTGAGAACACCTCAAATCTTTATGGGAGCAGACAGGCTCACCGTTTTTTCTGCAGAGTGGCTGGAAAATTCCAACCACTGACCTTGTGGTTAGCAGCTCAAACCTTACTCCACAGTGCCACCAGGGCTCCTTAAGTTTGGTGAAATATATAAATTCACTAATTTAGGAAGATCCTTTACCCTCCAAGCAGAATACACGTGAAGAAAACCATGATAGTAGCCCACAGAAAAAGAGAAAGTGATTGAAACTAGAACAACACATTATATATAGTGAACATACAAGGAACAATACAATGGATTACCTGACATCTCATCAGAAACAACAGAGGCTAGCCAATGACAGGAAACAATCTTAAAAGATAGATATATTTTAAAGGTCATAGAAGGCACATTAGCATAGATCTCCAAGAAATATCTCCTAGGATTCGTTTACTGGGTTTGAAGGCTTTGGGCCAATTCAGTCAACTAATTTCTAAAGTTTATGTTCTACATCTTAGTTTCATGAGTACCATTCTGAGTCTTAAAAGCTTTTGAGTGGCCATCTATGATACAACCGTTGATTTCTACTCAGCTGAAGTAAAAGAGAACGAGGAAACTAATGACTCAAAGACAAAGCTAGTTTAGTGGACTAACAACCCACATATATCCTGACACCAGAAGAACTAGATGATGCCCAGCTACCACTATCAATTGTTTTGATCAGGTCTTGAATACAATAGAAGACGAATGTAAAGCAGAGCTGAAATTCTTTTTTTAAAAAAAGCTCGAACTATTGGACCAATAGAGGAACCCTTGGAACTGTTCTGAAATATTCTTTAAACATGAAACAAAGTCATATTGGAGGTCGCCACCTTTCAGCTAAACAATAGATTGAATCATAAAAGAAACTATCCTAGTGAGTACTAAGCTCTTTAAGATTTTATGAAAACCAGTCAACCTCTACCCTAAAGCAATAATCAGAAGATGTGGAGGTAATGGAGCTATATTACTAGAAAGGAAATAATAAAAATGGAAAAACGACAATGTCAACATATTATGAAAGTTTTGACAAATGAAAGTGTGTAATACATACAGAAAATTTTACATGTGAACCTAGTTTGCTGTGTAAAGTTTCACCAAAAATAAAGTATTTTTTAAGTTAGAACTTTTTAAAAAAGCAAGCACAATACACTGATATACCATTTCCTAGTCATCAAATTAGCAAGAATTAAAAAATGTCAAAGAGATGTAGCAATAATTCAAACATCCACTAGTAATATAATGGGTAAGTAAATCGTGGGATATTTACATTATGAATATACTCCAGAGCAGTCAACGTGAATGAACTATTGACACCTGTATCCATAGGCAAGCACCTCAAATTCATTTTCAGTAAACTAAGTAAGTAATGTAAGTCATTAAAGAATATAAGTAGTACAATTCTATATTAAGTTAAAAAATAAACTAAACTAAACATATTTAGATGTAGCGCTATGATAAAACTATGAAGAAAAAACATAATTCATGAAAAACTGGGTATTTTTCATTTCATTTCTTGAGATGGGCTATTTAAAAAATAAAGGTTTCTTTAAAAACAGTAAACAAGATAAGACAATAAGCCCAGCATCCCTCTCAGTGATTCTACACACAGCTGGGAGGACCTGCCTGTCCTGGGGCCCTAGACGGGGCTGTGGGAACACCCCAGCCCCCACCCCTACTGCAGTGCTACATACAGCACAAGGCAGGTACACCAGCGAACTCCAGCACTCAACTGACACCTGGCCACAGGTGCAATCTTGCCTTTGAAGTAATCCCACACAGCATCTGTGGAACCCTACATCAAATGGGTACACCACCCCGCTACTTTGTGGAAGAATTGGAACTCCTCCAGCCTCACGGACAGGTGATCAAGTCTCAGTTATCTCCTTACCTACTACTCTATTTCTTCTCCATCTATTCACTAGCCCTTCTATCTTTCCCACCAGTCGGTCTCAACAAGCTCAGGTTCGTGTTAGGTTTTTTTCTCCCTCTTTCTCTTCTCTCCCACTCTCTCCTATCATATGACACAACTGGCTTCCAGGTCACTACCCTCCGCTTAGGGCAAATCAACCCAAATACCAGGAGGAACTCCAACCTGCCCTCCGTGGAAGTGCTGTACACCACACAAGGCAGCTGGGACAAAGAGCTACACCGCGCTGCGCTGCTGAGGAAACCTCCGTGAGACCTCTAAGGCGATCTTGTCAACTAGAGCAATTCTGCCCAGCACCACTGGGTCTCGGCATTAAAAGGGCACACCAACCTGCTACTGTGGGGCATGGTCTAAACCCCTCTGGCCCCACATTCAAGCAACCAGGGATCACCTATCTTTATTCTTTTTTCTCTCTCTCCTCCCTCGTTACCATCACAGCCAATATTAGTGAACACAGTTGGGTTTTTTCCCCTTTCTTCTCTTTTTCTTTCTTTCCTCTGTCTTTGTTTTCTTAACCTCTCTCTCTGCTTGTATGATTCTCTCTGCTCCCTCTCATTCCTTTTACATGCCACTGCTGGTTCCCAGACCCCAACACTCGGCCTAGGGCAACCCTGTCCTCCCGGTGGGCAGCCCGACCCCTAAGACAGTGCTGCACACAGGACGAGTCAGTGCTACACACAGCACAGTACAGGGTCAGCTATTTCTTTAACAATTTTTTAAATTCTCTCTCCTCCTTTTCTTCTTTCTTTCACTGCGTTCTTCTTACACGTTTTCTTTTCTCTCCTTCTAGCTCTTCTCTATTTTCTACCACAGCCTCAGCAGATTGAGTTCTCCTTTTTAGTTGTTTTCTTTTTTTACTGTTTTCACTTTTGTTCACTCTGTGACTTTTAGTTGTGTGTGTGTGTGAGAGTGGCTATCAGTTTGCTTGGCATTACTGCTCTAGTCTGTGTCTTCCTCTTTCTCTCTTTTTCCTCTCCTTTCACTCTCCTTCCTGTCACAAGCCACTAGTGGCCTCCAAGCCACTCCCCTCTGCCTAGGGAAACTCTGAAGGCCCAAATGGGGGAGCTGCCAACCGCACTTATTGGTTTGGCAAGTAGAAGCAGAATTCACACCAGTCCTCTTCCACACACAAAGCAGCAGTGGGTTTTCCCCTACAAAAAGTGGGGTACCCCCATCCTAAATTGTGAGGCCCTATAAGTGACTGGATTAAATATCTGACCATCACTCGTGGGACTCCACGTTACTGCAGGTACATCCACCCAACTTCCAAGGTGATCTCTCTATCTACGGTAATTACCCTGCCAGCTCAGAGCTCTACACCAAGGAGGGTATACACAACACACCCTCCTCAGCACTACAGTTGCAGAGAAAAACAACACAGGCCAGCCGAGGTGCTCCAAGAACAGTGAAGCCTACTTAGGGATCGGCCAGGGATTTGATGTCCTCTTGAGCCCACAACAACCTGACCAATGTCACACGAGAGGAATATCCAAGCCACATTCCAAGTAACAGAATACTGGATGGTTAGGATAAGAGTGAAACCACAGGAAGATATAGTGATAGCCTGACCCCTCAGTACACCTGCCGGCAGGTAGTTCATACAAGTACTTATACGAATCCCCCAAGAGAGAGCCTAGGCCTCTACAACTCAGGAAGATGGCTCCAGGCTCTTCTAAAACAACACATAAACAGAAACCAGTTCTAATAGCTTCAACAAAAAAGCAGGAGAAACAGAAGACAATGCTGGAAGAAGTCATGAACCTAATAACGGGCACATAGAAGCAGATATTGACCTATCACAAAAAGAAAATTTTCAAAATGCTGCTTGAAGTCATAAAGGATATAAGGGAAGCAGTGCAGAAAAAAGATGGAATGGTAGAGGAGATAAAGGCAACACACCAATGGAAAATACAAGAGTTAAGGGATGAAATAACAAAATCCAACGACAAACTGACAGACCTTGCCGATAGGCTTGAGGAGGCAGAAGATTGCACCAGTGACCTAGTGGATAACCAAGAAGACCTCGGCAAACTGGAAATGCAGTCAAGTAAGACAAACAAGGAAGCTGAAGAAAACCTGAGAGCCACGTTTGACGATATGAAAAGAAACAATATTACAATAATTGGACTACCGGAACAAGACACAACAAAGAAGTCAACAGCAAAAATAGAGAGGGAATTCTTAGAGGAAAACTTCCCCAGATTAACAAGTGAAAATCAGGCAACCATTCAAGAGGCTGAAAGAACACCAACCAGACTGAATCCCAAGAAGTCACCAAGACACATAATTGTCAAATTATCCAACTATGAGGAAAAGAAGATCATAAAAGCAATTAGGGAAAAGCACTCATGTATAAAGGTACCCCAATAAGAGTATGTTCAGATCTATCAGCGAAAATGATGAAGAGGAGGCAATGAAGTAACATATTCCAAAAATTGAAGGAAAACAACTCAAACCCAAGAATACTTTACCCAGCCAAATTATCCATTAAGATAGACGGAGAAGTAAGAGTCTTCCCAGACAGGGACAACCTCAAAGAATACATAAAAAGAAACCCAGCTCTACAAAAGATCCTTGCCAATCCAGTATGGACAGAAGATCAACACTCACCAAGGGCAAATAAGACACCATCACACAGAACAACTCCACCCATAGGGCAACAAAGAGGAAACAGCCCTCAGGATAGCATCAGTTCAATAGTGGAAAGAAGGCAAACATAAACCACACACAAAACAAGCGTATAAGATCAGTAGATAGGAAAATATCCAAGACAAAGGTACAAGATGAAACCACAAAGTCCACAGATGGATATAACTACACTGAATATCAATGGCCTCAAATCAGGAATTTAAAGGCAGAGGCTAACAGACTGGCTCAGGAAACATAACCCATCAATCTGCTGTCTCCAAGAGACTCATCACAAGCTAACAGCCAAAAACAGGTTGAGAATTAAAGGCTGGAGAAAAATATACCAAGCAAAAGGTAATGCAAAAAAAAGCAGGGGTAGCGATCTTAGTATCTGACCAAATTGACCTCAAAATACAGGCCATAGCAAGAGACAAGGAGGTGCACTACATTATGCTCAAAGGAACAATATACCAAGAACCAGTGACCATAATAAACATATATGCACCCAATGAGAGACCTACAAAATTTGTAAATGAAACACTCCAAAAGATGAAAAAAGAGATCACAGGAACAACAATTATACTTGGTAACTTTAACATACCACTCTCTGAAAAAGACAGATCACTGGGAAATAAACTCAATAAGGCTACAGATCTAAATAGCACAATTGGACGACTTGACTTGATACATATTTTCAGAGCTTTCCACCCACATGCGAATAAAATCACATTCTTTTCAAGTCCACATGACACATACTCAAAAATAGGCCACATGCTGGGACACAAGTTGAACTTGAGTAAATTCAAGCACATAGCAGTTATAGACATCTCTCTCCGATCATTGCGCCATAAAGCTAGAAATTAACAGACGGACAATGAAGAAAACAAGGGTAAACTATTGGAGAATTAACAATTTCCTATTGCAAAAGGAATTGGTATTGACCCAGATCAGAGATTAAATCAGGAAGTTTCTAGAAACCAATGAGAACAAAAATACGATGTACCAAAACCTGTGGGATACAGCAAAGGCTGATAGCAATAAATTCACACATTAAAAAAGAAGAAAGACTCGTGGATGATATGCTGACACAAAACTTACACCAATTAGAGCAGATTCACCAGAACAACCCTACTAATAACAAGAGGATAGATATAATAAAAATCAGAGCTGAGATACAGGAGAGGGAAAACAAGAAAACTATGGAAAAAGTTAATGCCGCTAAAAGTTGGTTCTTTGACATCAATCCTATATAAACTTCCAGAACATAGAAAAAGACAGAAAACTCCCAAACTCTTCCTATGAAGCTAGTATAACAACCTTGATATCTATGGCAGGCAAAGATGCCACAAGAATCGAGAACTATAGACCAATATCCCTAATGAACATCAATGCAAAAATCCTTAACAAACTACTGGCCAATATAATACTAAAGCATATTAAAAAGATAATTCATCATGACCAAGTGGGATTCATACCAGGGATGTAGGGATGGTTCGACATACAAAAGACCATCAACATTATTCACCACATTGGCAGGAAAAATGATAAGAACCACATGATAATATCAATAGACATGGAAAAAGCATTCAAGAACATCCAACATGCATTCCTGTTTAAGACACTTAAGAAGATAGGAATAGAAGGAACATTTCTCAACATTATACAAGCTATATATGAAAAACCAACAGCTAATGTGGTAGCTAACGGAAAAAAGACGAAAACAATTCCACTCAAAAAAGGGAACCAGACAAGGATGCCCCCTTGTCCCCACTCCTATTTAACATCGTACTGAAGGTCCTAGCAAACAACATAAGACAAAGGAAAGATATTAAAGGTATTCAGCTGGGGAAGGAAGCGGCGAAATTATCATTATTCGCAGAAGATATGATTCTATATATTGAAGATCCCTTAAACTCCACAAGTGGAGTGTTGGAAGCAATAGAGGAATATGGCAGAGTGGCAGGATACAAAATCAACAAACAGAAGTCTATTAGACTGCTCTACTCATCAGATAAGATCACAGAAGAGATTATTAAAAAGGTAGTACAGGGGAAAAACATGGGACCCCAAATGGTAGAGAAAGGGGAGTGGCAGGCCTGGTGGGAAATGATCAAGGGTAAGGTTGCTTAGAGAAGAGGTATACTCTAGCCCAGGTGGCGATGAAGCATGGTAGTAGGGCAGGAGGAAGGTCAAGGGAGATGGAGGAAAGAGCTAGGAGTCAAAGGGCATTCATGGAGGTCTAGACAAAGACATGTACATGCAAATATATATAGGAGGATGGGGAAATAGATCTATGTGTCTATATTTATAGGTCAAGTATTAAGGTGGCGGAAGGACCTTGGGCCTCTACTCAAACACTCCCTCAATGCATGAATACCTTCTTTTATTAAATTGGAACTCTATGATGCTCACTCTCCCAACACAAAGGCTGGAGCCAAAGTGGGTGAACAAGTAAATGTGGTGAAGAAAGCTGATGGTGCCCGGCTATCAAAAGAGATAGTGACTGGGGTCTTAAAGGCTTGAAGATAAACAAGCAGCCATCTAGCTCAGAAGAAACAAAGTCCACATGGAAGAACACACCAGCCTGTGTGATCGAGTGGTCCCAAAGGGATCAGTTACCAGGCATCAAAGAACAAAAAATCATATCATTGACTGCACACCTCCATGATAGGATCGCTGAAGACAAATGGGTGCATAAGCAAATGTGGTGAAGAAAGCTGATGGTGCTCGGCTATCAAAAGAGATAGTGTCTGGGGTCTTAAAGGCTTGAAGGTGAACAAGCGGCCATCTAGCTCAGAAGCAAATAAGCCCACATGGAAGAAGCACACCGGCCAGTGCGATCACGAGGTGCCCAAGGGACCAGGTATAAGGCATCATGCAAAAAAAAAAAAGATATAAGTGTGTGTATGTATGTGTATATATGTATATATGTATGTGTATATATGTATATATATATCATATTAAATGAAGGGGGAAGGGCAGAGTGGAGACCCAAGGCCCAAGTGTCGGCCAATGGAGATCCCCTCATAGAGGGGTTTAGGAGAGGAGATGGGTTAATTAGGGTGTGAGGTAGTATCGATGAAGAACACAGCTTTCCCCCGGATCCTGGATGCTTCCTCCCCCCAACTACCATGATCCGAATTCTACCTTGCAGGGCTGGATAGGACAGAGGCTGTACACTGGTACATATGAGGGTTGGAGGTACAGGGAATCCAGGGTGGATGATACCTTCAGGACCAAGGGTGTGAGGGACGATGCTGGGAGAGTGGAGGGTGAGTGGGTTGGAAAGGGGGAACTGATTACAAGGATCCACATGTGACCTCTTCCCTGGGAGAGGGACAGCAGAGAAGGGGGGAAGGGAGACTCCGGATAGGGCAAGATATGACAAAATAATGATGTATAAATTACCAAGGGCATATGAGGGAGGGGGGAATGGGGAGGGAGGGGGGGGGGAAAGAGGACCTGATGCAAGGGGCTTAAGTGGAGAGCAAATGCTTTGAGAATGATTGGGGCAGGGAATGTATGGATGTGCTTTATACAATTGATGTATGTATATGTATGGATTGTGGTAAGAGTTGTTTGAGTCCCTAATAAAATGTAAAGGAAGAAAAGAGAAAAAAATGATTAGGGCAAAGACTGTACAGATGTGCTTTATACAATTGATGTATGTATATGTATGAACTGTGAAAAGAATTGTATCAGCCCCAATAAATTGTTAAAATAATAAAAAATAATAATAAAATTTTTAAAAAGGTAGTACAGTACCGTTTACAATAGCCAAGCACAAATTGAAATATCTAGGGATATACCTGACTAAAAAAATGAAAGATTTCTATGAGGAAAATTATAAAACACTACTTCAAGCAATAAAGAGTGACCTCAACAAATGGAAGAATATCTCATGCTCATGGATTGGCAGACCGAATATAGTAAAGATGTCAGTTCTGCCCAAGGCACTATATAAGTTCAATGCTATCCCAATATGAATGCCACGATCCTTCTTCAAAAAATTGGAAAAACAGATCACCAACTTCATATGGAGGGGTAAGAAACCCAGAATTAGCAGAGAACTCCTCAAGAAGAAGGACAAAGTGGGAGGACTTTCTCTACCTGATTTTAGCACATACTATACAGTCACAGTAGTCAAAACAGTGTGGTACTGGCATAATGACAGATATTCAGACCAATGGAAAAGAGCTGAAGACCCGGAAATAAAAAATAAAACATCAGCATCCAGGCAACTGATCTTTGATAAGGGCCAAAAAATATTATATATATATATATATATATATATATATATATATATATATATATATATATATACATATGAGAGGAACAAAAGGGGCACAGGGAAAAAGCTACTATTATACAAACATTCCAGGGGTGAGGTCCAGGTAGTATGGCAAGTTGTTGCAACCACCGTGTCATCCCATCTCCTTGAAGGTCTCCCTCATTGTCACCCATCCTCTACTTTACCCAAGCCTCACCATCCTAATGAGCCATCTTCTCACCATGCAACTTCTAGTGAGCATGCTGGCTGTACTTTTTCTATGACACATTTGTTTATTCTTCTAGAGGTCCATGGTACTTTATATTATTTGTCAACACCATAATTCAAATGCAACAATTCTTCTGTGACCAACATTATTCACTGTCCAACTTTCACATGGTCAAGCTCACCCTAGTCCTCAAAGTGACATCCTTGCTCTTCGACACTTTAAAGAAATCATCTGCAGCATATTTACCCAAAGCAACACAACCTTTGATTTCCTGACTGCTGCTTCCATGAGCACTGAGTGTGGGCCAAGCAAAATGAAGTCCCTGACAACTTCAATCTTTTCTGTTTACCATGATGTTATCTATTGGTCAAGTCGTGAGGATTTGGGTTTTCATTACATTAAATTGTAATTTAAATTGAAGGCTGCGATCCTTGATCTTCATCAACAAATAGTTCATCTTCCTTGCTTTCAGAAAGCAAGATTGTGTCATTTTTATAATGCAGATTGCATTTAAAAATAAGTCTTCCTCCAATCATGATACCACATTCTCCTTCATATAGTCCAACTTCTCAAATTTGCTAAACACACAGACTGAATAAGTGTGGTCAAAGAATATACCCCTGATGTACACCTTTCCAGATTTTAGACCATGTAGTATTCCCTTGTTCTGTCTGTTCATTCAACTGCCTCTTGGTCCAGGTACAGGTTCTGCATGAGCATGAAGTATTCTGGAATTCCCACTCTTCTCAACATTACTCTTATTTTGCTGTGATCCACACAGTAAAATCCACTTGCATAATCGATAAACATCTTTCTGGTATTCTCTGCTTTTAGCCAAGATCTGATAACAATGTGCATCACATATTTTCACCTAAATTAATGAATGTACTCTTGTAAAACTAAGGCCCAAAGTAGAGAGCACTTTCAAACTCAGCAAAACAAGAGATAAAGGCATGGGGGCCACATCTGACCTCCTCCTGCTCGTATGTCCCCATTCCTTTTCCTTTATTCTAACACCATGAGTTCCTCCCACAGCACCCTACTTCTGTAGCTGGGTGCAAGCATTGACTTCAATGGCCACACAGAATTCATAGTTTATTGGAGAAGTTAACTGGTCAGAAATGCTCAAGATGCAACTGCTCAGTCAAGATGGTTTCTTCTCTGCTGTGCTCAAAGGTAGGCAGGCGTCTCTCTGGCCCTCAGCCTCTTGGCCTGTTCTCTGGCCTGCTCAGGCAATGTTACATAGCTCTTGTAGGGTTGCCAATAAATGCCAAGGGGCCTGTCATGCCACTATTATCCTCAAGTCAAAATCACTCCACTCAAGCTCTGTGGTTCAGCAAACCCAACTCCACCAATTAAGTGGCCATAGGCACGCCACAGGTGGGCCTCATTCCCCAGAGCACTCAGCTTCACTACTGGATCTGTGGACTGAAAAGTCTACAACTCTGTCTCATGCTCTGGCTCCTGGTTCTGCTGTTGCTGCTCCTCTACTGTCAAAGCTGCCTCCTGGACCAAGGAGGTTCAATGCACAGGGATCTTGTTGAATAAAGGAATCACACCCCTCCTCGCTCCTCTCCTGTTGGTAGTAAGATCTCCCCTCCCGCTTCTCATATGGGGCCTTTTATATCCAGAAGGATCCTGTTAACAATTCCCACAGCTGAATCATATAATCCAATCAGCATCTATTTCCCATTTCCCCCATCCCCACTCCCCAAAACCTTCTTTCTTAGCTCCATCAGGGAAACAAACGTTGTTTGGAGGGAGTAACAAAGGCTATGGCTTGGAGAATCATATTAAATAATTCACAGTACATCAACTCAGCAACAGGAAGACAGAAAAGCCAAATAGTGTAGGCTAGAATGAGCCCTAACTCATCAGCCCAAGTTTATGAAGGATCTATGCACAATAGTCATGTGCCGTCACAGTGATCAGTTACTGATAAGCTACTGCAATCTGTCACGACTGAACTGTGTTCCCCCAAAATATGTGTCAACCTATCTGGACCATGACTCAAAGTACTTTGGTAGCTATGTAATGATGCAATGTAATGATCCCCATGATGTGATGTGATAAGAAATCTGCTGGAAGAGAATTAAGGATGGTCTAAAACCATTGCCATCAAGTCAATTCTGACTCACAGCCATCCTATACAGGGTTTCTGAGGCTATAAATCTTTATGAGACCAGATGCCCTCAACTCTCCTACAGTGAGTGTGAATTGTCAGCCTTGTGGTGAGTTGTTCAATGCTTACAGGACAGCACCACCAGGCTTCCCTATGAGTAGGATAAAACAGAAACAAATCAAACTTTCTGCAATTAAGTCAATGCCAACGCATAGTGACCCTATCGGGTAAGGTAGAACTGGCCCTGTGAGTTTCTGAGAGTATAACTCTTTGCATGAGTTGACAGTAACACCTTACTTCCACAGAGCAGCTGGTGATTTCCAACTGCAACCAGCAGCCCAACGTGCAACCTCTATACCACCAGGATAGGATATGGTGCCCTTATCCCAGCACAGTCCTGATCCAACGTAGGGGAATTTCCTTGGGGTGCAGCCTGAAATAGTTTATTTTAAAAGGAGAGAGAAGTGAGCAGAAAGAGAGGGACCCATTACCACCAAGAAAGAAAAGCTGGGAACAGAGCATGTCCTTTGGACTCAGGTCCCTTTACTAGCTCCCTCCTAGATTCAGGGGAAGTATGATGCTAAGACACATGGAGATCTCCAAGGGATGCCAGGATTATGGATGTTGAGAAGAGATAAAGACCTGTCTCCTAAATGATAAGCCAACTTAGAAAAAGATGATGCTGTGAATTTGGACTTTTATGCTCCTAAACTGTGGGAGAATATACTTTTGTTTATGAACATCACAGTTTGTGGTATTTTGGTATTGCAGCACTAGATAACTAAGGAGGAGTCCTGGTGGTGTAGTGGATTATGTGTTAAGCTGCTAACCAAAAGGTCAGCAGTTCAAACCCACCAGCCATTCCACTGAAAGAAAGATGAGGTCTCCTTCTCCTAGTAAGGATTAAGAGCCTTTACATAGTGGGTTAAACATTGAGTTGCTAACTGTAATGTCAGCAATTTAAAATCACTAGCCACTCAGCAAGAGAAAGAGGAGGCTTTCTGCTCCTGTAAAAACTTACAATCTCAGAAACCCGCTGGGGCAGTTCGACTCTGCCCGCAGGGTTGCGATGAGTCAGCATCAGAGTCTATGGCACTGAGTTAGACAACTAGACAGAATTCAGGGCGTAGTAGATTGCTGGGCCTTTCTTCTTCGGCTGCTCTGGGAGCTCTGGTGAAAGCTGTGGGGCATCATAGCAACACACTAAGCCTCCACCAATAGACGGGCGGTTGCTGTGCATGAGAACGGCGAGAATCCTGCCGCAGCTACTACTGTTCTCATTAATTCACTAACCTCTTCATTTTATAAAGAAGAAGCCAAGAACCTGAAATCACCCGTGAGTAAATCGAAAGAGTTCTCTGCCAAAATCAGCAATAGAGAGCAATACAAGCAGTAAAAACAAACATTTACATAGTTTGCCTGATTCGTTGTGGTCCTTGATACAGTAAAATTCAACACTTACAGAACTAGAGACAAAATGCATCTCCATGGAAACAATATTGCCCAAGTTTACAAGGGAGACTGAAACAAATGGTTTTCCTGCAGGTATTCCTATCCTAAGTAAACACCAAGGATTTGGAGTAGAAATAGACGGGTTAAGATCTGAATTCTGGCTCTACCACTTACTTTGGCCTTAGGCAAGTAACTTAGTCTACAGCCCAGTTTTTAAGTCAGCAAGATGAGAACAATCATGGCCTATCAAGTTTATTAAGAGTATTTTTTTAAAGATCATTTTATTGGGGGCCCTTACAGGTCTTTTAACAATCCATACATCAATTGTATGAAGCATATTTGTATATATGTTGCCATCATTATTTCTAAACATTTCCTTTTTATTTGAACCTTTGATATCATCACTTTTCTCTCCCTCCCACTCCCATCCTCATGAACCCTTGATAATTTATAAATTATTTTTATTTTATCTTATACCGACTGCTGTCTCCCTTCCCCCAGATTTCTGTAGTTCGTCCCCCTAGGGGTGGGTGGGAAGGTTATGTATAGATCATTGCAATCAGTTCCCCCATCTTCCACTCCTCCCCCCACCTTCTCCCTATCCTCCTGGTATCAGTACTCCCATTTATGTTCCTGAGGGGTTTATATGACCTAGATTCCATGTGTTGAGGTCTTCTCTGTACCAGTATACATGCTCTGGTCTAGCCCAAAGTGAAAGGCAGGACTGGGGTCATAACAGTAAGGGGTAAGGAAGCCTCAAGGAACTAGAGAAACATTGTGTTTCATCAGTGCTATACTGCACCCTGGTTGATTCGACCCTTCTGTGAGGGGATGTCCTATTGTCAATGGATGGGTTTGAGGTCTCTGCCCCAACCCCTCTCATTCTCAACAATATTTTTGTATGTTTGTTTGTTTGGGGTCTTCTGATGCCTGTTACATTATCCCGTCAACACCTCATGACCATACAGGTTGGTGTGCTTCTTCTATTTGGACTTGTTGCTTCTCTGTTAGATGGCCGCTTGTTTAATTTCACGCCTTTAAGACTCCAAACTATATCTTTTGATAGCCGGGCACCATGAGCTTTCTTCATCACATTTGCTTATGCGCCCATTTTGTCTTCAGAGACAGTGTAGGGTGGAGCATCAGAGAATGCCAGGTTGTTAAAACAAAAGTGTTTTTGCATTGAGGGAGGGCTTGGGCAGAGGCCCAACGTCCATCCAATTCCTCAATGTATTTCCATAGGCCGATACCTCTATTTTTATGATTTAATATACTTACATATGTACACACCTATCATTATACCTCTATCCCTAGCTTTGCTGCTTTGATCTTTCTTCTGTTTCCTTTTACCTTCCTCCTGTCCCATCACGCTCGCCCTTCTTCTCCTTCTCAGTAATTTCTCTCAGCTAGATTGCTGTTCCTCCAACACTCCCAGGATCTCTACATTCTCCTAGTTGTTGCTTTTAATTCCCTAGTTGTTGTTCCCCTCTCTTTGGTGTTGTTTGCTCATCACTCCCTTTCCCTGCCACCACCCCCCCTGAAGTCCTTCAGAACCATCGGTCCTGTTGCTTTCTCCTCCTGCTTGCTTCCCATGCCTCTTAATTTTCTGGTCTAACAACAGGAGAGCTGGGCAGGTGAGTCTACCTGAAGCCATCTTGACTCCTCTCTGTTTTTAAAAGTCTAAGTCATCTAATTCAGTATCGTGTACATTCCTGGCCACAGTCCTATAGCCTTTCCAGTCTGTTATTTAGAGGCACACAATCACTCTATCTGATGACCTCTGTTAATATTATGGTTAACATACTATTAACTACATTAGTATGGAAATTCTAACAGTGGGTTATGTCACTGTTGATATTGTAACTGCACAGTATTTATCAATGATGACAACATCTACTAGTTTGAGGCAAAACAGAAGATTGCAGGTTTTTTCTTAAAACAATCTGAGTAATAAGAGAACCCACCGAATGGGATACATCTTTAGTAATGACACATCAGACAAAGACCTTATTACTAAAATCTGCAATACTTTGAAAGCTTACAATAAGAAAAAAAAATCTAACTGTCCACTAAGGAGGTGGGCAAAGGACCTGAACAGAAGTTTCACACAGGGGCAGAAATCTGAATGGCCAATAAACATATGAGAAAATGCTCCCAATCATTAGCTATAAGAGAAATGCATATTAAAACAACCATGAGATACCACCTAACACCCTCAAAGATAGCCCAATTCAAAAATTCAGAAAATAGCAAGTGTTGGAGGGGCTGTGGGGAGATAGGAATGCTTGTCTACAGCTGGTGGACCTGTAGATATGTACAGCCATTATGGAAATCGATTTGGCGATCTCTAAAACAGATTGAGATTGAGCTACTATATGACCCAGCAATCTCCATACTGGGCATATATCCAGAAGAGGCAAGAAACAAACCATGGCCAGACATCTGTGCTCCAATGTTCATCGCAGCACAGTTCACAATTTCAAGGAGTTGAAAACAACCCAAATTTCCATCAGCAGACGAATGGTTCCAAAAAACTGTGGTACATACATACAATGGAGTACTAAGCAGCCCTAAAGTGCCACAATGAATACATGAAGCACATTTCTGCATGGGAAGAACTAGAGGAAATCATGCTAAGTGATGTAAGTCAAGCACAAAAGGACAAGTACAACATGAGTCCACTGAGGTAAGCTTAAATTTTAAAAAGGTGGGGCATAGGGGAAGAGCTACTATATACATATATCCCTGGGGTAAGGTCCAGCACCTATGGCAGGGCCAAACCAATTCAGGGATACACACAGCAGCCAACTAAATATGAGGGGGAAAGAAAGTGGGGAAGAAGAAAAAAAAGAAGACATGGGTAGGGGAGAGCAGGGCACTAATCAACCAAGGGGAGGGTATTGTTTCTACCTCCACAGGAGAGAAGAGAGAGACCAGGCTGCAACCCAATGTGCTAAGACATGAATACAACATACCAGCATGGACCAAGGAACCAATAGAGAGGTCTGCAGGGCCGGCCCCAATGCCAACTATGTGGACCCCACGCCCCCCGGCCCCCTCCAGAAGAATGCACTCCAGAGGACAGCACTGGGGCTACAGCTTGGGGAGAAGAGCACGTGAGATTCAAACAATGGGAGAAACGCAAAGGAATGGAGAGGGAGAAGAGGACATCCTGGCCCAACAAACCCCAAGGATGAGGTTCCTGCTCAGAGCAGACAAAGCATGAGGCGGACCGTACAGCTGGCCCCACCATGAGACACAGCATCCCGCACTGAACCACGACACTGTGGGGGCAGCACTGGAGATACAGTGTGGGATCAGTGCATGCTCTGGCGCCATCACGCTGGGGCGAGGCTCTGAGAGCACGCAGCAGAGCAGCAGGGGAGCAGACTGATGAAGTCCCCGGGGAATGCCAAAAAGACTTTGGAGACAGAGTGTGGCACCCCATTAGACTCAACTGGGAAACACTCGTAATGGCCAACAGACCTTGAACTATTTATAGGCTTTGCCATTTTTGTCAGTGGCTTTCTTTTTGTTATTGTAATTTTGTGTTTGTTTTTTGCTGCTGTTGTTTTTTACTTCCTTTGTTGTTTTATTTGGCTTTGCCTGGGTTTTGCACTTGTTAATGTATCTGCATGTCTATCTAGATGAGATAGACGGGATAAATAATTTGGAGATGAAAAGAACAGGACCAATGGTTCCGGGGGAATACGGGGTTAGGGGAGATGGAAGAAAGGAAGGTGGTTGGGGGGAACCAACCCAGGGACCAGGGAAAACAAGTGAACTAAAATCAATGGAAGGAAGGTTGTAGGATGCCTAGTGGGGCTCAATCAAGGGCAATGTAGCAGCAAGGAATTACTAAACCCGAATGAAGGCCGAACATGATGGTGGGACAAGAGGGAAGTAAAAAGAAAATAGAGGGAAGAACCAGGAGGCAAAGGACATTTATAGAGGCCTACATACAGGTATGAATATATGTAAACATATAGATAATGAGGGGAATAGAACTATGTACTCATATCTATATGTTAAGAATTAAGGTTGCAGATGGACATTGGGCCTTGACTCAAGTACTCCCTCAACACAAGAGCACTTTATTCTTAACAATCTGGCATTCTGTAATGCTCACCTTCCTGATGCAATCACTGAAGACAAAATGGGTGCATAAGCAAATGTGGTGAAGAAAGCTGAGGGTGCCCGGCTATCAAAAGATATAGCGTCTGAGGTCTTACAGGCTTGAAGATAAACAAGTGGCCATCTAGCTGAGAAGCAACAAAGTCCACATGGAAGAAGCACACCAGCCTGTGTGATCATGAGGTGTCAATGGGATCAGGTATCAGGCATCTAAGACCCAGAATAAAACCATATCCAAGGTGAATGAATGGGCAGGAGCTAGAGACCCAATGCCCATCTGTAGACAATTGAACATCCCTCACAGAGGGTCACAGAGAAGAGATGAGGCAGTCAGGGTGCAGTACAGCACTGATGAAATACACAACCTTCCTCTAGTTCTTTGGTACTTTCTTCACCCACTATCATGATCTCAATTCTACCTTACAAATTGGATTAGACAGATCATGCACACTGCTATAGGTAAGAGCCCGCCACACAGGGAATCCAGGATAGATAAACCCCTCAGGGCCAACGAGAGTAGAGATACCAGGAGGATTGGGGTGTTGGGGGAGGGAAAGAGGGAATCAATCACAAGGATCAACCTAGAACCCCTCCCAGGGGGGATGAATAATGGAAAAGTGGGTGAGGGGCAACATAGGACGCTGTAAGATATGGAAAAAATGTTCTATAACTTATCATGGGTTCGTGAGGGAGGGCAGGCGGTGAAGCGGGGAAGAAATGGAGAGCTGATATTAAGGGCTCAAGTGGGAAGAGAATTCTTTGAAAATGATGATGGCGGCATATGCATAAATTTACTTGACACACTGAAAGAATGTATGGATTGTGATAAGAGATGTAAGAGCCCCCAATAAAAGCATTTTAATAAATATACATAAAGTCCAATTTCTTAAAAAGTAAAGTTGAATTTCTAACTACAGACCTCCATTATTACTATCCCAAAAATGGAAGAAATTTTGAAGGAGGCCTCTCCACAATATTATATTAGATGACATAACAAGAGGTTATTAGTGAGTAAGCCAGACTCTCAAACAGGTAGCAATTTATAACATTTCCTGACTTTTATAATTATCCATTTGTCTAGTCTTAGAATGGATAAGTGATGAAAGTAAGTGATATATAAAGGCTACCCATACCACATACTTTCAAAATGCAAATCTTTATGTATTTGGGAAGTGAAAAAAAGTTAAGTTCCAAAAACACATCTTGAAACAGATCTATTTATGTCCTTATAGTAAAGTGCATCCTAAAACTAACTTACAAATGAGTAAAATATAGAACAAACATACCTGGGATGATATCATTGATATGCAAAAGAAGTGTACTTTCAACACTTGCAAAACTACAAAGCTGTGCTCCATTAAATCTTCCATCCCAGTTGCCAATAGGATTGTCCTAGGAATTAATTAAAGAATCTGTTACAGAAATCTTCCACCATAAAGTCTAAATATGGACATCAATACTGTCCAGCCAAGAACCCCAAAAATATTTTCATTGATAACATTTACCTAAAACTTTTTTGGTAAAACTTTAAAAGCCTAAAACTTTTTTAGTTTGCCTAAAACTTTCTATATTAAGCATAATTATCACAGAAACCAAGCTTTTGTCTTTGGTGGAGAAGTGAAATCTTAAGAATCAAGTCTCACAAATGATAACTGAATCAAAAGTGTTTTTAATGTTGTACTGGACTATAAATGTGAGTCTATATAATAAAAAAGACATGATTTGCACCAAGAGTTATTAATAGTATATTAATCCTAGGTTGCTCTGATCACTCAACAATTCCTTGGTACATAAATATTCACTTTGAACTCCTATACACTCTTCTGTACATGGGAAGTCTAGTTTTTCATGGTTCCTTTGTCATTTTATAAGTTTGCAAGAATTTTCTCCAAAAGGGAGACTTTGGGATTTAATTATTTTCCACTCCAATGTAGCTGTAGTATCATCTAGGGGTGTGGGGCATGGAGCTTGTTGTTGGGATGGGCCAGTCAGACCAATGGGCTTGAGCACCACTAATATGTTCAGGATGCTAAAATATTTTTGAAAACACGAGAAGATGAAGAAAAATGCATTTTCCAGAACTTTCCTCTAAGTAGCCTACTAAAGTTATTTAAAAAAAAAAAACACTTGGGGATGGGGTGGGGGAGAAGCTCAGGGACAGACCTCTATGAAGCTTATGACCAGTGGGCAAGCTAATTCCGAGACTGCCATCCTAGGAGAGGAAAGTCTCAGTGGCCTGTGCCAAGCTGGAGTCTGAAGTCAACGTCCTGAAGAAGTAACGAATCAACTCCACTCCTTCTTCAACCATAAGCTCCCTAAGTGAGTACTGGAAACATTTTTAAAATGTCGTTTTGAAGGAATGTTTTATGGTTAGCTATCATGAGGGGACCGCTCTGGTTCTAATTTGGCATGTAATAAAGTGTTTCACAAATGCTTTATTTAGAAAATAACTGCTGATATTAATCAAAGTCCCTAGGCAAGATAAGGGAGCCCTGGTGGCATAGTGGTTACCCACAGAGCTGCAATCTACAAGGTCAGCAGTTCAAAACCACCAGCCATTCAAAGGGAGAAAGATAATGGTTCACTCTGCTCCCATAAACTGTCCACAGGGGCAGTTCTAGCCTGTCCTACAGAGTTGCTATGAGTCAGCATCACTGACTCAAGTTAGGCAAAGCACTTAAGCAATAGGATAGCACAAACTTTGGGTAGAACAGTCATGCCTTAGCAACTCAAAGTATACTTGAGGAAATCAGAAATACTTCTGAAAAGACTTTCCTAGAGATTAGGATTCATTAGGATGCAAATAAGCCCAGGGACCTGGAGTTTCACTAGATCCACAGGTGACTGAAACCCAGGCTTTAAAGCATTGTGCTTTTTCTATACTCTGGCACCTTCCTAAAATGATTTTTAGGCTAGGCATTAAAATCACATAAAGACAATAAAATAATGCAAAATATTATTAGAAAAAGAGATACTCAAATCAAAATGAAGCCAATAAAAAGCCTTTTCAAAATTAAAAAAAAATTAAATAAAGTACTGATTGTTTGGTTTATTTTCTGTCTACTGGTTAGCTATAAAATGATAAATCACGATGCTAAACACATTATTCCAATTTATTTACACTTGAAAAAATAGTAAATATAATTATAATCAATCTATAAACCTGGAACACTTCAATGGCCCTTAACCAAAACTAAATTAAAACATGATCTTTAAATTACTCCAAATCCACCAATTTTATGTGTTCAGTATTCAATGTGTTCCAAAATTGGCCATCAATCTAATAATAATATCTAATAATATATTCACAATAATATATTCACAATGGCAAAATAATTTAAAAAAATCTTACCATGTCCACACCAACAAAATATCCTAAACTTTCTTTTCCTGGCAAAACATCACAGAATATAACTGTTCCTGATTCTAAAGTTTCTCCAACCTTCAAAGAAACTCTAGAGTTTATTTCCAGAGGGGGGAGTTCAACTTGCATGGTGTCCATGGGCCCTGCATAATCACTTTCCAATCCAGTCTCATTGTCTTCTAAGATTTCTAGCTTGTCCAAGGCAACAAACACTCCACAGTCTTCATCACACTGGAAGAGTTGCTTTCCTTGATATATCCCATCAGTGAACCCTTGACCACAGCCTTCTTCCTAGTTTTTGAGAGAAAGAGGGAAAATAGATATAGATAGATGGTCCATAATAAAAAGGAATTCTCAGGGTCTTCTCTTGGTAACATTCTAACTGACATAAATGTAATTAAAAACAGTTGCTACTATACTTAGGGTGGCTGAAAATACATAAATAAGAAGCTGTATCTAATACTAAAATAAAGCTACTTGAAAAGACCATTAAAAACCCTAATACACTTTAAAAAATCAATTCCACTTGTTAAATTAGTGTGCTTTTAGCAATAATTTTGACATAAAAATAATTTTAAAATAACAGTAATGTTAACTCCATTTACTAAACACTATGTATATGTCAGCCACTATGTGAAAGCTATTGTGCATCAATACTTCACAAAACACTGCAAATTGGCTGCTAATGGCAAGGTTGATGGTTCATACCCACTAGCCTCTTCTCAGGAGAAAGATGAAGTTATCTGCACCTATAAGATTTACAGTCTCAGAAACCCCATAGAGGATCACTTGTCTGTCAGCCTGTCTTACTGTGGTGGTCTGTGTTGCCATGATGCCGGAAACTATGCCACTGAGAGTCTGTAAGCCAGGAGTGCCACCCAACATGAACACGTTTCACCGCAGCCTCCAGGAAAAGAACAGACGACAAAGAAGGAATCAGCTGCCCACTTCAGAGGAAGTAACCACTGAAAACCTTACGTATAGAATCGCAACACTGTCACATATTGAAGGCCTATGACTGGAAGCAGGGAAGTGTCAGAGATCATGTCAAAGTATGGGTCCCTGAGCCAGAAAGCACTTGAAATATGACTGAAGAGGAGCTGCTAGCTCAGAGTCGAGTCCACCACGGTGATGTGAGTGAAGTAAAAGCCTGTGGGAGTGAAGCTAGTCAGTCTTCATTGGTTAATGGGGCACAACGCAATGGTGAGACCAAACAGCTGAGAACATCAATTAGTAACGGCCGTTTGGAACGTATGAAGTAAGACTTTAGGAAAGTTGGAAGTTGTCAAGGATGAAATGAAAGGCATAAGGACTGGTATCCTCGGTGCTAAGAGAGCTGAAATATGGCTGGTATTGGCCATAATGAATTAGAAAATCATATTATTTACTATGCCAGGAAAGACACAATCAAGAGGAATGGGTTGGATTCATCATCAAAAGGTCATTTCAAGATCTCTCTTGGGAGTTCAATGTTTTCTGTGATAGGATCATATCTATCTGCATCCAAGTAAATCCAATCAACACAATTATAAAATTTATGCACCAAGCACGAAAGCTAGTGATGCAGAAATTGAAGAAGTCTACCAATGTCCTCCAGCTGAAATTGATCAACCATGTAATCAAGATGTGATAGGAATTGGTGATTGGATTATAAAAGTTGGAAACAAAGACGGAGTAGTTGGAATATACTGTTGGTGATCGAAATGAAAGTAGAGATCACATGACAGAATTTTGCAAGAGCAGTAAGTTGTCCATAGAAAATTTTTTCAATAACATAAATGATGACTATACATATGGACTTCTCCAGAGGGAACACACAAATATCAAATTGACTCCATCTGTGGGAAAAGACATGGAGAAGCTCAGTATCGGCAGCTAAAACCGGTGAGGGACTGTCAAACAGACCATCAATTGCTCGTATGTAAGTTTAAGATAAAGCTCAAGAAAATGAATGCAAACCCTAATAGTCAAAACATGAACTGAGTATAGCTGTCCTGAATTTCCAGAACATTGCAAACACAGAGTTGCTGTAGTGAACATTAATGAAAGACGACGTGATGAGCAGTGAGAGGCTATCAGAACATCACACAGGAAAAAAGCAAAAGATCATTGAAAGGTCAAGCAAAAAAGAAAAGATCAAAACGGATGTCACAAAAGACACTGAAAATTGCTCTTAATCACAGAGTAGCTAAGGCACATGGAAAAATAATGAAGTCAAAAAGCTGAACAGAACGTTTCAATGGCTAATCTGAGAATACAAAGTAAAATATTCTAAGGAAACATGCACAGCCCAAGAGTTAGAAAACCAAACATGAAAGACATGCTCAGCATATCTTCAATGGAGAGAACGCAAGAAAAAGCTCCAAGCCTTAAATTGCAAGACTGAAAGATTCTATGGACAAAATAGTGATGGACCCAGGAAGCATCAAGAGATGGAGAGAGTACAGAATCACTGTACCAAAGGCTGCGTCAGCGTTCAGCCGTCCCAAGGGGTAGCACGTGAGCATGAACCAACGGGGCTGAAGAAGTCCAAGCGGCACTAAAAGCACCAACCAAAAACAAGGTTCCAAGAATTGATGGAATACAAACTTAAATATTTCTACAAGCTGATAAAACATGGAAAACACTTATCTACACCAGGAAACTTAGAAGACAGCTACATGACAAATTAACTGGAAGAGATCCACATTTGTACCCATTTCAAAAACAGGTGACCCAACAGAATACGCAATTATAAAATAAAATTAATATCACATGCAACTAAAATCTTGCTGGAGCTCATGCAACAATGCCTGCAGAACTACACTGACAAGGAACTACCAGGGGTCCAGGCCTTATTCCGAAAATGACGTGGGACAAAGGTCATCATTGCTGACATATGACTACGCGCTGAGAGCAAGAGAATGCCAGGAAGACGTTTACTTGAGTTGTAGGGACTATGCAAAGGCGTTTGACTTGTAGTTCATAACATACTATGGATTACCGTGAAAAAACAGTAATTCCAGAACACGCCATTGTACTCATGTGGAACCTAAACATGGATCAAATGCAGTGTGCAAATAGAGCATGGTCCACAAGCGGGAACAGTGTGCTCAGGGTTGTTCCCCCTCACCATTCTTACTGACTCAATCTGAATGCTGAGAAATAACCAGAGAACCCGGATTATATGACAAAGAATGTGGCATAAGGATGGGAGGAAGGCTTCTACCAAGCTTCAGTATACAGATGACACAACCTTACTGCTGGAGGACCTGGCGCACTCGCTGATGAAGATCAAGGAGTGCAGCCTTTCGGGGTGAATCACAACTCAATGTAAAGACAAAATCTTCCCAAGTGAACCAACAGGTAACATCCTAACAAATGGAGAAAAGTTTGAAGGGCTCAATAGAAATGAAATGTCTAGGAAGCGAGGATGGCAACACATGTACAAATGTGCTTGATACACTGACGTATGGATTGCTACAAGAGCAGGAAGAGCCCTCAATAACATGCTTTAAAGAAAAAAGTGTTTGAAGTTGTCAAGGATTTTATCTTGCTTGGATCCACTGGCAATGCTCATGGAGCAGATCAAATGGACGCCCTTTCAGGGGAAATCCGCTGCACAAAACCTCTCGGGAGCGCTGACGAGGAGGGATGCTACTCTGAGGACGAGCCCAAACCGTGGCATTTTCAGTTACTTCGTGTGCGTGTGAAAGCTGCACATCGAATGAGGAAGACAGAATAAGAATCGATGCATTTAATGTTGGTTTTGGCAAAGATTACGAATGCTGGTGGTAGCATGAACTGCCGAACCAAACACAAAGTCC
The DNA here is from genome assembly GCF_050624435.1 of Tenrec ecaudatus. NCBI lineage: Eukaryota > Metazoa > Chordata > Mammalia > Afrosoricida > Tenrecidae > Tenrec > Tenrec ecaudatus. Next base: position 40,614,230 of record NC_134547.1, on the reverse strand, counting down.
GTAACAGAAGAAGTACGGTGCTCCTTCGAGGGAAGGATGGCAGGATTTCATCTTCGGGCATGTTGTCAGGGGAGCGAAAACGAGGAGGGCCCCCAACGCGGTGGACTGGCAGAGTGGCTGCAACAGTCACAGGGACTTGTGAGTTTGGTGCAGACCTAGGCGGTGCTTTGTTCTGCTGTGCACAGGGCTGCTATAGGTCAGAACTGACTTCTGGGAACCCCACAACTGTCGGTTCAAATGCATGAGAGGACAGTGGGCGTCTTTTGGAGGGTTCTATTTTACAGCAAATTCAGAGATGCTGCAGACCTCAGGTAATTACTCACTGAGATAGGCAAGGGCAGATCCAAGATTCAAATGCCCAGTTCTTTCACAATCACTTCTAAGTGTATAGAAAACAAATAAGGCATGGAATTCTACTTACAAGAATGCCAACGTGACAGTGATATTTAAATTACTGAGAGGCAGTGTTAAATTTGGAAATATACTCACAGAGGTCTTGGGTCTGTGCTTAGTGCAAAATGAGTTTCATATGCAGTGTTAAGTTTAAAATGCAACAACTTAAATACCAAAGTCCCATTGCATCAAATTATCACTGCTCAGCAGCATGCACTAGGAAAAAGCCCTGAGAAACCCACAATGATAATGTCACGATTATCAATGAACAATTGTGAATTGGTTTAAAACCTAGTAGATTAATGTAACCAAAAATTAAGTCTACTCCCACTGAGTCAAATCTAACCCATAGCAATTCTATATAGGGTGTCCAAGACTGAAAATGTTTACAGGTTTAACAGACAATCTCACAATCTTCAATGGAGTACTTAGTGGGTTTGAACTGCTGACCTTCTGGTTAACACTCCAACACCCAACACAGAGTGCCACCATATCAAACTTCTTCAGAGTTTGATATCAACAGAGAGTTAAACTTTCTGACACAACATTTTCAATAACTACATGATTTATTTGTATTTCCCACTGTAGTAGGTCGATCTTTAGTCCTTTTCCAAGGAGGAACATTCAGTGGGGCAGCTTTATAACTACCTGGGGCTTCCACGACCGGGGGTTGCCATGCCAGCACATGGGGTTGGCCCTGACAGCAACTAGCCAGAGCAACTACAGAAGTTAGTTTAAACAACAATGTAGGATGATGTTTCAATACATATGCTTTGTGTCACCTTTTTTATTTAAAAAATCCTAGACTGTGAATATTAAATATTATAAAACATTTCTGTAGAAACTTAGTTTAAAAGTAAAAAAAAAAAAAAACTTGTGTGCACTCACACACACAACACAAAAGCCCAAACTTACCAGTAATTCTACTCCAAAGTATATTCCTGACACTGTCCTCTCTGCTAACAAGGGCCCTCTGAAGCGCACAACTCCAGGAAATTTTTCTTCCCCAGGTCTCAGCTGCACTTTCACGGCACAGCCCACGTCTATTTGGAGGCCTTTGCTCAGTCTGCTTCTGTTTTTAAATAGGCTCAGTCTCTCCTCAGAGTTGGTAATTGCCAAAAGCAACTCTGTGAACTTTTCACTTATTTCTACAACGTCCTTTTCATCAACAAAAAGAACTGCATGTGATTGCTCTAAAATTTTTAATCCAATCTGATTTTTCTTGCCTTTTGCAGCCGGAATCCTTGAATGCCCCAAAGAACGATCTTGGATATACTGTCCGATGCTCCCCTTTGGTACTTTAAGGACTTTTTGTGTTTGTTTATCTGTTACACTGCATTCTTGAAGAAGTATATAAAAAATCCTTTCTTCCCAGTAGGGGGAAGTAACCTTTTCTTGGCTCCATAAGCTCGAACTCATTGTGATATTAACTTTAAAACAGTAACTCAAAAAAAAGGCAGGGACACAACATCTATTAAGTTTGTCACAAAACTGCAAAAGATAAATTCACCGGAAGTCCCAGAGCATATCTGTAGCAATGTGATGTCCATACTGCAAAAAGACCGCAAATGAAAATTCCTAGAGGACAAGCAAAAAGAAAGTTTAGACTTCATCTTATATAATCTAAAACTAAAATAGTGTTAAGAAACTCATTCCATTGGCAAAAACACAAAATGAATTGTTCCAAAAGTAGTTAATGGGGTGAAAAGACATATATTCCTTGCAACTACCATAATTTTGCAAATTTTAAAAAACAGATGAAAAAAACAAGAAATTTGTAAAATACCTTCAGAGGCAACAAAATATGTGTTTGCAAAACACTCAAATCTATGAAATTAAATTCAAGTAAATACCATAAACATAAACTTACATACAAGTCCTGGCATTAAAAAAAATTTTTTTTAAGCAGCTTTTTCAGAGAATTCCAACTTAAATATGCGGCTGTTTTTCAGTCGACACATGTCTCTCTAGTTTTAAAAAGTTATTTCTGTACATGGGTACACTACACATAAAAGGGCAAATCCAAAAAGTAGTTACAAAATCGGAGAAATCTGTAACAATAATATCAAAATGTGAAGCTATTGCTGCTCCACATATCTTCCCTCTAGATTTACATACTTCTGGAGGAAAAACAAATTATCTCCAATACCTGAGGACGCTGCACTCTTAGCTGGGTGTCAGGGACTCAACTTGTGCTTCTTTTCAATGTCTGTGACACACTAGGGTGGATGGCTAAATCTCCCAGTGTAATCCTCACAGGACCGCCTTCAATACCTAGCTGTGACCATCACTGTGGGGGAGGAAATCCCTCAGTCAAAACCATCCTGGTCTTTGTCTCACCAATGCACTTTTCCATTTTCTTAAAGGCTCTTTGATTATAAGTCCCTGAGACTGTTCTGCGTCCTTTGAGAAAATCTGTCAGAATTACTGCTTTGCGATCCAAAAACACAATTGCCATTAACCTTCTGGGCTTGACTTCTCTGCCTTGAATTTATTTGGCCCAGCAGATTTCAGGAGCCGGGGTTTTTGTTTGTTTGTTTTTAAAGATTATTTTATTGGGAGCTCTTACGCTTTTATAAGAAGCCAGTTTTGATAAGGCCTTTGCTCTAGATCATATTGGGAAACCCAGGACTTATTCCCAGTTCTAAATTGTTCCACAAAATCTCCTTTATCAGCTTCAATCTTATTTAAAAGACTGCTGGAAAGATAAACCATTTGAGCTCGCTGATCTTGGTATATTTCTGGTACACATGGAACCAAGGGCCCCTTAAAATTGAAAATGCCACAATATGTGGGTTCTCAACTTCAATAGCTATCTCTTCCACGGTAATTCTGTAGTCCTTTTCCCACCACTTCTGCACTTCAGCAAGTTTCTACCTGATTCATCTTGGAGGTACTCCCCACCTTCCTTAAAAACCTTCACCTATCTAAAAAGTGTCACTTTATGTGGTTATGTGGGGCAACATGCCTGCTACAGTGCTGACAACTGGCTCAAATATAGCAATTATGAAGATAAAATTGATTCCAATATGACAATTGTGAGGCCAGCACCCAGCCAAGTAGTGTTTCATCTTGTAGTACATATAGCCTAGCCACAAAACAGGATTCCTGTAAACTTGCTGCGCAGCTCAAAAGACTTGGGAAGATGACCACTTCAGATCCAAGAAACCTGATATTGACCCTGCTTGCAAAAGCATTCTCCCCTAGGACACAAAAGGTTCATTTTTGAAGATATCCTCCCAATGAGAAGACTGCAAATGTAATACTGAGAAAAAATTGTCTGCAGCCATCAACTAACCAAAGAGACATGCTTCATGCTTAAGCATGTTTTATTTTATAGAAACCCATCCATGTACAAGCTAGCAACCTAGTAGCATTACTTGATGACTTACTGCAGTGTTAGCTATCAAGAAAAACACTACCAAAGTCACATTCATAAACTTTTAACAATTCATTTATCTATGCGCAATGTTTGATAATGGACCACTTGATTTCTGGCTCAATTTTGTTTCTTTTATTTTGTATATTTTGTCCTTTAATTTCAAATATAAAATGTTCGTATACTGTAAATTTAATTATACTTAATATACTTAGAAGGTACACACAAAAGATGGGGTTTTTCCCCAGATGTAAATTTTCAGTTAAATTTTTTACAACAATATTCATCATTCCAAAAATATTTATAATCCTCATTTTAATTGACTTTAAATTACATAATTCCATTCATTCAAGTTGAAATGTTTATTCCTTATTTTGGTGAAAACAATCATTCCAGTGTGTTCTTTGTTAGAGAGAGTAACAATGACTTTATTTAGTAGCCAGCACTAAATACAGTACTTATTTCATTCTTCTTTGGGGCAGCAGGATCCATACCCAGTATTTTTCTTCTGCTTACAGCACAAATAGCACTATCTTATCTATTCGCACATACATACATATGCTTATTTATTTTTATAGCACATACATATTGTGGTTTCTGTCTTGGAATTAAAAAATAAATATTCCTAGAACTACAGAACCAAATTTAAAGTTCAGTCGTTTATCTTAATAATTATACCATCTGAAAAAAATCTGTACACAGAATAGCACTTCTTTTAGAAACCACTGTTAGGTAATCAGATATTTAACAATGGTCAACTTTGAGACAGGGCTCATCACCGGGCACCCCTTCAAAGCAGCATCTTGAGATAGCTGTGCAGTAAAGGCGGGAACAGATCTACATGAGGTAATTCTCATGGCTTTATTTATTCCACTTTTGTAATGTGTTTGCTTTAACTCCACTTGAGGGCACTGTCCCCTTCAAAAAGAAGGTGGTCAACTTAATTTGCCACTTAGATAAGACACCTGTGGAAACCTGTATCTTAGCACTATACAAATGATAGTTTATTTTCTGAACCCCCTTAGAGAGGTTGCCCAAGCAGTTCCCCAGTCCTTTAACTTGGCTCTGTTCCCTTCAGGTACCAAAATGAAATGCTCCTTTTGACACAGTGCCCTTAAAGTGCCAACATTGTCAACAAGGCAATGGCCTTGTTCTTTTCTGATCACTGTATAGTCATTATGAAGAGATACTATGATCTGCGACTCAGATACAAATTGGGACTTTGCTAGAGGATTTGCATGACATGTTACGCTATCTTTAAAGGTATCAGCCACAATTTCCCTTCCCAATCAACTATTTTCTGTGGTTTCCTGCAGTATGCATTTGACTTCTTCAGTTCTGAGCTGCAAGACGGTGAACAATGTAAAACGATACAATAATAAAAAGTACAACAACAAAAGAATACATACATTGTAAAAGGGCCTTTTAGGAGTAAAATCCATAAGATTTACTGCATATTTTGTTGCTCTCAGAAAACTTAGATCAACCAAAAAGAAAATTTCAAACCAAAAAATAAGCTGTTGTTTGGACCTCTTAAAAATATATTAAGAACCAACTGCAATGATCGACATGTAACACCACGCCCCCGGCCCCCCACCCCCCAGGGGGACAAACAACAGAAACATGTGTAAGGACAGAGACAGCAGACAGTCTAAATATGAAAATAATAATTTCTAATTTATCAGGGGTTAACGGGGGAGAGGGAGGTAAAAACGAGGAGCTGATACCAAGGGCGCAGCATTACAACATTCCCTTAAAAAAAAAAAGGTATTGAAATTTTTCTGACAAAAAAGCATAACAATTCCATTATTATTTTGTGAATAAAATATTTTTAATTACTTCAAGTGATTTCTTCAATGTTAAAATTAGGACTCCCTTGGCTCTTAAATTAGATGCAAAAACTCCTGCTCCATATAATTTTTTAATTTAACTCATTCATGTCAACTCCTGCTTCATATAGCTTTCTCTAACTATATTCTATAACTATATTCATGTCATAATGTTTTAAAAATTTTTAATCCATGTAATAACTTAAAATATCACATTATCATTAATATTACATTACCAAGGCAAAACTAAATTATTATGTGTACTCCATCAGGATACTATATTTAAATTGTTTAATATTTTCAAATTCAAGTGTTTTTTTAATTACCTGAGACAGTTAACAAGACTATTAGACATAACTTTTCATATTAATAAGATAGTTTAAAAATAGTCATCAAGCACTATATTTTAAGGTAAACTAAACAATAAATGGTAACTTTATAACTTGCACAGGGGAATGAGCTGCCCCAGTAACAGAGTGGATCATGTTAGACAAGTACAACAGTCAAAGCGGAGGGTTATAAAATATTTAAAGAGCACAGTCCAAAAATAAAAAGGAGATGGCCAACCTCTTTTAGAAAGAACCCATTAAGGAATAATAAGTTTTAAATTATCACATTAAAAATTGCAACTGATAGGTAGAGAAAGTTGAGTGGGGGAATTTTAAGGCTCTATCATTTAGAGGCTCCTAAGACCCTGCTAGTACACTTTTCTCCAATTACAGAGATGAATAATTAGGATGGCCATATTCTATTCTTACTTGGATATGAAAAATAACTCAATTAAGTCTTAAGAGCCCCAAAGAATGTATGAAGAAAATGGCTGAAATCACACTGTTAATGATATCTTTGTCCATCAGGAAGGGCTTTTTGTTTTTATTTGTTCACTTGTTAAGTATTTTTACATACTCAGCACAGTGTCACAGGCACTGAAAAACACAAGATTTAAGATAGGATGGGTGCACACAACAGGAATCATGCCATGTTCACTCAGCTTCTGTCTGTAAGTAAAGGTTTCACATGTGTGTTAGTGAGGCAACACACAAAGACATACATACAGATTCTTAAAAACAGGCTCAAGCTGGGGGTTGATGTCGAGGAAGAAATTTTCATTTGTCCTCTCTTACTACTTTTCTTGAATTTTTAAAAAATTGCTTCTAATGTATTTCATTTTGCATATATCATGAGTGACTCATCTACATACTACATTTCTAATTTCATGTTGGAAAATTAAGTGATTATGAATATTCTGATAATGACTAAGAACCGAATTCACATTACCTAACAGTTGAAATACATTTGAAACTCAAGGCCCTATTGAATAGGAGATCTTTCTTTTAACCACGCTCAGGATGAGGGACGGTTCAAGTGGAATACATTTGAAAATGTATCTGATTATCAGAGCTAGTCAGCGTGTATGAGGAGTAAAGAGGAACTTAATTATTGTAAAACAAATTAAGTTGCACATAAAAATATTAAAGACCACAATGACCAAGTTTGAAAGATAATAAATAATACAAATGAAAAAGATTAGCTACATGAAAAACACAATCAGTTAATTTATCAAAAGCACAATGTCATTTTGATTCTCAAGTTTGCAGGCTATACTTTCCTAAAGAACTTTTTAATATCTCCTGGGATGTTTGAGTTGTTCTAAAGAGGCTATCTCATCAAGAATTAAAGTTACAATATTAAAATATTGTCCCGAATTTGGGCAGGAGGGTCAATCCAGAAGGACACCGTGCTTGATAAAGGATAGGACCAGCAAAAAAGAGGAATCGTCCCCAAGAGGAGGAAAGGCACATGGGCTCACACAAAGACAGGACAGTGAAGATGGTGCAAGGCTGGGCAGTGCTTCATTCTACTGAACACTGGGTGCTGCGAGTTGGAACCAACCGGGTATCACCAACCAGCAACAACAATGATACGTGGCAACGAGGACGGAGTCATTGTATAGACGACAGAGAGAAGACACACTAACCTGTTTCCAACCTGTCTATGACTAGAAAAGAGCTTTAATTTCCTTGTAATTCAAGTACACGAAAATGCAGTCCTTTTAAGTCCTGTGTACATGAAAACAACTTGGATTTATAATGAAAAATTAGAGTTTGGCTCTTGTGCCTATATCCATAGTAGAAAACCAATGAACAAATGCTGCCTGTCCCACAAGAGTTAACTCTGGCCACCACAAACTGCAAGTTCCCCCAAGTCCTTTCTTTTTATATTTCTAGTGCCCCGACCGTTTATTACCTGATAAAGTTCATGTAAAATAAATGACCTTATAAACTGAAACAGTGAAAACCAAAAGTTCATCATCATAAATAATGATGACTAAAGGGAGCCCTGAGGCAAAGTGGTTACACATTAAGCTGCATTCCTCAAGGTCACAAGTTCGAAACTACCAATAGCTCTGAGGGAGAAAAACGAGATTTTCTACTCCAACGAGTTTTATAGTCTCAGAAACTCACAGGGGTTTGTCCTATCAGGTCGCTATGAGTTGGCATCAACTCACTGGCAGTGAGAATTATGATTAAAAGCTTCTTCCAGGTTTAAAAAATACTGCCGTCGAATCTATTCTGGCATATACAACAGCCTTAGTAGCTCTTCACAAAATTTACTACCCAATGAGAAGGTGGCTTCTATGGAAAAAAGAAAAGAAAAAAATTACAAAACCATACTAAAAAGCATTAGAGAGTGTTCTGGGTGTTATCGGTATGCATAGTGCATGAACTTCAATAAGAATTTTCAGCACATTATTGTCTCCTAATTCTGTTCCAGTTCAATCCACCTACAACTCAGTGGGAAATAGTAGGCCATTAAGTTGGCTAGGGGAATGAGGGGGTAGAAAACCAACACTTAAGTAAATGAACATCCTCTCTTAAAATCGGAATTTTCCTCTGGGAGTCTGTACTTGGAAGATGAACAATCGTTAAGTCCCCTAATTATTTCATAATTAAATCCTTAATTACTACACAGCAGCTGACCCGACTGATGGGAGTACCAACTCCGGAGAACGGCAGCTTCCTTCCAGATTTCAGGAGGTAGATCTGCTAATAAAAACTACGTCTATAACGAGAGCGAGAGAAATACCTGGTCTCCAGTGTTCACCTTTCACCTAAGGCAGTTGTGTAAAACCATGCTCAGCCTGGAAAGAGGAAAACCGGGAGAGAGAGGGGAAAAAAAAAAAGCAAAACACGCCATTTAAGGAGGCCAAAACCCCACTGTTCGGGGGAGGTGGGGCACAAACACCCCAAACCGATCAACACGCCCCAAGGCACAGACCGGAGCTAGTACAGCTCGAGCTCTAGATGCCAACTGGGGCTTGGGGAGGCGGCCAGCGGCCCGTGCCTCAGTTTCTCTATCTGTAAAAAAGGTCGACGCCGGAGCCTGCGTCTGCGCCCACCCCCGGAGGCTTGCTTCTCCTCCCCGGAGGTCGGCTCTCGGGACCCGGGAAGGCCTCGGGGTGGCGGAGGGAACGGGGAAGCCCCGGGGGTGGGGAAGTCCGGGCTGACGTCCGCGGACTCTGCCCTCCGCTGGCACGGCCGCCTGCGGGCCGGCGCTGTCAACTGATCCGCCCGCAGGCCCGACGGCCGCCGCGGGGTCCGGAGCGGCCAGGGGACGGCTGGGCAGCCCTGCTCGCCCGGCTCCTGCACTCACCTAGGGCGGCGGGGTGTCTCCTCTGCCCTGGCCTCCCCACCCTGCGCCGCCGGCCGACCCCGGCGCCCCTAACCCACCGCAGTAGTATTTACCTCGGAGGCGCCGCCCCAGCTCAGCCGAACTTGCTACTTGGGCCCGCCCCCACCAGCCCGGCCTCCGCCGCCTTCGAGTCACCCAAGAGCGAGGAGGAGGCGGGGCAACCGTCACCTCAACCAATGGCGGCCTGCGAGGCGTCCCTGCGAAAGCCGTGATTGGGCATCCCCTTAGCAGACCTTCTTTCAATGGCTGCCGACCCGGGTCTAGGCCGAAGGGACTGCCCCCTCCTTTCAAGATCGGTAGAGCCACAGGGAAAGCGGAGGCGAGGGGCGGGAGGGAGAGAGAGAGCCGAGCGCGGAAGGGTATTTCTGATTGGACGACACGCAAGGATGTCGCACCACCATTGGCTACAACTGGAGTCAGGGCGGGGTGCCGTGCACCCTGCCGCTCCACCTTGCAGACTTTAGCAAAAGCTTGGTTCAGCTGTCAAAAATCCGGTAAACGGGCAATTTGCGTGTGGGTGAGGAGCATTCCAGGGGAAAGCTGTACGTGGGGCTCCGGGGTTGCATGCCAGAGCAAAGCGTTAAAAATCATACCGAAGTTTTCCCTTTCACTTTCAATTTGTAGCCTCGTGACACGGGGAAACCCCAAACCTCGCTGAACCTCAATTTCTTGATCTGTAAAATGGAGAGAATAGTAATATTTGTTTTATAGTACTGCCGTGAAGTACCATATTAAAGTTTCGGGCAGATATTAAGAGCTCCCTCGGTAAATGTTAAATCTCTTTCTCTCTTTCAGATTCAGCAAGAGAATCCCGTGTTCCTTGACCATCTATTTGCAGCACCTAGCCCAGTTTGTGGGAGAAGTCCCAAAAAGGCGGTAAAAATTCCTGCCTCACTCAATCTTGCGCCCTTGGCCACCAGCCAGGACTTCGGTGTAGTTAAGGATCTTTTAATTAAAAGAGCGGTTTCTGATTCCCAAAAGTGCTCAAAATATTTAAGGAAGGGCTTTTTATAATGTCCCAGAGTCTAGCGGTGTTTTACTGCACTAGATACTCTAATTAATTCCGTCTCCTTTACACTTTGACTACTAATTATAGGAGAAGATGATTAATACTCAGAGAGGAGGAGGAGGAGGAGTGTGTGTGTGTCTGTATGTTTAATCATACACAAATTTCCCCAGTGGAAAGTGACATGATTTTGAAGGCCAGAGGGATTTAAAATGATGGGTACATTAAAGTCACATGAGTGACTACTGACAACAGTTATAAACATGCGACTCTCGCCCTTGCCATGCGTTGTTGTTAGCTATCTTCAAGCCAGTCTATAGCAACTCTATGCTCAACAGAACAGAACACTGCCCTGACCTACAACATCCGCACAGTGGTTCCTATGCTTGAGCCAATTTTTGCAACTACTGTGTTAATCCATCTCGTTGTGTTTGGGTTTTTTGTTTTGTTTTGCTTTATACTGCCCTTCTTCTTTACCAAAAACGATGTCCTCCAAAACTGGTCTCTCCTGACAACGTGTCCAAAGTATGGAAGATGAGGTCTTGTCATCCTTGCCTCTAAGAAACACTGTCCATACTTCTTCCAAGACAGATCTGTTAGAAGTGCGTGATATTGTCAATATTCCTTTCCAGCACCATAATTCAAATGTATCAATTCTTCTTCAGTCGTCCTTATTCAATGTCCACATTCACATGCACATGAGGCACTAGAAAATACCGTGGCATGGGTCCCTTGCCACAATCAACCAAAATGAAAATGACTTTATTTTGAAAACCTGAACCTCAAATCAACCCCTATGTCTCTCCTCTCCCAGGCTTACTGATCACACTTCAGTAGAAAACAGTAAAATAGAAACAGCAGGCTTGGCCCAAGGACTTACCTCAATGACCAAAAACTACACCAGTTTCTATTGAGTTGGTTCCAACTCATGGTGGTTTCACATGTGTTGGAGTAGAACTGTGCTCAGTAGGATTTTCATTGATTGTGGCCTCTTAAAAGTTCATCACCAGCTCCTATCAAATGGGTATGGCTGACTAGAATATTGTGTTGAAAACAATTCTGAACCTGTATTCCATTTCATGAGGAAGAGACATACTGCCACTGGATGATATGGCAAATAGTTTCATGGTGCTCTTATACACAATCCTTGATAAGGCAGTTTCTTCTTATAGATGATAGATAGATAGATAGATAGATAGATAGATAGATAGATAGATAGATAGATAGATAGATGAGGGACTAAAGTCAACGGGAGGAAAATATTTGCCCCGAGAGATGAGCTGAGACCTTGATTCTTTGGATTTCAAGCCTTGACTCTTTCTAGGTCTGTTTAAGTGGATTGCCCATGAAATGTCCATGCTTTCTGCCTTCTAAATTCTCCCTTCATTTAAGCCCCTCTTCCCCCAGTCAAAGCCCAGCTGCTTTCTAGAGCCTTTGCAGAGAGATGGCTCCATCCCCAAAGAACCACGTTCATTTATCCATCACTTCTTAGCCTAGTCCACCCAGCCTGACCCTAGCTCCATGAAGCCTGTGGTTGACTTTCTGAGCAGGTTCTGGGACCATGGCAGTATATTAGAATGATGCCACCCCTGCCCTCCATCAAGGCAGAACTTAACAACTAATTAATTAATCACTGCGGTAGTTAGGGATTATGTCAACTAGACTCTCCACATGAGGGGTGGAATTAAACCTGTCAATCAAGTGGAAACCTGATTACACCGTGATGCCATAAGTCTTTTGTATAAACGCAAGGTGAACAGAGATTATATCTCTATCTGCCACTTTGCCTTCCTCCTCTATGGGATTTCACTGGGATGCATTGTCTGCCTCCAGGGGTGACCCCATATGGGCCACCCAACCCTGACAGCTGACAGCACCCTAATTTCCAAAGACTTTGGATCCATATGACTGCACATATTGGCCTATCATCACCCTGCTTCCCACTTCACCTTTTAGCATCAGCTACATGAGGTTGAAGAGGACCCCAGAGGTACTGGACCTATGGACTTGAGTTGGACTCAGCTGGGACACTTTCTTTTGAAATTTTTTTAAATTTAAAGATCATTTTATTGGGGGTTCTTACAGCTCTTATAACAACCCATACATCAATTGTTACAAGCATATTTGTACATATGTTGCCATCATTATTTTCTAAACATTTAATTTCTACTGAGCCCGTAGTATCAGCTACTCTTTGTCCCCTACCTTCCCCCCACCCTCGTGATACCTTGTTAAGTTATAAATTATTATTTTCATATTTTATACTGACTGCCGAATTCCTTCCCCGCCAGTTTCTGTTATTCGTCCCCCTGTGAGTGTGTGTGGTTATGTGTCAATCATCACATTCAGTTCCTCTTTCCTCCCATCTCTCTCCACCTTCCCCCTACCCTTCTAGTATCACTACTCCCATTCATGTTCCTGGATTTTGTGTGTCGTGAGATCTTATCTCTTATCTGTACCTGTGCACATGCTCCAGTCAAAGTGGAAGGCAGAACTGGAGCCATGATAGTTGGGGGGTGGGTAGGGGAGGGAGTGGTCAGGAAGCCTCAAGGAACCAGAGGAATATTGTGTTTCATCAGTGTGTTACTGCCCTTAGTTGACGTATCCCTTCCTTGTGACTCTTCTGTGAGGGGGTGTGGGACACCTTGATGTAAAGTTGCTTCTTGATATGAAGTTATCTCTTGTACATAGATGCGTGTCACTGGGTTAGTTTCTCCAGACAGTCCAGCCTCGCACGATCATCTATTTAATTACAGTTACAGTGAGCCTCTGGAGGACCACTACTCTGACCACACACAAACGGGTGGCTGGGTACTCAGGGAAGAATTGTTTGAAGATAACACCTTTACGATGAGGGTGGAGAGATAAAAGAAAGTTAGGGGTGAGGGGCAATGCTCCTAGAAGCAAGAACAGGAACTGAAAGAATTGGAGTACAGAAGTGTAGGTTCAAAAGAGCCATTCCCCCAGGTCCATGTGGACTAGGGTAATAGGCCAAGAAAAGAGAACCCTTGGGCATGTTTTAAACAGGATTGTTTTTCTTAGCTGCTATCTAGTCATAACCGACTCATGGTGACCCATACACAACAGAATGATGATTCACACACAATATACTCTATCTGATATGCCAATTATGACTTGGGACACTGTAAACCATAGATTTTTTTTCATTTACTGATTTTGAGAAAGTAGATAAATAGGCCTTTCTTCCTAGTCCATCTTATTCTAGAAGCTCCATTGAGACTTACTCCTCATCAGGTAGCACACAAACCTCCACCTGCCGACAGGGAGTAGCTGTGAAAAAGATGCAAAAGCCGGGAGTCAACCCTGAGTCGTCAAAGCAAGAATGTGACCACTGAACTATCGCTGCCCTCTGAAACAGTGTGGTAAACTAAGATCTAGACTGTCGGGCACTTTCTCTTCATTGTGCACAGCAGGAGCCCAATGAAAAGCTACTGAACTGTGTGAAGCTCTCTCTTTCAACAGGTGATTAGCTTCTGATAGATAAAATGACACTTTCCAAAAACCAAACTCTCTGCCGTCAAGTTGATTCACGTTCATGGCAATAGGAGAAAACTGCCCCTGTAACTTTTTAGCTGAATAGAAAGCCGTGTCTTTCTCCAGAGAAGCAGCTGGTGGTTTTGAACTGCTGATCTGGCGGTAAGCAGCTCAAACTGTAAAGATTCAATAAAACCTTCTCAGCCACACTAGTCATGATTCCTGAATAGTCAGTGCCTGGCTACTCTCAAACGGCTACTACAATCTCACCAAATTCAGTGCTTATTTTACATCCTGCTGCTGACCATCACTAACTATGGCCAAAAGTGAGTTCCTGAAATTCATCCCACCCCACTCCAATCCTTTCTCATTTCAGCAGAAGGCAAATTCCCATGACCCATTCAGTCTGTGTGGTTCCTGTCATCATTCCCCATGGTTTTCCAGCCTTCCCACAAATCCTACAAATCTCCCCAAATCCTTGCAGTAAACTCATTTTATGCTTCAGGAAGCCAGAGTCAGTTTCTGCACTTGCAACCATGAAAAAACTAGTGTCTTCAGTGTTGATTTCACAGATAATCTTGTGAAGGCCTCAAAATCCCCACTGTTTAGCTAAGTTTGGGAACCTAGGCTCTAAAGCAGTGGTTCTCAACCTTCCTAATGCCACGACCCTTTAACAGAGTTCCTCAAGTTGTGGTGACCACCAACCATAAAATTATTTTCATTGCTACTTCATAACTGAAACTTTGCTACTGTTATGAATCAGGCGACCCCTGTGAAGGGTTGTTTGACCCCCCAAGAGGACCACGACCCACAGGCTGAGAACCGCTGCTGAAAAGCAATATACTCTTCCTCTTCTCTGGTACTTTCTTTAAATGATTTTAATAGTAGGCATTAAAATCATATAAAGACAATAAAATTCCACAAAATATTATTAGAAAAAGAGATTAGCAAATCAAAATAAAACCAATAAAAAGACTTTCAAACCAATAAAAAGACTTTCAAACTACAGAGTTCAATGGTTCAATGTTCTATGGCACATGGACTAGGCACACTCCTCCCTTTGGTTCTTTAAAAGTATGTTACTTGGTTATTTTTTCCCCTGGTCGGAAGGTTTTCTCCTCCTTTTTCTACCAACAGGCATGTGGTTGTCTTCTCCAAGACCTGTATGCTTCCTTTCCCCACTGCTGGCTTGATTTTCCCACTAGTGTCCTCATCACTCTGGTCGCAATGGCATCCAGTCCAGGGGTCCTCCTCATACCTTTGCCTGGCAGCCACTAAATGGTCATCCTCCCCTTCCCTTCTCTCAAAAATGTGATCCCAGCTGATGTGAGGATGCTTCCACCAAGTGGCCTTCCAGATACACACCTACAGAGGATGGTGCATGGGTGGCGATCACCAGCCAGGCTCTCTTAACGAGCTGCCTGCCCGACGTGGCTAGTAGACTGGATGCAAGAATCCCTGAACTTGCTCCTATTCTGTTGCTCATCCGGACGGTACTAGACGCATCCAGTATTTATCCTTTTGTGATGGATAAACTTCACTCAGCATAATGGTCTCCAGATCCCTCCATGTCATGAGGTATTTCATGGTTTCATCACTGTTTTTTAGGGATGCGTAGTAGTCCATTGTGCATATATCCCTTTTATGTCCTTCCTTCTACTGATGGAAATTTAGGCTGTGTCCCACTTCTTGCAATTGTGAACGGTGCTGCAATGAACATGGGGAGCATACATCTGTTCATTACCCGCCTCATTTCTTTGTGGTGCATACCCAGCAATAGTATTTCTATTGCCAGATTTTTAAGAATCACCATATTGCTTTCCACAGTGGTTGTACATATTTACAAACCCACTAGCATAAGAGTTCCGATCTCCACGCCCTCTCTAGCATTTGTTATTCTTGTTCTTTATATTTTTAAAATTGGGCCCAGGTTGTGGGTGTTAGATGGCATCTCATCATTGTTTTGACTTGCATTTACCAGATGGCTAGTGAAAGAGAGCATTTATTCATGTGTGTGTTAGTCATTTGAGTATTGTTCTCTGTGAATTGTCTATTTAGGTCCTTTACCCACCTTTTAATAGGGTTATTTTGTATTTCCTTGATGTTAGTTTGTAGTATTATGCGGATATTTTCAATTGGTCCTTTTCCCATTATGTCATCGCTAAATATCTTTTCCCAATCTGTGGGCCTTTGTTTAACTTTATTTTTAGTGAATTTTTTTTATGAACACAAGTGCTTTATTTATTTTATATTTTTAAATCATTTTATTGGGGGCTCATACAACTCTTATCACAATCCATACATACATACATACATACATTGTGTCAAGCACATTTATACATTTGTTGTCATCATCATTCTCAAAACATTTTCTTTCTATTTGAGCCCTTGGTATCAGTTCCTCATCATGAACCCTTGATAATTTATAAATCATTTTTTCATTATCTTACACTGACCAAGGTCTCCCTTTGCCCACTTTTCTGTTGTCCATCCACCTGGGGGATGATATATGTTATACATAGATCATTGTGACTAGTTCCCGCTTTCTACCCCGCCTTCCCCTTACCCTCCTGGTATCGCTACTTGCATTATTGGTCCCGAGAGGTTTATCTGTCCTGAATTCCCTGTGTTTCTAGTTCTTAACTATACCAGTGCACATCCTCTGGTATAACTGGATTTGTAAGGTAGAATTGGAATCAAGATGGGGGGTGGAGTGGGGGAGAGGAAGCATTAGAGAACTAGAGGAAAGTTGTATGTTTCGTCCCTGTTCTATTGCACCGACTGGCTTGTCAACTCCCTGCGACCCTTCTGTAAGGGGATGTCCAGTTGCCTACAGATGGGCTTTGGGTCTCCACTCCGCGCTCCCCTTCATTCACAATGATATGATTTTTTTTCTCTGATGCCTGATACCTGATCCAATAGACACCTTGTGATCACACAGGCTAGTATGCTTCTCCCATGTGGGCTTTATTGCTTCTCAGCTAGATGACCACTTGTTTTATCTTCAAGCCTTTAATACTCCAGATGCTATATCTCTTGATAGCCGGGAACCATCAGCTTTCTTCACCACATTTGCTTATGCACCCACTTAGTCTTCAGCGATTGTGTCTGGAAGGTGAGCATCATAGAATGCCAGTTTAAAAGAACAAATTGTCCCTGCATTGAGGGAGTACTTGCATAGAGGCCCAATGTCCATCTTCATTAAACCTATAAATATATGCATGGATTTAGTTCCCCTTCATCATATATAAACATTTGCATATGTGCATGCCTGTATTTGGACCTCTCTATATACCCTTTGCCTCCTACTTCTTTCCTTTTACTTTCCTCTTGTCCCACTATCATGCTCAGCCTTCATTTGGGTTCCAGTAATTCCTCATAGTTATAATGCCCTTGATCAAGCTCTACCAGGCCTACTACACCCTCCTCGCCATCGATTTTGGATCACTTGTTCCCTTGTCCCTGGGTTTGTGAACACCCACTTCCTTTCCCCCACCTACCCTACTCCCATGTCCCCTCAGAACCATTGGTCCTGTTGTTTTCTCCTCCAAATTGTTTATACTGCCTATCTTATCAAGATAGACCTGCAGAGATAATAATACGCAAAAAAAACAAGACAGAGCAAAACAAAGCAACAAAAGAAAACAAAACAACGAAGTGTTTTATTTTTAATAGGTCCCATTCATCTATATATTTGTCTTCCACTGTGTGTACTCCCTTAGCCCAGGTGTGATCTGCACTAGGGCCCTTGGATTTGTCCCAATTTTCTCAATGATTTTGATAGCTTTGGGTTTTATATTTAGCTTTTTGATCCACCTTGAGTTCTTGTGCCTGGCGTGAGCTATGTGTCTTATGTGATTCTTCAGCAGCTGGATATCCAGTTTTTTCAGAACCATTTGATGAAGAGAGCACCCCTTTCCCATTTAGAGTTTATTGAATCTTTGTCAAAAATCAGTTTTCTATAGGGGATGTTTTAATTTCTGTGTTTTCTGTCCTGTTCCATTGGTCTAGGTATCTAACATTATCCCAATACCAGGTTGTTTTGGCAACTGTGGCTGTGTACTAGGTTTTGAGGTCAGCTAGCACAAGACTACCTACTTTGCTCTTCTTTTTAAAAGTCATTTGCTTAATCCTGGGTTTCTTCCCTCTATGTAAGAAATTGATCATTAGTTTTTCCTTTTCTTTACAGGATGATGTTGGAATTTCGATTGAAATCATATTGAATTTGTAGAGATTGCTTAAGGTAGTATTGACATTTTCACAATATTGAGTGTTAGCCAAGAACTTGGTATATTCTTCTATTTGTGTAGGTTTCCTTTGGATTCCTGTATTAATTTTTTTGTAGTTTTCTTTGTACAGGGGTTTTCTTTCTTGGGTTAGTTTTATTCCTAGGCATGTCAACTTTTGTATAGCCATTGGGAATAGTACTGTTTTCTTGATTTTTTTCAGCATTCTCATCACAGGTATATAGAAATCCAATAGATTTCTGCTTGTTAAGCTTGAACTCTGCTACTTTATAAATTCCTCCATTGGTTCCAACAATGCTATTGTGGAGAACTTAGGGTTCTCTATATTTAAAATAATACATTCTCTCAATTAAAATCATATCTACAAATAGCAAGAATTTAATTTCATCTTTAAACACTTGTACTCCCTTAATTTCTCGTGTTCGTCTTATGGCTCTGGCTAGCATTTCCAACATGGAATTGAGTAAGAGTAGGGAAAAGGGACATCCTGCTCAGGTTCCCATTTTGCTTGGGGAAATTTTCAGCTTTTCCCTATTGTGTGTGATCTTCATTGTTTTTAATAGATAGCATTTGTTGTTTTCAGGAATTTTCCTTCTATTTCTATCCTATTGAGTGTTTTTCTTAGGAATGGGTGTTGTATATTGTCAATCTCTTTTTCTGCAATTGACATGATCATGTTTATGAGATTGATTACATAGTTTTTTAAAGTTTGAACTATCCTTGAATTCCTGGTATGAATCTGACTTGGTTATGATGTAATTTTTTAAATATGGTTGGATTCAATTGGCCAGGATTTTGTTGAGAATTTTTACATCGATGTTCATGAGAGATTTTGGTCTGTAGTTTCCTATCTTTGTGGGGTCTTTGCCTGGTTTACATATCAGGGGTATGCTGCCTTCATATAATGGGCTTGGAAGTTTTTGTCCCTTCCTATATTCTGAAATAGTTTGTGTTGTATTCCCAACAGCTCATCTCTGCATATAGTGGGAAATTGAGGACCTGGAAGAACGTGTACATGACCTGTTCAAGCACTTGTTATTACAGGTCTTGGCACACCATCCCCAGCATTAAGCACGCCTCCATGGTCAGGGAGATAAGGGGAAAAAATGTCTCTCTAGATAAGATTCCAGGAAGAATGTTTCTCCACAGCACATCTGCTCCCCATAAAGGTCTAGAAAAAGTTGTTTTCTACAGATGCTGGACTCCTCACATACTCAGATCAAGTACACGTATCTTAATGAATGTTTGCTCCTCTTATCTCTTGTATGGTTTTTGCTTATTTTAAAGTACTCTTGGAATACCAAGACTAGTACATTTCCTATTTGTTTGATGTATATGATTATCAAGAGGCTCACAAACCTCAAGAGCTACAAAAACCTTTTGTTAAATATACTCTGGGTCCCCTCTCCCCATGTGTTAGATAGGGTTCTCAAAAGAAACAAAACCAGGACACTTATGATTATAGATAGATAGATAGATAGATAGATAGATAGATAGATAGATAGATAGAGCACAAAGGAATATAACAGCTAATTAGCCCACACAGCAGTACAGAGGGCTCAATTCAACTCACTTCTGAGGAACAGTTAATATACTAGAAGTCCTTCAACTCATGAGGGCTGCTGGGTCCAAGGTCAAGGAAACAGACAGTTGAGTCTTCTGTAGATCAATGCAGTCAGTCTAGCCAAAGACAGCAAACAGCAGGGTGGGTCACCAACAGTCAGCAAGACGACAAGGTCCGACAAAATGTGTCCACCAGCAGCATGGAGAAACAGACCTTGAAGGAACTTCAAGCTTTAGCAACACGATCCACAGGTTGGCAGTAGTCCCACAGGTAGCTCAGGAGTTGAGGCAGAGAACTAGCAGCTGCACCCTGGTCCAATCACCAGAGAATGAGGGGGGGCGGGCAGGGTTTTCTGATCCATTATCTCTTTGTCCTCCACTCAAACTGTGACATTATTAATCCCACTGCTCTTATTGGCCAGGTTGGCACAATAAACTTACCTATCACACCTCGTTTCTCCCAAGAATGGAGTTGAGTCCTGTGATCCCCTCTTTCTGTCTTCCTTATTGTGCAAATCACATTTTGGGCTCATTCAACAGGGGATGGACCCCACAGGGCACTTGGTAGAATTCTCCTGGGAAGTCAGCTGGTCTTGGGCTTTGTTCGTTTGAGTTTCTTGATGACCTTTTGTCTGCTATGGCTCTGAGCAGAGTATTACTATCCATCTGGGTTAATTTGGGAAGGTGAATTTCTAGGTATTTGTCAATGTCATCTAGATTATTTATTTTGTTGGAATAGTCCTTCATAATACTGTTTCATTCTTTTTCATTTGGATGTGATCTGATGCCACCTATTTCATCTCTAATTCTAAATATTTCTGTCTGCTCCTTCCTGTCCTTTGTTAAGTTTTCTAGCGGCTTGTCAATTTTCGTGATCCTTTCAAAGAACTAACTTCTTGTGTGTGTGTGTGTGTGTGTGTGTGTGTGTGTGTAAGAGAGAACTTTATATACAATAATAATTGCATATTGAGAAAACATCCCAGCCCAGTCCAAATCAAGTCCATAAATTTGATATTACCCCATGAACTAACTTCTTATTATGCGGATTTTCCCCATTATTTTTCTGTTTTCCAGTTCACTTATTTCTGCTCTTATTTTTATGATTTCTTTCTTCTGTTGTTGGAAGGTTTATGCTGTTGACTGTGTTCTAATTGTTGGAGGTGTTATGTTAAAGTATGAAAATTGCTTTCTTCTCTTTTTGTGTGCATTAATAGCTATAAAGTGACCTTTGATAACTGCTTTTACTGTGTCTCATAGGTTTTGGTATTTTATGTTATCATTTTTGTATGTTTCTAAGAATCTCTTAATTTCACCTCTTATTTGGGTTAATAACCAGTCTTTTTGAGTAGTGTGTTGTTGAGTTCACATGTGTTTGTCTTCATGTTTGCATTCTTTCTATTGTTGATTTGCAGTTTTATGGCACTGTGGGCTAAGAAGATAGTTTGCATGAGCTCTATGTGTTTGTTAAGATGGGTGTTATGGTCTAGCATGTTGTGTATTTCAGAGTATGTGCCATGTGAATTGGAGAAGAACATGTATCTTTTTGCTGTGGTTTGGAGAACTTTGTAAATATTTAGGAGGTTGAGCTGTTTTGACTTTCTTTCCTGTTGCTCCATCTTTCCTTGAGAGTGCTGTACTGAAGTCGCCTCCTATCATTGTTTATCTGGTGATTCATCTTTTCATCTCTTTGAAGATTTGTTTGAACTATTTTGAGGGTCTTTCCTTGGGTCCATATAATTTGATTGTTACTATGTGTTCTTTCTCTGTTGATCCTTGGATCGTTTTCAACGTCCATTTTCTTTCTCATTATGCTGTTTACTACGGAGTCACATATGTTGGAGATGAATATTTCCACTCCTGGGTTTTTTGGGGGGCCTTTTGGTTCCATTAGCTTTTTGGTAAAATGTTCTCCATTCTTTGACTCTCACTCTTTTTTATTTGTCAGTTTGATTTGTGTCTCTTAGAGGCAACAGAATGATGGACTGAGTTTCCTAATCCGGTTTGCTTCTGCTTGTCTTTTGATTGATGCATTTAATCCACTGACATTCAGTGTTATTAATTCTGAATGTAGGTTAGTTACTGTTATATTGTATCATTTATGTTTGATATTTTTATTCCTTTGGGGTAGGAGATAGTTTGTTCATGTCTTCCATTCTCCACTAGATCTATATTGTTTTAGGTACTGTTTTCAGTGTGATGACTTCTGGATGATGTTGCACACTGTAGTGGTCTCATGTTTGTGCTGCAATTGTTGATTTTATGACCACAGAGATAAGGTTAATATTTTTTGTAATGCCGGTTTTGTGTTTATGAATTCTCTAAATATTTCCTTGTTAGAGACTATATTTATGTCTCCTTCATATTTGATGGATAACTTTGCTGGAAATAAAATTCTTAGTTGGCAATATTTGTCTTTCAAACTTTGATATACATTTCTCCATTTTCTTCTTTCCTGCATGGTTTCTGTGGAGAGGTCTGAGTGTATACTGCTCTATTCACCTTTGTTGATAACTGTGTTTTTCTCTCCAGCTGCTTTCAAGGTTCTCTCCTTTTCCCTGAAGTTGGATATTTTGACTACTGTAAATATTGATTGGGGAGGGAGATGATGTTTAAGTTATTTGGTGTTATTTCTACTTCCTGTATGGTTATCATTTCCTTTGTTATACTGGGGATTTTTTTCCCCATGAATTCCTTTACTATTTTACCCGTAGACTATTTGTGTCTCCCTGTTCCAGTATTCCAATGAGACGTATATTATTTCTCTTCAAGGTGTCCCACATCATCAGTCTCTCTTCAGATTCGTTTGCCTTTTTGATAGTTTCTCTTGTTCGCTGAAGTCTGCATGTCTGTCTTCAAGTTCACGCATTTGATTTTCCTTTTCTTCCATTCTAGTGATCAGTTCTTGTACCATGCTTTTATTTATGTCATCTTATTGTTTAGGCTCTGGGTTTCTTTGGGGCATGAGGTTTTTAATATCCTGAATTTTTCCTTTGTTTTCAAGATTGTTCCCCAGATCTCTTGTATGGTCCTAAACTTCATTCACCTGTATTCTCTTTCTGGTAGTTCAAGAGATTTTTTTTTCCTGTATGACATGGGTTTGGGTAATCTTCCATTGTTGACTTTTAGCTATCTTGATTTTTGTTGTTGTTACTACTATTTGCTCAGGATGGTGGTTCATCTGTCGATGGTGTGCAAGGTTCTGGGTTGTGTGTGCATGGTGGGGGTTGGTGCTTTGGGTGAGAGAAGAAAGATCAGATAGATTCTGGAAATCATATTGTGTGCAGATGAGAAAGAAGTGATAGATGTGGGTGGGTAGCAAAAATAGTAGATAAGAGCTCAAGAGTAGGGTTAAGTGATGAAATTAATCATAAGTAGTCTTCTAGTTAAATATAGTGATTTTTGATAAATTATCAAAGGGGATTTTAAGAGGTATGCTAGTACTCGCTGCGTTATGTGAGTGTGTCTCACTGAGGGGGTGAGCAGAGTCTTGAGGGATTAGTGAGGGGGTAGGTGGAGAGTATATTTAACATTCTAACAGAGTCTCTCTCAACACACTATATTATATAGGGAGAGTGAAGCATATCATTTTTATTGTGTTTATAACAAAGGGACTTTGGCTAGACAGCCACTCTACTTCACTGCTTTAAGAAAGAGAGTATCACACAGGAAATAGTGGAGATATAGCATGATTCTGTGCCATGCCAAGCTATCCTCCCTCCATGCAATGGCCCCAGGGAGGAAATGGCAGCAGGAATGGAGGATGAAGTGAGGGGGAACTTCTAATCAGGGAAAGGTGAGGAGGAGGTAAGTCTCAGCACTGACAAGTCCCTGAGCTGGGGGGCTAGGAGGGAGCTGACAAAACTTGCTGGTATACCAAATCTTCTTCAAATTCCTTTCACTTCTGTTTATCTGGATATGTCCTCATTGTTCCCTCATATTTTTTGCTGGGCATACGATAGTTTTAGCCTTTTCATGTTCTGTGTTTGTCTGTCACAAAATTCCAAGCCATTAACACCCTGCAATATTCCATTAACACCCTGCAATATTCCATGAAACACCCTGCAATATGCCATGAAACACCCTGCAATATTCCATGAAACACCCTGCAATATGCCATGAAACACCCTGCAATATGCCATGAAACACCCTGCAATATGCCATGAAACACCCTGCAATATTCCATGACACACCCTGAAATATGCCATGAAACACCCTGCAATATTCCATGAAACACCCTGCACTATGCCATGACACACCCTGCAATATTCCATGAAACACCCTGCACTATGCCATGAAACACCCTGCAATATTCCATGAAACCCCGTGCAATATGCCATGAAACACCCTGAAATATGCCATGAAACACCCTGCAATATTCCATGAAACACCCTGCAATATGCCATGACACACCCTGAAATATGCCATGAAACACCCTGCAATATTCCATGAAACACCCTGCAATATGCCATTAATACCCTGCAATATGCCATTAACACCCTGCAATATTCCATGAAACACCCAGCAATATTCCATGAAACACCCTGCAATATTCCATTAACACCCTGCAATATGCCATGACACACCCTGCAATATTCCATGAAACACCCTGCAATATTCCATGAAACACCCTGAAATATGCCATGACACACCCTGCAATATGCCATGAAACACCCTGCAATATTCCATGAAACACCCTGCAATATGCCATGAAACACCCTGCAATATGCCATGACACACCCTGCAATATTCCATGAAACACCCTGCAATATGCCATGAAACACCCTGCCATATTCCATTAACACCCTGCCATATGCCATGAAACACCCTGCAATATGCCATGACACACCCTGCAATATTCCATGAAACACCCTGCAATATGCCATGGAACACCCTGCCATATTCCATGACACACCCTGCAATATTCCATGGAACACCCTGCAATATGCCATGAAACACCCTGCAATATTCCATGAAACACCCTGCAATATGCCATAAAACACCCTGCCACATTCCATGACACACCCTGCAATATTCCATGAA
Source organism: Tenrec ecaudatus (assembly GCF_050624435.1). Taxonomy (NCBI): domain Eukaryota; kingdom Metazoa; phylum Chordata; class Mammalia; order Afrosoricida; family Tenrecidae; genus Tenrec; species Tenrec ecaudatus. The sequence goes on along the minus strand of NC_134547.1, from coordinate 40,589,585 downwards.
ACACCCTGCAATATGCCATGAAACACCCTGCCATATTCCATGACACACCCTGCAATATGCCATGAAACACCCTGCCATATTCCATTAACACCCTGCAATATGCCATCAAACACCCTGCCATATTCCATGACACACCCTGCAATATTCCATGAAACACCCTGCAATATGCCATGAAACACCCTGCCATATTCCATGACATACCCTGCAATATTCCATGGAACACCCTGCAATATGCCATGAAACACCCTGCAATATTCCATGACACACCCTGCAATATGCCATGAAACACCCTGCCATATTCCATTAACACCCTGCAATATGCCATCAAACACCCTGCAATATGGGCCTTTTTCACCCCTCCCCACGTCATTTTCCTGTCTGTTCCCTCTGCCCCTGAAACGGACTCATTTGTTCCCCTGTATAAGTCACTTTTCATTTTTCACAAGCTGCTCTTATAGAAGCCAGGTTGGCTGGCACAGTGGGAATGCATTGGGCTCTTGGCTGCAAGGTCAGCAGTTTGAAACCACAAGAAAAAAATGAGGCTGTATTCACCGATAAACAGAGTGGTATGAGAGACCCTCAGGGGTCTGTGTCCTATATATGTGTTATATCTGCATTGTTCCATATGTTTTCTATGAGTTGGAATTGCCTTTATGGCATTGAGTTTGAAGTTTGGTGCTTTTGTTTTGACTGTTAAGCTGTTGGAAAGTTTGGTGACGATGTCGCTGAATGATTAAAAAATGTTTTTTATATTCTATCTTGTTTAGGGTTTGTTCAGCTTCTTGGATGCATATCTTTTTGTCTTTGGACAAGAATTATAGTCACACATGTTGTTCCTCTTGATCGTTTCTAACATAATTCTTAAGATTTCTTTTAATATTTTGTTCTTTTTTCCTAATTGTTCCCCTAGTAAACTAGGTTTGAGAGATTTGTCTTCAAATTCACTCATTCAGCGTTCTTTTTCTACATTTTGCTCTTCCAGTGTTTGTTCTTTGGGTTAATTATTTATCAATGTATTATTTATTCCTGAAATTTTATTATTGATCTTCCGTATTTCTATTTGCTTTTGGGGGGTAATATTTCAAATTTTTAATTTATTTTGTCCTTTTGTTCTTGTAGGGTTTTTTTGTTCTGAATTCTTCTCAGTGTTTTCCTTGTTTTCATCTGCAGAACCTCAACCCACTGAAATAACCTAACTATCATTCTTTTTAATTCCATATTAGACAGTTCTGTTGCCATTTTTTCCCTAGGAGAGAGATCATCTGGCTCTGTGTTTTCATCACTTATCTGAGCCACTATATTTTGTTTCTTTGTGTGACCTGAAATTGTCTGGGGTTTTTTTTCTGAGACAATGTAGTATAGTTGTGTTTGTATATATTTAATGATTGTATGTTGGTGTGTTCTTAGGCACTCCGCTCCCATGTCTCTTTGTGGATGTGGTCTTGAATATGACCATGTGAGCAGAGTTGAAAAAGAAGTTGGTTGGTACTGGCTGCTGTTTATTGACAATTAGTTGGTTCAGGAGTGGGTAGTTTCCCTCAATCATTAGGTGCGGCTGCAGTAGTTAAAGTTTGGCTGGACTTTCTGGACACAGTTACTATCTCTTTTCTTATCACCAGGCTCTGGTATGATCACTTGTGTTATTCTTGAACAAGCAGAGTTGACTATCAGCATATTGTCTTGATCAAACACTGCTTACAAGTGTTCCAGATGTCAGTGCCACATCAGGCCAGCTGTCTGTCTCTTCCTTGGCTGCTTTTGTTCAATTATTTTTCAGTCAGGACTCAATCCAACTTTTATCCTGTCCTCTGAAGGTCAGGGCTCCAGGATTATTGCCCTCATCAGATTCATATGTCTGTTGCAGAGGGTATGTGTTTAGTATCTATCTAGTCTGCCATCCAGTGAGAAGTATGCTCCGACACAATAATTTGACAATTCCACTTAAGCCGTCTTGAACTTGACAAGCTCAAACAAAAGTTTCCTCCCATGTCCAAAATTGCTTCCAATCCATCCTACCTCCTAGTAACTCAGTTACTCAAGTCAGGAATCTAGGACACAATTTTATGTCAACTGTTAAAAACATGAAAGGGTGGAGTCTAGCCTGTCAATCAGGTCAAAGCCTGGTTGATCCCTCCTAATGGATGTGGCCATCTCATGAGGATTCTGGGAACGTCGTCTTCCTCCCTGGAGGGGATACACATACTCTCTCTGCTTCACATTCTGTTGACAAGCCACATGAAGCTATGCTGATCGCAGTCAGCACCCTGGAGCTGGAGGACCCACGTGGAGACCCCTGCCAGTGCTGAGATGCTTCCACTGCCGCTGGATGTATCCAACTTTCTACACAGTGGCCCGGGATCCTCCTGCATTCAGCATCATTGCGTGTGTTGCATGAATCTGAAGAGGAATGTACAGACTAGTATTGGACATATGAGCTAATATTGGACTTAGGGACTTTATCTAGATTGGGCTGGGATGTTTTCTTAGTATACAATTACTCTTCAATATAAATCTCTCTCTTACACACACTAGTGTGCCTGGATTTCTCTAGTAAACTCAGACATGTTACTGATTTTTCTTTTTACCTTATTCTGTAATCCAATGCATCTGTATGTCCTGGGGATCTATCTCCAGATAGTCTCTAAAACCCATCCTCTTCTATCCACTTCTAATACCACTACCACACGCTTGCAATAGCTTGTATGTTTCTATACTTTCTCTTCTCCCTACTCCACCATTAAACGTTTCAGTTTTGATCCACCCGACAACTAAAAATATCATTTTAGACATAAATTGGGTCTTATCTCACCAGCTTAGAACTCTCCAATATCTTGTCATTATTCTTAAGACCAACATGAAACTCAACCGTGGTCTATTAGACACTGTATGAAATGACACTAATTTACCTTTCCAAATCCATCGGGTAACACTCTCTCTCAGCTTGCCTGAAATATGTTGTATTATTCTTGTATGGCTATTGTAACAAATTGCCAGAGACAGTGTGATTTAATTCTCTTACCATTATGGAGCCCTGGTGCATAGTAATTAAGTACTCAGTCGCTAATCAAAAGGTTAAAGGTTCAGAACTTCCAGCCAGTCTGTGGGGGACAAGTGTGGTAGCGTACTTACTTTCATAAAGATCACAGCTTTAGAAATCCTCTGACCTGCAGCGCCTCGTCACTATGTGTAGAAATGGACTTGCTGCCAATGGGAGCATGTTTATAGTCCTGGATACTGAAAGTCTAAATGGTTTCATTGTCTAAAACCGATGTGCCAGTAGGGCTACTTGTCTTCCAAATATTCTAGAGGAAAATATGTTTCCTTGTCGTAGCAGCTTCTAGAACTATACTTCTTGGCTCATGGTCCCTTCCTCTGTCTCCAAAGCCAACATCGCAACATCTTGCTGCAACAGTAACGTTGCCTTCTTCTTCTTTGTCACCCCACCCGCTGTGCCTTCGTCTAACAAGGATACTTAGGATTACACTTACAGCTCACTTAGAGAACATAATAATGTCGCGTTTTAAGATCCTGAATCCAATCACATCTGCTAAATCTCTTTTGCCATCTACAAGGGAAAGTATAAAAAAGTACTGCTACAGGGGTTCCAGTCCTAAGTACTTGTTTATTTCAAGCAACACATGCCTCTGTGATCAGTGGATGGCTACAGACAAATGCAGTAATGTACTTGTCGCAATCTAATAATTAGGGTGCCTTTGTGGGAGAAAACATTTTGAGATTAAGGCTAATACCTAATTTTCAGCCAAAAAGTTATTGTCTTCCCAAATCATCAAAACTTTGCACCAACGTTAGGAGACTGTTGTCCCATATAAAACTAAAGTTTTATACGAGTCATAAGAGGAAACTGTCAGTCATGACAAATGAAGTAACTGTGGTTGAAGTCTAGAAGCTGGTGGAAGAAGACACCAGACTTACTCCTGAATTGGGGGTTTCACATGGTTCAGCATTTTACAGTGAATTTCTTGGTCTAAGCAAACTTTAGGTTCCATGGCTGTCAAAAGTTGAGTGTGAAGATTAGTTAGCACAAAAAGATAAATATTATATAAAACCCAAGGAAAAAATTGAAGAATGGAGGGTAAATCATTAACTGAAGTGTTCACAAGCAAACTCACTGCCATGGACTCAATGAGGACTCAGTGGATTTCTGGAATTGTTTATGGAATAGTTGTTTACAGCAGTAGAAATCCCAATCTTTCTCCCAACTGGAGGGGAGGTACATCTTAAAAACCAAAACGATCAGCTAGCTCAAGGAGTTGGTATTTCCATCAGTCTTTTAAAAAAGATGAAAGCAAATGAAAAGGTGTTTATGAAACAAATCATCACTGCGGACAAGTCTTGGATTTATAAATATGAAGCTGAGAGGTACAACCAAAATAGTGGCTTCCAAAGGAGCTGCTGGGTGAGTTAACTTCAAAGCAGAGAGGTCAGCTCAGAGGGTTGTGGCAACTGTTTAGAAGTTTCAAAGGGGGTAATTGTGATAGTCCACCATTTGTCTCTCAGTTTGTCGTTCTGTGGTGGCTTGGGTATTGTTGTGATGCTGGAAGCTATGTGACCAGTATTTCAAATACCAGCTGGGCTCCCCAGATGAACAGGTTCCAGTGGAGTTTCCAGATTCAGAACAGACTATAAAAAAGGAATAGGATGTCCACTTCTGATGAATTAAAAAACGAGTGGACCTTGTTTTCTTTACTTCTTTTGTTCTCGTGGTTTTTCTCGCTTCTCCCCTAAATTCACCACAAATGCTCTAAAAGTAGGGGCTGTGTCTGTTTAGTCTACCCATTGATTATGAATCCAGTTCTTGACTCATGGCAATCCCATTCTAAGTTTGCTCTATAAGGGGTTCAATAACTAGCAGGTTCCATAAATAGATTGCCAGGACTTCCTTCGGAGGCAACACGAAAGGCCACGAACCACTAATTTTCATCTAGCAACCTAAGACATTAACATCAGTACCACTCAGGGAATCCTCAAAAATGAAAACAAAACAAAAACTCCCGGCATTGTATTGCTTCAGACCCACGGAGACCCTATACGAGATCATAACAGCCTCAAAGGCTTTCAAAGACAATGTAACTCTTCACAGGAGTAGACAACTACCTTTCTCCCAAAGAATGGCTGGTGGTTTCGAATCGCCTACTTTGTGGTTAGCAGCCCAATGTGTGACAAACTGCACCACAAGAATTCCTTCTTTCTCAACTATGACTACTTAATAAATAATTCCTAAATGAATTTGTCAAGACTCTTGTTGAGTGCCATTGAGTCAGTTATGATTCGTAGTGACCACATGTTACAGAGTATAACCGACCCATGGCTATAGATTCGAACCTGCAACCTTTTGGTAGCAGCTATAGGTTTGAACCTGCAACCTTTTGGTAGCCAAAGAGTGCTTAGCCATTGCACCATCCTATCCCTTTAAATAAATTTAAGGAAGATGAGTTTGCAGCAAATGGGCTACTGTGTTGACTGCTCAGAGAAAGCAGACCTGTCTCTATCTTCCTCCTTAGCTTAAATATCAGAAACAATTGTACCCAAATAAGGATAACCCATAGGCACACTCACACAAAAGAGGCCCCTAAGATGCTGCAGGACTTAAAGACCCAGGAACACTAGACCTGGCATGGGGCAGGATGAGCAGCCTCCTGAGTCTGTGTTTATTGAGTGCAGCTAATGATGCTTTTGTTGGACTCAACCATAAGCACACTATTGAGAATGACACGGGACCAAGCGATGTTGTGTTGTACATAGGGTAGACATGAGTTGGAACTGATTCAGTGGCGCCTAGCAACAAGAGTGACTTCAGTAAGGCCTGCAGTGAGGCTCACGCAGCCAATGATACCAAGCCCTTCTCTGTCTATCTCGTTTGAGGCATCCTTTCACACTTACTGCATCTAGCCTGGGTACCGTACGGCCCTGACACAGCTGGAAGCTCCTTGCTGGGTTGGACTTCTCTAAGCTAAAGCCAAATGAGTGTTGATTGCCAGGCTATTTCTAAGAATTGCTTTAGCCACAAACTAAAAATTATCTAGTTTTAAACCTCAATTTTCTTTGCCCTTAAAGTAGAACATTATGCTTTAATAGTTGATACATTTCAGAAATATTTTAAAATACTCGGTCACAATGACAAAAGTGTTAGTGATTATTTATAGCAGATATATATGGTCATATTTTCTACAAAAATACAAAATTTACATCAAAATACAGGAAATAAAGAGTAGCTGGTGAGGATGATTATATGCAATCTAAAAATTCTCATGGGATTTTGACTCCTGGTTTGGAGGCTTAGGGTCATGAGACATCCTAGTTAACTGGGATTATATTATAATGTTTAGTGTCTCTCTCCTAACCCTACTTTGATGTCTAGTGTTTAGTGTCTTAAAAGTTTACTAGTAGTCATCTTAAGTACAACAATTTGTCTCTGTTGAGTTTAGACACTAGAGGAAGAAAAACAGTCAGAAATAAGAAGAGAACACAGGCTATGTGAGCAAGTGCCTCCATGAACTGCATCCCTTGCAGGAGACCAGAAGAAGTGGAAGGTGCTTAGCTCCCGTCACTGAACATGTTAGTGAAAGGTTCCTATAGTAAAGTGAAATTGCTTGAACCGTTTCTCTATCCAGTCTCTGTATCTTCCGCCAAATGACGGGAGGGGAGCATTCAATGAAGATGGAGGGGACTCTAACTCAGAGACGGAACAGTGTTGCCATTCTGCTGGTAGAAGACAAACCATCTGAGAAACTAGAAGCGTTAACTTCACGACCACCGAGAGGGAAGAGCCAGAGCAGAGCTTCTCTGAGAAGCGGCAGTGGCAGCAGAGGTGCCAGAGGCCGCAGAGCAGTCTTGATGTTTCTAACTAGAGTCCAGACAGTGTCAGGCTTCTTGGTCCACAGAATGGATACAGATCAGTGCTTTGATCAAGAGGCTGGATGGCACATGGGGTGTTGTGGGGGCATTTATTGGCACTAAAGGAGCTTTGTAAAATTTGTTCAAGAAGGGCAGAGGCCAAGGAACCACATGGCTGAGAGGCTAAGGACCCAAGAGAGGTGTGCACCCATGAAACGCACGATATTCTTCTGGTTCCTTGAGGCTTCCTCACCCCCCACTATCATGACCCCAGTGCTGTCCTCTACCCTTTTCAATAACGTCTTAGGTACCAGAAAGAATAACAGGTTGATATGATAATAGGTTAATAATAATAACAGCTGTAATCCTGCTTCCACTGGGAGAGAGATGGGGTGTTGGGGTGCCATCTGCAAAATATCACAGGTGGACATACCAATATTCTGAATCCTCAACCAGAGAAGACGTGCCATATGCAGAGATCCTAGATGAGTTAGAAGCCCAGATTCAGGGACTGGCCTGTGAATCTCCACAGGGCAGGTGGCTGCTTCCCGAGCACCACTTCCTTATAAGGAGTAATGGAAGCTGAGGGGAGGCTTTCCTTGGATCCCATCTCTATAGTGAGTATTCGTTTAGCATAGTGAGTGACTCTCATAGGTACCTGATGATCAGCTGGAGGTTGGCTCCATGTGGTCAAGTGGGGCTGCTCCTCTTCTGCTACTTGGATTAATTTTGGGGAAGAACTTGATTGCAAAAATGTTGTTGTCAAGTGTCACAGAGACAATATTGAATAACAGTAACCCTATATGACAAAATAGAAGTACGCCAGAAAGTTTGGGTTGTAATCTTTGAAGCAGAACAGCAGGTCTTTCTCCCACAGAGTCACTAGATGGATTTGAGTGACCAAGCTTCTGGTTAACAGTTGAATGCTTCACCAGAGCGCACTATAGAAGTAGGCTCAGGGAAAGTCCGATCTGGAAAACAATACTGCTCCTTCTTCCATTAAGGGAAGTTTTCCCAGAAAACGACATCAGTTCTAAGCAGGACAGAGCTCCATCTGAGTGAACCACTGCTTCCATATGGGATCCAGATTTGAGGTCCAAGCAGCGATTGAGCACTGGCCCCCCAAATCAAAGCAAGAGTCTGATGTCCTTATGGCTGAGAATCTGGATTTCTTCTGGAGAGAATGTGTTCCCCCGGAGCCTAAATGGAGAGAAAATGGGGAAAAGGTTTGAGTGAGGACAAAACCAGAGCAGCATGATATTCCAACAAAAGATGCCACTTTTCAACCAAAGCTTGGCATGGCCTGAGCCTCAGGATTGGGGCAGTTCTCCTGAGAAGTTAGTTGATGATATGAGGACTATCCATCACCCATTAGATCATGATTGATTGTGCATAATGAGCACGTCTCCCCAATGCTACAGAGGAGATATCACACAGAAATGAGCAGCCACAGACTACCGGGGGCTTGAGATTCTTTTTTTAAGGCAACCACAAGTCCTGATATACCTCCACATTCTGTAAATTTGGGAGAAAATGACATGAAAGACCTTAAAATATCAACATCATGTTGGCTTGCTGACCCTAAACACAGACTATGACATGTTTTGTTGTTGTTGCTGGTAAGTGCAGTCAAGTTGGTCCCAACTAATAGTGACTATGTACAATACAGCCAAATACTACCTGTCCTGCAGAATCCTCACCATTGTTATGTTTGAGCCCATTGTTGGAATCACTGAATCAAACCATATTGCTGAAGGTCTTCCTCTTTTTTGTTCACACTACTTTCCAAGCATGTCCATTTACAGAGATCAATCTCTTCCGATAACATGTCCAAAGTATGTGAGGCAAAGTCTTGCCACCCTTACTTCTAAGGTACATTCTGGCTGTGCTTTCTCTAAGATGGATTTGCATGTGCTGGTCACCCATGGTCAACAACACCATTATTGAAATCCATCAATTCTTCAGAGGTTTTTCTTATTCATTGTTCAACTTTCACGTGCATATGCAGCAATTGAAAATACCACGGCTTGGGTCAGGACAGCCTTAAATCACAAAGTAGTATCTTTGTTCTTTAAATAAATAAATAAATAAATAACACGCACATATGTACATATACTTTAATCATTTTATTGGGGGCTCGTACAGCTCTTATCACAATCCATGCATACGTCCATTGTGTCAAGTACATTTGGATATATATTGCCATCATCATTTTCAAAATATTTTCTTTCTACTTAAGCCCTTTGTATCAGCTCATTTTCCCCCTCTCTCCCTCCCCCAACTGCTCTCCCTCATGAGCCCTTGATATTTTATATTATCCCTCATGAGCGCTTACTAATTTATATTATCAAGGTATATATTTATATAGCGATGTCTCCCTTCACCCACTTTTCTGTTGTCTGTCCCCCTGGGAAGGAGTTATATGTAGATCATTGGTTTCCCCTTTCTCTCCCCACCTTCCCCGCCCTCCTGGTATCTCTATTCTCATTATTAGTCCTGAGGGGTATATCTGTCCTGAATCCCTGCAATGTACATGCTCTGGTCTAGCTGGATTTGTAAGACAGAATTGGGGTCATGATAGTCGTGGAGAGGAAGCATTAAAGAACTAGAGGAAAGTTGTATGTTTAATCCGTGCTACACTGCACCCTGAGTGGCTTGTCTCTTCCTTGTGACCCTTCTATCATGGGATGTCCAATTGTCAACAGATGGGCTTTGGGTCTCCACTCTGCATTCCCCCCATTCACATTGATATAATCTCTTGCTCTGGGTCTTTGATACCTGATACCTGATCCCATTGACACCTCGTGATCACACAGACTGGTGTGCTTCTTCCATGTGGGCTTTGTTGCTTCTCAGCTAGATGCCGCTTGTTTATCTTCAAGCCTTTAAGACCCAGACACTATCTTTTGATAACCGGGCACCATCAGCTTTCTTCACCATGTTTGCTTATGCACCTGCTTTGTATTCAGCAATCATGTTGGGAAGGTGAGCATCACAGAATGCCAGGTTATTAGAACAAAGTGTTCTTGCATTGAGGGAGTACTTGAGTAGAAGTCCAATGTCCATCTGCTACCTTAATATTTAACATATAAATATATGGACATATATCTATTTCCCTATTGTTATATATATTTACATATGTACATGCCTGTATTTAGAGCTCTATAAATGTCCTTTGCCTCATAATTCTTTCCTCTATTTCCTTTTACTTTCCTCTTGTCCTACTATCAAGTTCGGCCTTCATTCAGGGTTCAGTAATTCTTCTGGGCTACACTGCCCTTGACCAAGCTCAACCAGACATCTTATACCCTCCTCGCCACTGATTTTAGATCACTTGTTGTTCCCCTGTCCCTGAGTTGTTTGACATCCTCCTTCCTTCCCCAGCCGCCTTCTCCCGTGTCCTGCCAGAACCATCTTGCACAGCAGCTTTTCTCGATGTAACACATCATTTGATTGGCTGACTGATGCTTCCAAGAATGTTAATTGTGGATCCAAGTAAAATGAAATTCCCAATAACTTCCATCTTTTCTCCTTTTATTATAATTCTATTGGTCTAGTGAGTAAATTGAGAGCCCTTTGATTGGGGAAAAAATGTTTAGCAAAGATATAATGGGCAAATGGCTAATCTCTAAAACCCATAGACTACTTTAAGATCTCAATAAGAAAAAAGCAAATGATCCAGTTAAAAAGTCGACACAAGACATGCACAGGCAGTTCACTTAAAATGACATTGATTTCCAGTCTTATGGCACAGTGGTCAGAGAGAGAGGTCTGTATTATTTCAATGTGCTTAAGTGGAGAGCAAATGCTTTGAGAATGATTGGGGCAGGGAATGTATGGATGTGCTTTATACAATTGATGTATGTATATGTATGGATTGTGATAAGAGTTGTATGAATCCCTAATAAAATGTAAAAAAAGAAAATGATTAGGGCAAAGAATGTACAGATGTGCTTTATACAATTGATGTATGTATATGTATGGATTGTGATAAGAGTTGTATGAGCCCCTAATAAAACGTTTTAAAAAATGACATTGAAATGGCAAACAAGCTCCTGAAAAAACTGCTCATGATCACTAGCCACCCGGGATATGTAAAGTAAAACGCTAATGAGATCGCACCTTAAATAAGCAATGCCAAACCAAGTAAAACAAGACAGAAAACAACAAATTCTGGACAGGATGTGGAGAAAGCAGAACTCTCAAATCCTGATGATGGACCTGTAAACATGTAAAAGTGCTGTGGAAGGCAATATGATGCTACCTAAAAGAACTAGGAATGGAAATCTCAAAAAATACAGCCATACCTCTGCTGAGTATCTATCCTAAAAAAGTAAGAGACATAACATGAACAAAATACACGTTATCATGTCCGTGGCAGCACAGGTCACAATAATAAGTGGCATACAGATCAAAAGTCCATCAGTAGAAGAATGGCTAAAGAAACTTTGGTACACGCACACAACAGAGTACTATTCATCGTTAAAAAACACTGATGAAATTACAAAGCACCTCACAACATGGATGGACTTGAAGAACATTATGCTGAGAAACGTTAGTCATTCGCAAAGGGACAAATATTGTATGAGACCCTTACCATAGACAAATACCAAGACTAAGCAGACTCTTCTCGGGCCATGTAACCATTGAGTCTGGTCTCCCAATCCATTTAACACTCCCTTATTTGTGCATCTTACAGATCACTTCTTCAGAGAAGACCTCACCTGAGCTGGGGTCAGTTTTTGTTGTTGTTGTTGTTAGAGGGAAAGGGACATACAGCATTATCCCCTGGGCACCTCACACTAACAGACACCTCTATAATGATAACCAGTTCATTTTAACGAGTGTTCGTAAGCAGAGCAAAGGGGAGAGGATGACATGTCTGTCTCTGAGAAGTTGATTTCACTTCTGTTGATGCGAAGACAGCACCTAGACAAAGCCTGCCCTTGGGGGAAAGTTTGTGCTTTTTTCCCCCTCCCTCCCCGCTTTCCCGGGGTAAAAGCTCCACATTGCTTATATAGACTCCCAACAGGAGAATCTATCTGCCCAGCATTGTGTTATTAATCATGCATTCTAGACTGTGTTTCTTTGCAGTATGTGCTACAGGGTCCTTTGATTTTAGATTTTTATCTTTTCGATGTACACAACCTTCTTCAGAAACAACCTCAGAATTAAGTGAGGAAACCCCATGAAGGAAATCCGACTTTTCCTTAAACACACTTGCTGGAGATGAAAGGAGCAGAAATACTCCTTTGGAGCTAAAGGTGAAACAACCTCGTTTGAGAACAAACAGGACTGCTATCCCAAGGTCATGGATGTGGAAGGTTCTTGGTTCAAATCTCTTGCTTTTGTGGTTGTCCAATAATTGGCAATTTAAGACTGCCATATACTTGCTATCTTCATATTTTATTTGTTTCTGTGACTTACCTTAGACCTGCAGACATAGTTCTGCCTCAGTGAGTGAACTTTTTTTGAAAATTTTGCCTTTTGCCTAACCCTCATGGCGTTCTTAAATGATGTTCAGTTACTTAGGTTTTTAACTTGTATAAGTGAACATCGCATGTGTTTTAATCTAAAAACTGTTCCTATATACGCATATTTTCCTTTTCTCAATAATACTTTAAAATCTATACCATTGGGTAGATTAAATCTATACCATTGGATAGATTAGTAGAATAACCAAAAGTCTAAGGAGGCTACTTAAATTATTTCTCAATAAGATGATAATGCTGCTTCTAAAATGGACCAGGGAGATACACACACACGCACACACACACACACACAATTTATATATATAAATGGTTTTGAGCTCACACTTACTCATACACCCTAATCTTAGTTCTCACAACGTGGTCCTGCTCAATACTTGCCCTCATGAAGTGATCACCGATGATATGAGTGCTACAGTAAAGAATAGAAAGGAAATCAGATGCTGCCCAACTATCAGAAAGAACAGCATCTGCGGTCTTCGAGTCTTATCTTAAAAAAAGCAGCTCTCTCAGTATGCATGGACGGAGCACCCCAGCCTGTATGAGCCAAAGATTGCAAATAAAATCTCAGATCAGAGAAGGGAATTGTTTAAGAGATTGAATTCTGAGCACCCATTTTGGAGAAAGCGATGGAGCCCAGTGAAAGCCCCAAATCCATTTACAGAGTCTCCATGCTTATTAAGACCCCATTGACCTTCCTTGGTCCATTGACGAGCGATGTGAATAGTCTTGCTCTCAGAGTACACTAGAAAGTGGGTTATTGCAGATAGAGTTAGGTTAAAATTAAAACATCTGTTTCCTTTTGACTCATTTTTAATTTGTTCTAGTTTCTATTATCTTCTGCTTTCTCTTAGATTGAAGTCTTTCTGTGTTTTATTTTATTGTCTTTATTGGGTTTTGGGTATGATTTTCTGTATATTATATACAGGATAGGTAATTCCATAAAGATAGTACCTAGATCATTAATTCCTTAGGGGTATGGTAGAGGGGGCAATGGAGAGTTAATAATAATAGGTACAACTTTCCTCTAGCTCTTTGGTGCTTCCTTCATTCCCCCCACTATCATGACCTCAATTCTACCTTACAAATCGGATTAGACCAGAGCATGCACACTGCTACAGATAAGAGTTTGCAACACAGGGAATCCAGGATAAATAAACTACTCAGGGCTAACAAGGAAAGTAAAGCTACCAGGAGGATTAGGGGAGGGGAGGGGAAGAAATGGGAAATCGATCACCATGATCAACCTAGAACCCCCACCCAAGGGGACAAACAACACAAAAGTGGGTGAGGGGTGATGGAGGCCGATGTAAGTATGGAAAAAATAATCTATAACTTATCAAGGGTTCGTTAGGGAGGGCAGGAGGGCAAGAGAAGGGGCGGAAAAGGGGAGCTGATATCGGGGGCTCAAGTGGGAAGAGAATGCTTTGAAAATGATGATGGTGGCCTATGTGCAAATGTGCTTGACACACTGGAGGAATGTATGGATTGCGATAAGAGATTTAAGAGGCCCCAATAAAAGTGTTTAAAAATAATAATAGGCACAAGAATTAATAAAATATTCCAGAATTGAGGTGATGATTACATAATTCTCAAATATAATTAAACCGCTGGATTATATAGTACATGAATTATATTCTAATAAAACTGTTAAAAATAAAAGAAAACCTTATAAAAGACTAAGGAAAAGAATGAAATGCTTCTGGGTTCTGTGTCATGCCCAACATCAGATGCTTGTAATCCATAGGGTTGTTTTAATCCATAGGGTTGGTGTAATCCATAGGGTTTTCCTTGACTCATTTTCAAAAAAAACTCACTAGATCTTTCTTCCTAGTTCACCTTAGACTGTTATCTCTATTGAACCTGTTGATCATCATCACAACAATATACAAACCCCCAATGACAGGTAGTAACTCTACATGAAGTACATTGGCTAGGAATCAAGCTCAAGTTTCTGCACAGAAGGTGAGATTTCTACCAGGGAACCACCATAATCCCCACGAGTTAGAAACATCCTTGGATAGAAGTTAAGAGTAACCTATGAAAGTGCGACTCAATGCTCTTTTCAAATGTGAGACGAATGAGCATGGCTTTTAATTACACAGACTTAGATCCAGTGTGCAACCATCCCCATCTCCGTCTCTTCCACCCACAGCTGCAGAGTGTCTGAGACAACAACCTCAGTCGACGAAGGCAGATGCAATGCCAACGAGGGTCAGCGTTTGAGCCCCCCCACCCCCCGCCGCTCCTTATTTTCATTCTTAAACCACTGCCTTATTCCTCTCCTATAGCTTAAAACAAAGAAGTTTCTGAATATGTATGAGTGGAAAATGAAAGTCCTTTTCAGAGATCTGAGTTCTTTCCCAGATATAGAAATAAATTCATCACAAACAAAATGTCCAAAGTTCCTTTCCCCACCCACCCCATTTTACAGAGCAGAAAACTATGTTCACAGAGCTCAAAAAGGCTCGCTCACGGGACTTACCAGACTTCCAGGATGGCATTGTTCTTTTCGAGGGCCCGCAGAAGAACTTCTGCCCCAATGTAGGTGATGTAGTTGTTGGACAGCCTGGTAAGGAAGATGGAAGGGAGAGCTGCCAGAATGCATGGTTCGACTGGGTTTACTCGGTCCAAAGTATTGCAGGGAGCTAGCTAGCTATTCTAGTCTAGCTGCTGAAGGTCTCTTGCCCGGGTAATCCAGACATTAACTTCTCCTAGCAGAGATTCCCAGCCAGCTCATCAACAAATGTACCCCTTCTCTCGTCTGTTCTTCCCAAGTTGTTTATGTAAGTACGTCTCCCCCGTCAGGAAGGTGCTATAGTACAGTGGTTCTAACAATATTGGGGTTCTAATGCCAGAAGTCTTGGGTTCAAATGAAACCAACATCAATTCCTTTTTCATCTCAAGCTGATCAGTGGCAGTGTCCTCAGCTGTAAAATGCATCTAAGCGCATGTAAGTTTTCCAAGGCTGTAAGTATTGACAAAAACAATCTAGTGTGTTTGAACTGCGGATAACCTTGTTTAGCAGCGAAGCACTTGAACCACGGTGCTACCAGGGCTTCTAAATGTATAGCCATTAAAGAAGGATGTTCTGCCACTGTTCAATGCTCACTCTCATGAAGAGATCCCTGAAAATATGGGTGCTACAGCAAAGTGTGGTGAACAGATGGTGCCCGGCTATCAACAAAAAATAGCATATCAGTAACAAGCAGCCATCTAAATGAAGTGTCAACTAAGTTTACATGGAAGAAGCACACCAGTTTGCATGGTCCAAGGATTGTAAATAATAAAATACAAATACAAAGGAGGAAGTAATATGAGCTTTAATTTAAACACTTGGTTTGCAGAAGGGTTTGGAGGACCGTGGAAGCCCCAAATCCACTTGCAAGGTCCCCACATGGATTAAGTCTCTGGTGACTCCTCTCTGACCATAGCTGAGAATGATCAATAGCCTTGCTATCGTACAGAGAGCATAGCAAAGTTGATTTGGGCAGATGGAGTCAGGTTCAAATGTTAACACCCTAACATTTGATACTCTTGTGACCCATTTTGAAGTTGTTTCAGTTTTTAATATTTTCTGCTTTTTGATTGAGGTTTTCTTTAGTTTTACACAGTTGTTGGAATGTTTGTTTTTTGCTTTATATGATTTTGTATGATTTTTCTGTATGTGAAATCTAGGATAAGTTGATCAATAGAGAGAATAACTGGATAGAGGCAGGGCTGGGGAAGATCAGGGAAATTTGGAACTATCAGAAATGAGCATGAGAAGAAAATATTCTGAAATTGATTGAATTATGAATGCACAAATATTCTTAATATGATTGAATGGCTAAATTGTATGATATGTAAAGTATGTGCCAATAAAATATTGTAAAGAAAAGTATTATGTTCATTCGAGGGACTGTGATAGCTAAGGTTTATTGTGCGAACCTGGCCAATGAACGCATGTGGGATTAATTGAAGGGCAGTTTAATTGAAGGGTGGAGATATAAATGGCTCAGTGAGCATCGCCTTTTTTGTTTCTTGTTCTCTGATGGTCGGACCAGTGTGCAGCTGCCTTAGCTAGTTCTCTGCCTCAGCTGGCAAGGCTCACTTCCTGTGAGATATCCCTGAGGAGAAGCCACATGGACCTACCCTGACACAGCCCTGGTTGCTGGAGTGGCCGTGTGGAGACCCCTGCCAGTGCTGAGATGCTTACACACTCACTGATTTGGCTTTCCTCCTGCATTTGGTGTCATTGCATGTGTTTTGTGAGATTAAGGAGGACTTTGTAGATTGATGTCGAACACATGGGCTAATATTGGACTTATGGGCTTGGACAGCACTGGGCTGGGATGCTTTCTTAATGTATACTTACCCTTTATATACAACTCTCATGAAATATGAGTGTCTATGAGTTTGGTTTCTCTAGTCTATCCAGGCTAACACAGGGACCCTGTAAGTTTGATTTGGTTTTACCACCAGATGTGTCTGTTTGCTTGCTCATTATCTGTATCCCTATCAAAATGTAATAGCCATGTGTTCTGGGACCTGCCCTGGCCTTCCATTTCTGTGTCTTTTATGCCTCAAACAGCACCTAGCACCAAGTGGGTATTCCAGAAATGTATCTTATATGAACATACAAATGCATTGATGTATGAATACGTGAATGAATGAATGTATGAAGAACAAGCAAGTATATCCATACAGGAATAAACACCTACATGTATTCGTGGCTGCATACAGCTAAATTCACTGAAGAAGGAGGAAATTCCAGTGAGTCACATGGTCAGCAACCCACCCATATGCCCTCACCTTTCATTTCTCACCAAAGACTTTGTTGAGCACACCTGTCCCTCTGCCTGTGGTCTTTCTTCTGACCCCAGGAGCAAGTTGAGTCATGTGCAGAACAAGTTAGCAATATCTAGTCGCTCCTGTTCCACAAGCACATCTCACCAAAGCATGCATAGGCAGTGGGTAGATAACCCCCCACTTTTCACCCCTCAGGTAAGCAGGCAACCAGGTGTGTTTTATACTAGCTTACAGAGTTCCCAACTAGGACTCCTACATGAGCCATAGTTGACCATTGTGGTGTTAATTTATTATATCTTGGCTGATTTCCCTTTTCTGCCTCACTTCGTTATTTTCCCATCTATGTTGTTTGGGACTACCTCTGAATAGACTATTTGCACTTGACCGATAAAAATGATTTTTTTCCCATACAAACTCATGTGAACTTCCTCAGGCTGGCAAGATCTCTGATTCAGAAGCAACCACTTCTAAGACTTACTTCAAAACTTTCAAACTTGAATTTCTGGTAAGTCCTTCAGCGAGAGAACACACACCTTCATTGTGGAGATGATTCTCTTCCAGGCTGGCAAGAACAAGAGAGAAAATCGACTTGATTTGAAGCATTTATTACAGGAGAGGATATCAATAAAGATTCACCCAAATGCTCAGATTCAGAAAATACAGTATCTGAAAATTCACACTTAGGAAACCGATAGACCATTCTCAATTCCAGGGGCATTGTTACAGAGAATCCATGCCGATGGCCCTCTACATAATGCATTCCCCATGCCAACCTACCCACTGTCATTTGCATTTATTCCATATTAACGGCAGTCTAATATTGTTTCCAGGAGCCCTGGTGTTGCTTTCAGGTAAACATTGGAATCATTGTAGTTACACGGTCAGCAATTCCAACCTATCAGCTGCTCGACAGGAGGAAGGTGGGGCTCCATAAAGAGCACAACCTCCAAAACCACAGTGGCAGCGTGGCAACACGTTAGCCTATAACTGCAAGGCCAGCAGCTTGACACTACCAGCTGCCCTGGCAGAGAAAGATGGCGTTTGCTATTCCCACAAAGAGTTCCGGTCCTGGAAATGCACAGGAGCGGGCTACCCTGTCCTACAGGATCCCTGGGAGTCAGCCTTCACAACCCGTCTGTCAGTTTGTCATACGGTGGTGACTTGTGGGTTGCTGCGATGCTGGAAGCGATGTCACTGGTATTTCAAATGCCAGCAGGGTCACCCGGAGTGAACAGGTTTCAGCGGAGCTTCCAGACATGAAGGACTGGACTTCCAACTTTTAGAGGAAGAAGCCACTGAAAACCTTATGTATGCCTTTGATGCATTCTCCAATATTGAAAGCCTGAAGAAGCAAAGCAGAACATGACTGGCGATAGTGTGACGGGAGAGGAGCTGAGTTCTTGCAGGAGAGTTGACCATGGTGAGGCGAGTTGGGAAAGCCTGTGGGAGTGGAGCCTTCCAGATCTTCATTTCCTGATGGGGCATGACTCATGGTAAAGAGAAACAGCTGCAAAAACATTCTAATGATTTGAATGTGGAATGTGTGAAGTATGAATTTAGGAAAATTGGAATTGGTAGAAAATGAAATGGAACCCATGAAGATCAACATCGTAGACATTCGTGAGCTGAAATGGACTGGGATTGGCCATTCTGAATCAGAAAATTATTATAATTTACTATGCTGGGAATGACACAATCAAGAGGAATGGTGTGGTATTCACTGTCAGAAAGGATCTTGCTAACTCCATCATGAAGTACAGGGCTATCTGTAATAGGATTATAGCTATCAAACTTCAAGGAGATCCAATGAATACAACTATTATTCAAATTTAAGCACCTACCACAAAAGCTAGTGAGCAAGAAATTGAGAATACTACCAACAACTTCGTTCAGAAATGGATCAAACATGCAATCAAGATGCATTGCTAATTATTGGTGATTAGAATGCAAAATTGGAAACAAAAAGGTAGAAACAGTAATTGGAAAATATGACCCTCTTGATAGAAGTGAAACTGGAAATTTCATGATAGAATTTTGCAAAACCACTGACTCATTCATAGCAAATACCGATTTTCAACAACACAAAAGGACTTCCCCAGACTGATTACACAGAAATCAAACTGACTACATCTGTGAGAAGACACAATGGAGAAGCACAATATCAGCTAAAACAGGCCATGGGATGACTGTAGAAGAAACCAACAATTGCTCATATTTAAGTTCAGGTTAAAGCTGAAGAATGTGAACGAGATTCACATGAGCCAAAATACAATCTTGAGTCTATCCCACCTGAATATTGAGAACATCCCAAAACAGATTCAACACTGGTGACAGAAGAGTTGGGGGTGGAGATCAAAACTCATGAAGAAAACAAAAGGTCATTAAAAAGACAGAGAAAAGATCAAAGTGGATGTCAGAAGAGACGCTGAAACTTGCTTTTGATTGTAGAGTCCCTAAAGCAAAAATAGGAAAGTATGAAGTCAAGGAGTTGAGTAGAAAATTTCAAAGGGAAGCTTGAGAAAATAAAGCCAAATACTGTAACAAAATGTACAAGGAACTGGAATTTGAAAACCAAAAGGGAAGCACACACTCAGAACATCTGAAATTGAAATAATTCAAGCCTAGATTTGCAATCTTGAAAGATTCTATGGGCAAAATATTGAATGATGCAGGAAGCATCAAGAGAAGATGGAGAGAACACACAGAGTCACTCTACCATCTCAGGAGGTAGCATATGAGGAAGAAGATGTGGTGCTCAAGGAAGAAGTTCAAAGTGTACTGGGTGCACTGGCCCAAAACAAGTCTCGGGAATTGATGGAACACCCATTGAGATGTTTCATCAAGCTGAAGAAGCATTGGAAGCACTCACTCTTTTATGCCAGGAAATTTGGAAGACAGCTATTTGGCCAACTGACAGGAAGGGGTCCATATATGTGCTTATTCCACAGAAAGGCAACCCAACAGAATGTTCAAACTATAGAATGAGGGCACTGATAATACAGCACAAAAAATTTTTGCTTAAGCTCATCCAACAACGGTTATAGCAGTACATTGATAGGGAGCTGCCAGAAGTTCAGGTCGGCTTCCCAAGAGGATGTGCAATGTGGAATATCATGGCTGATGCCAGATGGATCTTGACTCACAGCAGAGAATACTAGAAAGGTGTTCACTTGTGTTTGATTGACTCTGCAGAGGGATTCCACTGTGTGGACCATATCCACTGTGGATAGCCTTCAGAAGAACAGGAACACCAGAACACTTCACTGTGCTCGAGGAACTTGTGCAAACAGAACAAAGGAACACTCATGGTTCAAAGTCAGGAAAGGTGTGTGTCAGGGTTGTATCCTCTCAACATACTTGTTCAATCTATATGCTGAGTAAAATCATCAGGGATGCTGCATTATATGGAGAAGAAGGTGGCATCAGGACTGGATTATTATCAGGATTATTAACAACCTGCATATGCAGATGACACAACCTTGCTTGTTGAAAATGAGGATGAATTGAAACACTGGCCGATGAAGATCAAGATTTTAGCCTTCAGTATGGATTAAAATTCAATGTAAAAAAGAACAAAATCCTTACAACTGGACCAATAGGTAACATCATGATAAAGAGGCTGAAACGGTCCAGGATTTTGTCTTGCTTGGATCCACAATCAGTGCTTAGGAAAGCAGCAGTCAAGAGATCAAAAGCTGTATTGCATTAGGTAAATCTGCTGCACAAGACCTCTTTACAGTAGAGGACTAAGGTGCACCTGGCCCAAGTCAGGTTACTCGCCATGGCCTCATATGCATGGGAAAGTAGAACACTGGAAGTTGAACAAGAAAGATTGAAGAAGAATCCATGCATTTGAATTGTGGTGCGGGAGAAGACTGTCGAAAGGGTGAATTGATCTGTGTTGGAAGAAGTAAGGCCGGAAGCTCTCAGAGGCAAGGATACCAACATTTCATCTGACACAGTGTAGATACACTGTCGGGAGAGACCAGACCCTGGAGAAGGACATCATGCTGGTTAAAGTGGAGGAACAGCAAAAAGAGGAAGGCTGTCAACAAGACGGACTGACACAGTGGTTGCCTCAATGAGCTCAAGGATAAGAAGGGTTGTGAGAATGGACATGTGGTCGTCACCTAATCTGCTGTCAATTTAAGGATTAAGAGTGTAGGGGTGGAGTCTAGGCTGTCAATCTGAAGAGTCAATAAAACTTCTGTGTGGGCGTGGCCTTCTCCTAAGCATTCTGGGAAATCTGGGACTTCCTTCTTGTAGGTGGAAGACACCTCTCTCTCTCTCTCTGCTACTCCCTAGGAGACATTGGAGAAGATAAGCCACATGGACGCAACCAGACCTCAGAAGCTGGAGAAGCCACAGAGAGACCCCTGCCAGCACTGGGATGCTTACAACACCACTGGACCCAAAGACTTTCTACCCACTGGCTTGTGATCATCGTGCATTTGGCTTCATTGCATGTGTTTCGTGAGTCTGAAGAGGACTTTATAGATTAGTATCAGGCATATGGGCTAATATCAAATTTATGGCCTTGGACTGGACTGGGTTGGGATATTTTCTCAATGTTCAATTCCTCTTGTATATAAGTCTTCTTTCTTATACATATATGTGTGTCCATTGATTTGTTTCTCTAGTCTACCCAGACTGACACAGCGCAGGAGCATGCAGCGTTTCTCTCTGTTGTACATCGGGTCTCTGTGGGGCGGAGCTGATTCGATGGCACTAACAACAACAACACGAGTCAGACTCAAATGAATGGCAGTGAGTTTGATTTTAGTGTATGAGTCAGAATCAACTTGATCTGTGCTTAGTTTCTGCTCATTTTGTCTGGGAATCCCTGAGTGGTATGAACAGCCTACATGATCGTTTACTAACTGAAACGTCGTGGGTCTGAGTCCACCCAGAGGCATTGCGGATTTACCTGGTGGTTTACATCTACAAACCATATAAATCACAGTTCTACCCTGGCTTGCATGTGGCTTCCATGAATCAGAAGCCACTCTGCGGTGACTGGTACTGGTAATTTTATTTGGGGCAGTGATGTACCTGGTGATAGACCTACATTTTCTCGCCTCCATTACAGCCAGGCCATTGATACAGTAGGAGTTAACAGATGGAGCTTTTAGGGGTGCTCTTTAATGAGAAGACATCTATCCTCCCTGGAGTGTTTGACCTTCCAAGGCATATAGACCGAACCGTGGACTACAGAAGCAGGACTGCAGATGGAGACCTTGATCATGAAACTCTCCATCCATGAGCTAGAGATGATGGAGCAGAGCGAAAGACAAGGGCCCAGTTTGACTCAAGTAGCAAACAAACCAACCCTTTGCTGCCACTAGAGACACAAGAAACTAAATATTTATTGGCTTAAGCCACTGTGCTGTTGTTCTCAGTTGCCATCGAGTCCGCTTTGACTTGATGAATAAACAGAAGAAAATATTACTGGTCTTGCGTCACCTTCACAATTGTCTGTATGTGTGAGTCCATTGTTGTAGCCAAAGTGTATTTGAGAGCCTTCTACCCTCGAGGTTCATCTTCCAACAATACATCAGACAATAGTCTTTTGTGAGCTGTAGGCTATCCACTGGCTAATTTCCAGAAGTACATCTATAGGCCTTTCTTCCTAGTTTGTCTTAATCTGGAAGTTCACTGAAACCTGTCCACCATGGGTGACCCTGTTGGTATTGGAAATACTAGTGGTATGGCCTCCCCTCTCACAGCAGCACCTATCTACCACAATATGATAAGCTGGAAGACAGGCAGTGTTTGAGCGACTATAGAGGGAGGTTTGCCATCACACGCAGCCTAAGGCAATCATAAACACTTAATCACGGTGAAATTCCAGCAGCAAACACCTATCAGGGTGGAGCTTGTGAGCTCTGCCAATAGCCAAGGTCGTCCATAATCGCCTGCTATGGCCATGCTAATTGCCTTTATGCTTCCTGGAAATAGCAAACATTTGTCATTTACCTCCCTAAAATAATCTGAACTCTTTAGGACACGTCAAACCTGTACTAGCGCAGTCTGGGATGAAAAATTCATAATCAGTTTCCGGTCTATGGCATTTTTAAAGTTCATTTTCCAACTTCCCCCAAACATACTCTACCTTACAAGATAACTAATAACTCTAATACCTTGTGTTCTTAGGTTCTCAACTGCACTTTAAAATATCAAAAGACTATTATTAATACAGGAGCCCTGGTGGCGTAGTAGGTTACATGTCAAGCTGCTACCTGCAAGTTCAGTAGTTCAAAGCCACCAGCTGCTCTGAAAGAGAAAGGTGAGGTTTTCTGCTTCTGTAAAGCTTCACAGTGGAGAAACCCATAGGGCAGTCCCACTCTGTCCTCTAGGGCTGCTATGAGTCAGAATAGATTCAGGAACAGTAAGATTGATTATTATTACTAGTAGTAATAGTAGTACTCGTAACCATGCTATGATTATAATTTAACATTTATGGAGTACTTGTTTCTACTGCAGGGACCGTAACAAGCCCTTTAAAACGCTACCTCACTGAATTCATACATCAATGTTGAATAGTTAGAAGCATTCATATCGATATGTTAGAGGTTAAAAAACAGAGCGTTAGGAAGTGTTCTTCAACTGCTTAAGATGTCAATCCTGGGGGTGACCTTGGGGAAACACTGGACTGCCACAAGTACTGCACTTTCAAACTCACCAGCTGCAGTGTGGGTGGGGAGAAAAATAAAATTGTCTGCTCCCATTCGATTTACAGCCTCGGGAGCCCTGTGTATGATTCTAATGAATTAGAAGGGGCTCGCTGGCAATGGAGTTTGGATGAGCACAGCAGAATCTCAGCCCACCGCCATCTTTCCTCCTAACCACTTATGCATGTGCAGGCAGTAAACACACAAAAAAGCTAAGTGATTAGTCAAAATGAACCAGTCCCATATGTCAGGCTCTGTACGAGGCATATCACCCAGTATGTGTAAAGCCAAACGGTTCAGAAGCTCTCCTCCTTTGCCTTATCCATACATCTGCATTCATAAATGAGGCCAGAGAATTAAGCAAAGTAGTTATCTCTACAAAGCAGGGAATACCCCAAACTCACCAGAGTTCTTCCAGAACCACGTTTTTTTCTAACATCAGCGCTAAAGCTTGGGCACCCACACTGCCGATGTTGTTTCCTACCAGGCTAGACACGGTCAAAAAAACAAAAACATGTCAGAAAAGGGAGTGAGGTCAGCGAAAAACATAAAGGCATGAGTGACACTATGCATGGTACACATCAACCCTTTCTCCTTGGCTGCTCTGTCAGACATCTCCAGTTACAGGGCCCTTTTTCTTTGTTTACTTCTAACATATACTTACTGATCACTTACCCTGTACTTATTGTCTTTCTTTTTTTTATTAAATACTTT
The DNA here is from genome assembly GCF_050624435.1 of Tenrec ecaudatus. NCBI lineage: Eukaryota > Metazoa > Chordata > Mammalia > Afrosoricida > Tenrecidae > Tenrec > Tenrec ecaudatus. The sequence goes on along the minus strand of NC_134547.1, from coordinate 40,565,065 downwards.
TATTGGGGGTTCTTAAATCTCTAATCACAATCCAAGCACTCCTCCAGTGTGTCAAGCACATTTGCACATATGCTGCCATCATCAATTTCAAAGCATTCTCATCCCACTTGAGCCCCTGATATCCGCTCCCCATTTCTTCCCCCTCTTTTCCTGGCCAGCACCCCCCTCATGAACCCTTGATAAGTTATAGATTATTATTTTCATATCTTACATCATCCTCTATCACCTTTCAGCCACTTTTCCATTGTTCGTCCCCCTGGGAGGGGGTTCTAGTTTGATCCTTGAGATCGATTTCCCCTCTCTCCCCCCATCCTCCTCTACTCCTCCTGGTATCTCTACTCTGTTTGTTGGCCCTGATGGATTTAGCTATCCTGGATTCCCTGTGTTGTGGGCTCCTATCTGTAGCAGTGTGCATATTCTGGTCTAATTCAGTTTGTAAGGTAGAATTGAGGTCATGATAGTGGGGGGAAGGAAGCACCAAAGAACTAGAGGAAAGTTGTGTGTTTCATCAGTGCTATACTGCACCCTGACTGGCTCATCTCTTCCCAAACGGGCTTGGGGTCTCCACTCCATGCCCCACCCCCATTCACATTGGGTATGATTTTGTTGTGGGTCTTAGATGCCTGATACATGATCCCATCAACACCTCATGATCACACAAGCTGTTGTGGGCTTTGATGCTTCTCAGCTAGATGGCTGCTATTTTATCTTCAAGCCTTAAGACCCCAGACGCTTTATCTTTTGATAGCCAGGCACCATCAGCTTTCTTCACCACATTTGCTTATGCACCCATTTTGTCTTCAGCGATCATGTCAGGAAGGTGAGCATCACAGAGTGCCAGATTGTTAGTATGAAGTGTTCTTGTGTTGGGGGAATACTTGAGTCAAGGCCCAATGTTACAGGGCTCTTTTTCATTAAGTCTAGATCCAGGCTTAGAATCCTTCCCAATATGATATACCAGGGTATCACTACTAATGGATCAAAGTTGGTCCTTGAGATAAAATTAATCTGACACAGCCCAAGAACTTGAATTTACAAGTAGAGGATTAAGACCCTTGAACTAATATCTCCAAAGTCACTCAGAAAGATTTGAGAGTCTCTGCTTTATAGCCAAGTATTTACCTCCCTGCCTAGCATACCCATAACTGCCAGAGAGTTGATAGAGACCCTATAACACAGTGTAAAACTGCTCCCTAGAGTTTCTAGAACTGTAAATCTTTATGGGCGCAAGTCAGTCTCATCTTTCTCTCTCACAAAGGCTGCTGGGTATGAACTGCTGACCTTGTGACTTACACCACAATGTATAACCCTCTGTACCACCAGGGATTGGAGAGTTAAAGTGTTCCAAGCCCTTCAAAAGTGGTTCAAGCTCCTTTCTCTTCACCCTGGCTCCCACCATGACAATTGTAGAGCAGACCCTGAAGTTTACCTGAGCCACTTTAAGCTCCGGTGGTTGCTTAAGGCTTCAGCCAAGGCCTGGGCCCCCTTGTCACCAACCGTGTTGCCCCAGAACCTGAAAAGACCAACAAAGTCAACATACAGTAAGCACCTACTATGCAGTCCAAGAGAGGTTTAAATGGGTCACCTTATGGCATTTGGTCCAACTTCCCTTTAATTTTTCTGTGGCTTTATATCACTAACTTATAGAATAATAGAGGCCTACCCAGCCTGCCTGCTTTCACTTCCTTGACAATGAACTCATGATTTTAATCTTTTTCTGACATTTAATTCAGATCTGTCTTCTGGTAACTGCCATCTACAAGTCCGAAGTTATTTTCAGGTGTAATTCTTCTTCAATATGCTAGTTCTTTGCCTCTTGTTCCTTTTTCGCATTCTCAATTCCTTTTTGATGTCTAGTTCTGCCAACTTCGGGGCCACCCTCCTCTGACCCACTAGACTTTGAAAATATCCTTTTTAAGAAGGTGGAACCCAGATCATACCTTCTGATGTGCTAAATTACTCTGAACATGAACATGTGCCGGTGAGCCGAGCGTATTCACTGTTCTTTAATTGGCGTGGCAAAGATGCATTGAGCTTCTGTTAGCACTCTGGGCTCTGGGAATGCGGCATTGTGAAAACTTAAGTGAATATCAACTGGGGGCTGTTAAATAGATTACAGACATCCACCCAGTGGGGTACTATGCAGCCAGTCTGTAAACAATGGGGTCATAATGATGTGAAAATGCTTACTATATATTGTTAAGCGAAAGAAAACAACCCAAAATACATTTTATATAGAAAAGTTTAAACCATATGACAGTGTTGGGCATTTTTACCACAATGCTTGGTCCAGAAGCAGGTGCCTTAATAAATCCGTGTTTGAAGACCAATACACACCCCACATGTGACCTGAAGCAGGAGGTCATCTTTCTTGTAGACACTGTGGTGCTGCTGCTGCTGCTGCTGCTCAGGAATTTCGAAAAAGGAGCTGATTTCTCAAGCACAGAGGCTTGCTTCAGAACTGAGTATGCTTTGTGGGCAACAGCTTGCCGACATGGGCCCCAAAGTTATTTTTGCTTCCTCTAATCTCAGACTCTAAAACCCCCAGTTCTTATTCAATGGAACACAGCTCACACCAGGGTGTAACTGAGTAAGAGTATGGTTCTTGGAGACTTCCTGGGTGCAGTCCTAGGGAGCAATCACTCTACCCAGAAAACAGGGAAAGCGCACCCAGGCCCTGCAATCTGTAAGACTTTCAGCCTGAACCTGAACCTGACTCCCCTCCTCACCCTCCCGGGTAGGCCTAGCAGGGCCCCACATTAGCAAGAATTCTGAAGACCCGTGAAAGTCTCCTGCCATGCTGGGTCCACATCCACCCTCCTCACCTCCTTCTTTTCCGCAGCTCTCTGGTTCTCACCCCTGGCCGGAGCTCCATTGGGGAGCTTAACCTAAACACTGGCATCTGGATCCTGCACTCAGGTATTTCCATTTAATGAGTCACAGATGGGTCCAGGCAACAGTATTTTTAAGAGGCTTCCCAAGTGATTTTCATGTGCAGCCAAGGCAAGAAGCACAATACTAGATTCCCCCAAAGACCATACGGCTTCCTGTGACCAGCGATGCACCCTGTCCTCCCCAGGCCTGGCACCCTCAACTTCCTGCTGTGAGGCGAAGATGGACGGAGGCAGCTAAGGTTCAATTGCTCTTTGCCTGGCTTACTCTCCCTACTGTGAAGAGTTGGTCCTGGTCTAAATTCTGGAACATTCTAAGACCTTCCGTGTGGCCCCTGTGGCCCTAAGAGCCCAACCTACCCCAGAAACTGGAGAGAGGAGTTGTCGCGGAGTCCCTGGGCTAGCACCTTGGCCCCGACAGCAGTGATGCGGTTATTTCCCAGCCTGGAAGGGAAGAGAGAGAGGCTGTGAGAGGAATGCTGAGACAGATGCCAAAGGACCTTCATGTCCTGAAGCCCCTGGGTATGATGGGAAAGTGGCATCCTGGACATAGATGGGACCTGCGACTACACTCCAGGGCAGCACAGAGCATGCTGTTAAATCACTGCAAAATGACCAACCTTTCCATCAGCAAAGGAAAGGGGAAGGGGCTGCTTCGTACACGGTGTGACATCTATTCGCAGGAGCCATCCTAGGCAGCTGCCCTGGCAGCTGTTTCTGGAGGATGGAGGATGATTCACTAACTGCCCCACCTTCTCCTCCTGTCTCAGGCACCTGCCTGCACTAGAGCACAGAAAGCCCCCTGCAGTTTCCCAGAGCGACTCTTACTGCAGGTAGCATTTACCTGTTACAAGAAGGCCCAGGGAAGACTCAGAGAGGAGGGACTCATTGAACTTGTGGGGAGGGCTCTCTGCCAACCCCAAGAGGAGAAGGTGGGAAGGAGGGTCTTGGAAAAGTGGCCAGGCCAGGGGGATCCCAGAAAGTAGGGTGTGGTTAGCTGCCCATCAGGGGGTCCATGACTCTTGGTGACCCCACACCCAATGGAACAAAGAGCTGTCTGCACCATCCCCATGAATCCTTTTTCAGCCATATGTTGGGGTAGGTGGAGGCATTCGAGAAAGCCTAAACAAAAGAAAAGCAGTTGAAAACAAAACAAAAAAGTTGTCATGGGGGTAACTCTGACTCATGGTGATCCTTTGTGCATCAGAGTAGAATTGTGCTCCATAGACCTTTCAATTGCTGATATTTCAGAAGTAGTTTGGCAGGCCTTTCTTCCAAGGCACTTCTAGGTGGGCCCATGACCTAATCGCAGCCAAGCGCATTAAACACTTGCACCGCAGGGACTCTTCTGAATTCAGCCTGAAGGTCATGGTCCTAGTGTGGGCTGAGCCAGAGTGACTCAGCTGGCAGGGAAAAAAGTCTTTCTCTGGGAAAAAGGAAGTCCAAAGCTCACCTCAATGCCAAGAAGTTGTGCTTGCACGCAAGGAGCTTGGCTATGGAGTGTGCACAGCTATCGGTCAGTCTGTTGTTGAACAGGCTAGAAATTTGCAGAAGAGAAAAGACATGAAGACAAAGAAAAAGGGCAGTGGTGACCCCAACAGGGCAGTCTTACCCCTCGGAGCAGGAATCCCCCTGCATCCTTCAGTCATGCAAACACCCAGCACACCTGCCCAGGTCTGGACGGAAGCTGGCCAATGGCCATGGCCCAGTCTGACTTACGCTAATTTCTGCAGCTGCTCGCAGTGAAGAGCATGGTCAATGAGCTTGCAGACGCCTCTGTCTGATATATCATTATCTCGCAAGCTAAAAAAGACCAAACAAAAGTACATTTGGAAGACAGATTCAGAAGAGGATGTGGCATTAAGGATATCGTTGCTCACCTCACACGGTTCTTAGCTGAAAGAATACCCAAAAGGTATGATCTTGTGTTTTATGGCCTGTGATATGCAGAAGCCACAACCTTGTTTACTGGAAGCCAAGAGGACTTGAAGCACTTGCTGACGAAGATCAAAGCCTACAGCTTTCAGTATAGATTCTAACTCAGCATAAAAAACAAACAAACAAAACCTGCACAACTGGACCAATAGACATCATAATAAATGGAGGAAAGATTGAAGTTAAGATTTCGTTTTACTTGGCTCCACCATCCATGCTTCTGAGTTGGAAGCCTCTCAGCAAAGGTGATTATCTCTGACTGGGCTGGCAGATGTCAGCCACCTGGCAAGAGTGATCAAATTTTCAAAAATGAGCGCACAGTCTGTGCTTAGTGAGGTTCTGATGGCCAGTCCTTTCTTCCTGGAGTCTTTTCTGCTGCAGGCCACACACAGCCCAGAAAGTGCCCTCTGACTCTACTTTCAGACAGTCTCAGGGCCCTCTCCTGGTGGTAATTTAGTGTGATGTGTAAAGGAGAGCTCAGGGATCCTTATTACTTACCAATTATACACGATTCATATCTTCAAACAATGGAAACCTTGAATTTATGATCAATAGTCCAGGCTATGGAGTCACTAAGTTATAAGTTCTGACCTTGAACCTGCTAGCTATTGGCTGGCTCTTACATCTGTGGGGGAAAATAAAGGGGGGGGGGGAACAGCAGTATTACTGTCCTCAAAGAGACAAGGCACAGAAAGTACCTTTGGTATCTGGTGCCTGGTAAGATCTTCCTGTGATCATGATCGCTGGCATCTATTTAGCGTGTTGCATTTCTTGGGCTGCCCTAAGCATCCACAAATTACCCACTGTTGGAGAGTCCCTCCCACCTCAGAGAACTCTATAAGGTGGAGTAGAATTGCTCCATAGGGTTTCTGAGACAGTCGATCTTTACTGAAGCAGATACCTTTGTCTGGACAGATTTTTCCAGTCGAGGGACTATTGGTTTGATCCTCCATCCTTTTGGTTAGCAGTCAAGTTCAGAACCACTTTGCAACCAAGGCTCTTGGCACTTCACAAAGAGTAACCTGATTTAATCCTCCTAACAATCCTAGGTGGTAGGTGCTTTTGTCAGACCCATTGAGAAGAAGGAAAGTGAAGCATAGTCAAGTGAAATGACCTGGTCCAGCATGCAAAGCAAGGACAGGATTTGACCTGAGTTGTCTGGCTGCAAATCCCATTCTTTCTTGACCATCGTATTAACCTGATTTTATCCAACAGCTTTTTGTTTTTGCCAGCCTCCAGATCAGTGTTTTTTATACCATGACTTGTGACCATGGTATAAGTCGGTTATGAAATCAATTGAGAAGGTCCTCTGTAGCATTTTAAAAAAAATAGGAGCAGAGGGTGTAAACATTAATCAGGTTGTCATTTCATGAAGCATTTGTTTTACATACATTCTCTCTTTCACCCTGTACTGCAGTTCCAAACTGTGAAAGCCACCACACTAGAGTCAGACCTAGAATATACTGAACCCAGAGTACTGGTTTGTGGGTTGTTTGGGAGGCTGAGGGTTTCACTTGGCATAGAAACACATTGAGTAGGAGAAATGCAATTTAGGACTGTGGGAGAGGAGTCTCTGTCTCTCTCACACACAGGAGAAATATGCTCACAGCAGCCTCCTAACTGTTTCCCCATTTGGCAATTCCACCGTGTGTAGGTGTGTAGAACATGGCCGAAGCCGTCTTGCATGAGGGAAAATCAAAGTTGTTCGGGCACACCAGTATTCTCAGTGCGTCCTCTGGACCACTTGTATCAGAATAAAGAATCGAGGATATTTGTTAATAACAGAGATGCCTGGGCTCCCACAGCAGACCTATTGAATGGAGTCACTGGGGGAAAGTCCAGGAACCTGCATCTCAACCAGCACATCTGAACTCTACAGTCTGAGAACTATAAACCAGTACCAGAGCATCCTCGCTTTACTCTAAAGCAGAGACCAACACACAGCCTCCTACTAGCCCTTAGCATACCCTGGAAGTATGTGAGAATCCCTCATCCAGGAGAGAGAGCCCAGTCAAGAATTCCAGGGTGGGATGGCCTTAGGGTCATCCAGATCAGGGCTCTGCCTTCTTGAACTTTAAGGACCTCTTTTAGAGCCTGGTTAAAACTATGAGCTCACTACATGCAAAATGTAGTTATGTTTATACCAGGAAAGTTTCCCCACAGGCAAGGTCCCTAAACTTCCAAGTCAAAATGTCAAGCTTCTTCCTTCTTAGGAAATAGGGTATTGTACTCAGTATGTATACTTCCCCTCCTTCCTAGCTCTGTCCTGAAAACTGACTGCCATGGGAGGCACTGGTTAGAGACTGGAGGAAGGGGTAGAGGGAGGGCTCTTTAAATCAGTGTTTCTCAACCTGAGGGTCGCGACCCCTTTGGGGGTCAAACGACCTTTTCACAAGGGTTGCCTGATTCATAACAGTAGCAAAATGACAGTGATGAAGTAGCAATGAAAATAATGTTACGATTGGGGGGGGGGGTCCCCACCACATGAGGAACTGTATGAAAGGGTCGTGGCATGAGGAAGGTTGAGAACCACTGCTCCAGATGCATCCTTCCAGGTTGCTGCAGCCACAGTTCCTGTCACGTACCAGCCTCCTTATCTTCCTATCAGCACCCCAAGAGAGCCCCTGGGCCCCACACTGTCCTTCTGTGCTTATCCCAGCTCCTGCCCTCACCTTTGCCACCAGACCTTTTCTCAAATTCTTCCCAAATGATCCAGTCTAAGTGTGTTAGGCTCCTGATCGATTTATAGCATATTCTACAGTCTCTTAATTATATGCATGCATATATCTATCAATATACGTAATTATGGAGTCCCTGGAGATATTATGTGTGTAATAAATATACAAGTATGTATATACATATATACATAATTATGAAGTCCCTACATGGTGCAAACAGAAGTTAATATACTCAGCTGTTATCTCAAAAGTTAGAGGCTTGCGTCCATCCAGAAGTGCCTCAGAAGAAAGGCCTGGCAGGCTGCTTCTGAAAAAACAACCTTTGAAAATCCGTCAAGCATAATTCTACTTTGACACACATGGATTCACCATGCGTCCGCATTGGGTCCACAACACATGGTTAGGAATATCTCTGTTGTTATTAGATGCTACTGAGTTGGTTCTGAATCACAGTGACCCCACGTACACCAGAATAAAATATTTACTGGTTCTGTGCCATCTTTATGTCTGAGCCCATTGTTGTAGGCTTTGTGTAAATCCATCTTCTCAAGGATCTTCCTCTACTTTATCAAGCATGATGTCCTTTTCCACAGACTAGTCTCTCCTGATAACATGTCCAAAGTACTTGAGCTGAAGTCTCACCATCTTTGCTTTAAAGAAGCATCCCGGCTATACTTCTTCCAACACTGGAACTTTCAATATTCGTTGCCAGCACCTAATTCAAATGAATCAATTCTTCCTTGGTCTTTGAAGTAGTTAGTTTATTGTGTCAACCTGGTCATTAAAGACACGTGGGGTTAATTGAAAGAAACAGAGATAAATGACTCAGTGAGCCTGGCTGTTTGAGTTCTCGGGTTTCTTGCTTTCTGATGGTCGGACCAGGGCACAACTGCCTTAGCCAGTTCCCTACTTTAGCTTGCAAGGCTCACTTCCTGAAAGACATCCCTGAGAAGCCGCATGGACCTACCCCGATACAGCCCTGGGTGCTGGAGCAGCCATGTGGAGACCCCTGCCAATGCTGAGATACTTACAAATTCACCGATTCAGCTTTCCTCCTGCAGTCAGCATCATAGTGTGTGTTTTGTGAGACAGAGGAGGACTTTATAGATTGGTGTTGGACATATGGGTTAATGGGTTAATCTTGGACTTGTGGGCTGGGCAGCACTGGGTTGGGATGTTTTCTTGATGCACATTTAACCTTTATATAAAACTCTCTCGTATACATGAGTTTCTTTGGAGTTGTTTCTCTAAAGTACCCAGACTAACACAGTCTTCTTTATTCAATACCCAACTTTCAAATTCATATGAGGAAACTGAAAATACCATGACTTGGGTCAGGCACACCTTAATCCTCAAAATGACACTCTTGATTTTCAACCCTTTATAGAGGTCTTGCACAGCAGATTTATCCAATGTAGTGTGTCCTTGGATCTCGCTTTCATGAGTATTGATTGCGGATCCACGCAAAATGAAATCCTTGACGTCAACCCTTTCTCCATTTATCATGATGTTACCTATTGATTCAGTTTGTGAGGATTTTGCCTTTCTTTACATTGAGTTGTAATCCACACGGAAGGCTGCAATCCTTGATCTTCATCGAAGGCTTCACGTCCTCAACAAGCAAGGTTGTGTCATGTGCATATCCCAAGTCGTTAATAAGCTTTCTTCTACTCTGGATACCCAATTATTCATAAAATCCAGTTTCTCTGATAATTTGCTCAACATACAGGTTGAATGGATGGGGAGAAGAGGTAGCTTGACACACACCATGTAATGCCCTTGTTCTGCTCACACAACTGCCTCTTGATCCATGTACAGTTTCCACATGAGCACAATTGTTTCTGGAATGCCCATTCTTCTCAAAGATATACACAGTTTGTTATCCGCACAATCAAAGGCCTTTGCATAGTCAATAAAACAGCGTTTTGGTATTTGCTGCTTTGAGCTAGGACCCAACTCATATCAACAATGATACTGTTCCATATTCTCTTATGAATCTGATCCAAACACTTGGCAGCTCCCTGTTAATGGATCCCTGCAACTGTTGTTAGATGATCTTCAGCAAAATTTTACTTGCTTATCAATTGACATTGCTCCATAATTTGCATATTCTGTTGGCTCACCTTTCTTTGGAATCTGGATCTGGATACAAATCTGGATCTCTTCCATGCAGTTGGCCAGGTAGTCATCTTCCAGATTCCTTGGTGTACATGAGTAGAGTGCTTCCAGTGCTTTATCAGATCATTAAAAACACGTCGTTTGGGATTCTCTCAAGTTCTGGAGTCTTACTTTTGGCTAATGCCTTCAGTGTAACTTTCAGTATCGCTGGTTCTTGATCACATGCTATATCTTCAAATGGCTGAATGTCAACTAGTGATTGATTCTGTATGCTTTCTATCTTCTTTTGATGCTTCCTGCATCATTTAACATTTTCACCACAGAATCTTCCAATATTGCAAGTCAAGGCTTACATTGTTCCTTGAGTGCTTTCAACGTAAGAGATGCTGAGCACGTTCTTCCTTCTGGGTCTGCTCACTCTAGGTCTTTGTACGTTTCATTATATTATTTTATTCTCTCTTCCGGAGCTTCCCTTTTCTGTTCAGCTCTTTACCCCATCATTTCTTTCATTTGCCTTAGCTATTCTGTGATTAAGAACAAGTTACACGGTCTCTTCTGACTTCCACTTTGATCTTTTCTTTGTTTCCAGTGTTTCTGATGGCCTTTGGCTCTCTTCCTGTATATTCTTGATGTCCTCCCACAGCTCATGGGATCTGCTGTCATTAATGTTCAAAGGATCAAGTATTTTCTTGAGATGCTCTCTAAATTCAGGTGGGAAACCCTCAAAGTCACAGGCTCTGAAGCATTTGTTTTCATTTTCTCAGCTTCAACCTGAACTCACATAGAAGCAAGGGAGAGTCTGTTCCACAGAGAGTCCCTTGCCCCTGGCTTTAGCTACTGATAGTGAGCCTCTCTTATCCCTTCTTACAGATTTACTCAATGTTATTTCTGTGTATTCCATCTAAAGTCGTCCACACGTTTAGTCACTGTTTGCGTTATGGGAAAAAAAGGTATTGGGGATAAAGAAATTGCTCGTCTTGCAAAATGATATCATGAAATCTCCAGCTTCATTTCTATCATCAAGGCCATATTTTCCAATTACTATGCCTTCCTGTTTTCAGCTTTTGAATTTTAGTTGACAACAATTATCAATGCATCTTATGTGAATATTTGAACAACTTCAGACTGTAGATATTCTTCCATTTCTTCATCACTAGCTTTTAATGGTTGGTGCATAGATTTGAATGATAATTGTATTGGTTTGATTTCCTTGTATGTGGATAGAGATTATCCTATCACGGACAGCATTGCATTTCGAGGACAGATCTTGAAAGGTCCGTTTTGATGATGTATGTGACATCATTCCTCTTGAATTTGTCATTTCTGACATAGTAAACCATATGACTGTCCGATTCAAATGGCCATTTCAGCTGATGCTTTAGATTGCGAGCTTAACGTGATCCATTTTTGATAACTTCCAATTTTCCTAGATTCGTACTTTGTATATTTCAAGTTCCCATTCCTAATAGATATCTGTAGCTATTTCTTCTCACTCTGCATCATGTCCCATCAGTAGATGGAGGTCCCAAAGGCTTACTCCATCTGGGTCATTATATGAAAGGTGACACTACTTTGAGGTTGCTCTTTCTCTGTCATATTTTATGGGCTGTCAGACCTGAAGGGCTCACTTCTGTCACTGTAGGAGACAATGTTCTGCTGTTTTCATGAGGTTTTTAATATCTGACAAATGTTCCACTGCTGTTCAGAAGGCTTTCAGTATCTACTTCCTCTAAAGTGGACAGCCTATTGCTTCTTTGTAATCTGTTCTTAGTCTGCAAATTCTGCTGAACCCTGTTCATTTTGGGTGACCCTTCCAGCATTTGAAAGGCCAATAACATACCCTTCAGGACCACACAAGCTGCCACAGTACAACAGACTGATGGGCAAGTGGTGATATCTATTACTTGCTTAGTAGAGAAGCCATGAAAAAGAGAAAGGTCCTAGCAAGGTAGACTGACACAGTGGCTGCAGCAATGGGCACACACACGACAATAGGGAGGATGGCACAGCACCAGGCGCTGCTTCATTCCGCCAGATCTAGGCTCACTGTGCGTTTAAGGAAATCTGAGGGCACATATCAAGAATGCTATTATTACATTATACTTAGAAAGTTCTGACTGTGCCTTCTGTTGACAGAATAATAGTTTCCAGTATAGACCCATATGGTTGCTGCTTGGAGCAAAAGAACCTAGCAGCTTTGTCCCTAAAAAAAACCATGTGCCATCCTAATATAGTCAAGAAGATTATTTCTTGTTTAGGGTCAAATAGAGCTGCCTGGAGTACAGCAACAGCCCTGGGAAGCTGGGAGAAGCATTACAGCGGTTATAAAGAGTGAACAGTGGGCAACTCACTCAAGCCCCCACCTGCTGTACTAGATGCTTTTCTTTCCACAGAAATTCTGCTTTCTGCTTAAAAACATTTAAAAAAAAAGAATGGGCAGGTAATTTGCTTTCTGGACTGGGAGGGAAGCTGGGAAGTTGGGTGTGTTCTCTGCCCTGCCTACCAAAACGTGCTTGCACATAGCCATTCCAAAGGGTGAAAGTGCTTCTGAAAGAAAGCTTCACATTACACTCTTTTCTGGCCATGTATTACATAGAGAGTCAAAGGTCAAACTAAATTCTGCAGCTGCTCTCTCTTTCTTAGTGTCCTGATATTCCCATCATGTTGGATTTTAAAGCTTCTGATAAAGCACAAGTCACTCCTGATCTGAGTTCTGATTCCAATACAGTCACATGTTACATAAAACTGGACATACAGGCCCAGGCACCTGTGTGGCCTGGGGCACTTGCAGGTGATCTCTCCATCTGCCACTTGGTAACAGGCAGGGTCGATGTGGATCAACGTAAAAAAGTAAGGAGGCGGGGGTCAGTGTGCTCCCCCTGAACGATGAAAGGGGGCAGACAGACAGGGAGGAACTGAAGATCTGAAAGTCGAGAGGATGTGGCTGGTAGCTGCAGATCCAGAGCAGGCCAGAGACTCGGAGCAGACTGGAGTTCTGGAGCAGGCCAGAGACCCAAGAGCAGGGAGAAATCCAAAGCAGGCTGGAGACCTGGAGCAAATCTTCCAAACCCAAACGCCAGAGTGACGGTACTGAGGGTACTGGAAAGGTAGAGGGGAGGAGAAGGAAGGGAGGCCGATAGCAGGAACACCTCTCTGACCCCACTCAAGGGGAGTGAGCAACAGAATTGAATGTGACAGGAGACGGTGGATGCTGTCAGATATGGGGAAACAAACAAACAAATAAAGGTCCTAGGAGGGGTTGAGTGGGTGAGGGAGGGAGGGAATTAAGGGGAACTGACATCAAGGGTGCAAGAAGAAAGTATTTTGAAACTGATTGTGGTAGGAATTATACAGCACTGCTTAATGTGACTGGACTATGAAATGCTACGACATCAGTAAGAGCTCCCAATAAAATGATGAAAAACACCAAAAAATAACTGTACATACAAATTCAAGGTTTTCACAAAGTCCCCGAAGCCTATTCAGAGACCACAGGTGCCTTAGGGCGGAGAAATTAAGATTGTAACCATAAAGATGTGAATTTGAATCCTGGCTCTACCTTTTACCCTGTAGTTCTGGGGCAGTAGCCATGCCTCTCTGAATTTCATGTTGAATATACTCATTGCAGGCAAGTAAATTCTGACTCGTGTTGCCTTCTTTGTGGTACAAAGAAAACCTCCAGAGTTTTCTGGCCAAATCTTTACAAAAATCGATCACCAGCGCTTTCTTCCGCAGGACCAGGTGGGTTTTCACTGCCCATCTTTAAGTTATTAGTCAACTGCAAACTGTTTGCATGACGCAGGGATCTACACTGAGGATAATGGACACAATAATCCTCCTGTCCTACAGCCCAAGGAGGTCGTGGAGATTTAAAGAGAGACTTCACCGAGTGTGTAGCAGCCGACCTGGAAAACAGGATGCTTTCAATCTGCTAATAACACAAAGGTGAGCCAAAAAGGATTTCTACTAGAGTTCCAGTTCATAAATGCACAGGATTATTTCAAATAAGATGGGTTTCAACGTGTCTCTGCAGTCAATGGAGCTTGCTGCAGACAAGTTCTCTCAGTAATGTACTTGTCTCAGTCTCCTTAGGGTGGCAAAAGGGGGGAGGTCCAATCAATAGAGTGGCTTCCAAAGGGAATCTGCTGGGTTTCAGGGAAGTGAAGTCGCCTCGGAAAGTCGCGGTGATCGTTTTTTAGGATTCCAAAGGACCAACCTGGACAGCGTTTCTCCAAGGACCCAGCACAATGACTGGAGGTAATTACAGAAAAGCTTTAAGAAACTGACAGCTATATTGCTGACAAAAAGGACAGAAAAGTCGGGCTGAGGAATTTCCCCCCCTCATTATGACAATGTATTCTGTTCATTCTTTCAGGATAGAAGGGGCATCTTAAAAAGAACTTTATTACAGAACTTTACCCCATATACTCTACAGCCTGATCTAGCCCCTTCAGGCTTCTTTTGCTCCCCAAACTCAGAGAAGATTTTAAAAGCTCATCATTTAAATTCCTTTAAGGGTTCCAGAAGAGCTATTTTGAAGTGGTATAAATCAAAGAGCACACACTTTCTTGGGCAAGGGGTAGAGAACTAGAAACACTGCCTTCAGAAGTTCATAGACCTAGGTGGAGGATATGTTGACAAACAAAAGCTTCCCGTTTTGATATTTTTGTTTCATAAAGATTACTAACAATTTTTAGCTGTATTTTTTTACTCACCCTTCTATTATTATATTCTACCACCTGTCTGTTGGTCGGTCCCACTGTGGCGATGCTTTGTTGCATGTTGTGATGCTCTGGAAGCTTTAAATACCAATAGGGTCACCCCTGGTGAACAGGTTTCAGTGGAGCTTCCAGACTAAGACAGACTAGGAAGAAAGGCCTGAAATGTGTACCTCTAAAAATTAGCCAATGTAAACCCTCTGGATTACAACAGAATATCGTCCAACTTGACTGCTGTCCAACTTGAATTTAATCAGGAGGATTAATCACTAGAGGAGGACATTGTGTTTGAGAGGGCCAGCAAAGGTACGGGAGACACCCGAGGAGATGGGATTGTTGCAAGAGCACGATGATAAGATCAAACATGGTAGCGATCACCTAGATGAACCAAGAGTCTGGGTGATGCTTCTTTCTTTTCTACATAAGGTTATGACGTGGAAGCAACTTGATGGGAGCTAACAGCAACATCAATAAGCTATTGTCAAATCAATGGCAATGAATGACGAGGACACCCTTAGGAACACTAAGGTCTAGCCTGGAAAGGGACCAGCCAGGGTTTCTGAGAAAGGATGTTAGAGCTGTGTGAGGCTGTACTGTCTCCTAGACCCAGCTCAGTGCCCCCTGCCCAATGCCATCACCCAGCGACACTCACTAGAGAGCCTTGCAGACCCCGAGGCAAGGCAGCAGCTGCTCCACACCAATGTCACCCACGGAGTTGTGATCCAGCTGCAGGGCCACAGGCCGTCGCAGATGCCGCAGCACAAAGGCCAGGGCTGCACACTCAGTGGGGCCCACGCTGCAAAAAGTCAACTTGAGGTGCTCGATATCCAGTCTGCGCACAGCCTCCTGGGCCAGCCGCTCTTCTTGCATCTCATATAGGCTCCGGATGAGCCAGAGGAAGCTGGGCATGGCATGCATGCTCTTAGCCTCACCTGGCACGGCGGCTGGGATGGAGTGGAAGTGTTTGCGGAGGCTGCGGCCCAGACAGCACCGGGCACAGGTGTGGCGCTGCAGCAAGGCCTTCTGAGACAGCTGGCACTCTGCCAGCAGGCCCCAGTGCTCCCTGGACAGTAGGCCTGCCAAGAAGGCTGCCATGATCTGGAGGTTGTGGGGCTCGGCCTTCTGCAGCAAATTCATCACACTGTTCTCCTTGCATTCCGTGCTCTGGATGCAAAGGATGGGCAGCAGCCTGGCCAGTTTGGAGCCACCTGGCCCCTTGCAATTGAAGAGATGCCTGAGCATGGCGGGTGGAAAGTCCGGACTTAGCACCAGGTAAAACGCAGCAAAAAAGCACTGGAACGTGATGTGCAGGAATTCCAGAGATGGGCAACTCCCTGGCACAATGCTTTTGGCCTGCACCAGGAAGCCCAAAGCCAGGTCCTCGGTGCCCACTTGTGCTGCTTGAAGCTGTGTCGCTGAGAACACATAGCAGCATGTGCCCAGGCCCCAGAGAGCCAAGTGACCGAGGTGCAGGAGTGTGGGGAGCCTGTCTCGAAGCAGACTGGGCCCCTGGCTGAGGGAGGCGGAGTCTGATGGGGAGGCGTGCAGCAGAAAATGCTGCAGGATCAGCAGGTACATGTCAGTGGTGGTCCTCAGGGACCCCCCGCCCAGTAGCAACAGCTCTTGGTGACATTTGGACACGATCCAGGAGAAGACGGGAAGGCGACACAAACCGTGCAGGGCTGAGGTTGTTTTGAGTAGGTGGACAAGACGGTCGGCGACCCCCGGCTCCTGATGGTGCCTCCGCATGTACAGCTCAATGCCCTCCTCGGAGAAACCCTTGAGGTGGAGCTCGGCGCAGACGTACTTCTGAAGGCAGGCTGTCACCGCATCGGGGCGGCTCGTCAGAACCTTGCGGGCATTCTTGAGCAGGTTGCCCTGCAGAAGGTTGAAGAGCAAATTCTGAACAGACGTGGGCTCCGTTGGCGAGCAGTGACGCTCACGATCAGTGAACCTGAACCTGAATTCATCAAAGCCGTCAAAGGTTAGGAGCACACGGTCAGGGTGGTCAAGGAGGCACTGGAAGACATCCTCTTGGCCGACGTCCGGCCAGCAGCAGTGTTCAAAGAGCAGCGTCTGTACCGAGAGTGGCTTTGCCACACATTGCAGCTGCCGGCAGCTGAATGGGAAGACGAAGAGAAACTCCTGAAAGGCCCGGCCTGCAGCCCACAGGAAGTGCAGTTGCTGCAGGAGCGTGCTCTTGCCACTGCCCGCCTGGCCCACCACCAATACAGTGTCTGCATCGTCATTGAAATGGCAGTGGCGGCTGAAGAGCTCCTCCAGGCCCAAGGTGGCTGGGCTCTGCTGTCGGACTCCAGGCCTGCCGATATCGCTCTGCAGCTCCAGGAGGTTCTCCGTGTAGATGTCTTCTAGGCAAAGGTTCTCCGCCCCATCGTAGGTACTCAGGAAGCGAGACTGGGCAGATACGGTGGTCTTTAGCTTGGACGTGTACCTCTTACATGCAGCATCTGGAAGAGCGGAAAAGGAAAATGAGGAGTCCGTGCTGAACATGGAACCTGACTAGAGAGTGGGCTGCGTGGAAGCTAGAGGCCAGTCATGTATCCTTTTCGGGTCTGTTTGCTCACCCGTGGAATGAGAGAAATGATGGCCTCTACCTCACAGGGCTTTTACATGGATCAACTAAGGCATGGGGCATTACGTGCGGAATCTCTCAGTGGTATGAATGGTTAATATGCTGTACTGCTAACCAAGGAGTTGGAGGTTCAAGCACCTTGGAAGAGAGGCCTGGTGATCTACTTCTGAAAAATCAGCCATTGAAAATCCTGTGGAGAACAGTTCTACTCTGGCATACATGCAGTCTGCATCAATAGCAACTGGTTTCTGTTTCTGTCAAGTACTCACAGCCGTGTCCAACTGTGGAGTGGGGCCAAACGCAAAACCCAAACTCCCTGCCATCAAATTGATTCTGATTCACAGTCACCCTACAGGCCAGTGTAGGACGGCCCCTCTTAGATTCCGAGAGTCTAACTCTTCACAGGAAGAGAAAACCCCGTCTTTCTCCTGCAAAGTAGCTGTTGGTTTCAAACTGCCTCTCTTGCCATTGGCAGCCCTGCCTGCATCCAAATGTGGGCACCTTCAACCAGCTGCGAAGGCCAAGAAACAGATTCTCCTGTACCATCTCCAGAAAGGAACACATTCCTGTGGATACTTGGACTTGAGCCCCGTGAGATCCAGGTTGAACTTCTAATCTACAGAAGTGTAAAGACAATTTCTATTCTTATGTCCCTAAATTTCTGGTAATTTGCTATAGCAACAAGATGGAACTAAGACTGTGGGAGATGCATTGAGAGAATACAGGTGATACGATTATAAAAGCTAAGTGATCCCTGTAGGTCTCACTGCAATCAAGATGATGCCATGTCAAAGTGACCCAATAGAACAGGGTAGACCTGCCCCTGTGGGTTTCCAAAACTGTAGCTGTTTAGGGAGTAGAAAGCCCTGTACTTCTCTCAAAGAGTAGCTCGTGGTTTTAAACTGCAGACCTGGTGGATCACAGTCCAACACATCAGCGCCCCGAATTAACAGATAATCTATTTCTGTAAGAACTTTATTATGCTACCCGGTTTGCTTTCCAACCCTGAGAAACCAAGAAATGTGGATTTCCCAAATAAATCTTAGGAGGAAGAAAAACAGGGAATGCCTGGCAACGCCGGGACCACACACCCAGAGAGCATAATTGTCAGTGGCCAAGGTGTTCTAGTTTGTGCATCCTCACGCATTTACTCCTCCTGCTAGACCACTGGATGGGACCTCAAAGATCATCGGAATCTTCACTCGGACCCAGAGGAGAGAAGGGACTTGCAAAAGTCAGACAAAGTGGTGGCAGGGAGCTAGCAGAGCCCGGCTCCTCCCCTCAGTCAGTCTCTAGTCATGGATGCCACCCTAAGCTGAAAACCACCCAGGGAAGCCCCTGGGCAAACACTCATGAAGGAAGCTGTCCTAAAGGAGCTGGACCCAAAGCCTGGCATTGGATGAGCAAAGGGCTGGCAAGGTGCCTCGGCAGATGACTCACCCAAGATTTCCTGATCCCGACTCCACTTCCCCATTCTCCTCATGCAATTCTTTCCAGCAAGACTACTCATGATCAGGGTGTGTCAAAAGGGCTGTTACTTTTTTTTTGGTTATCATCTTGATACCAACCAACGTGAACCATCCACTTTCTGTGTCACCCTTCAGTTCCTTTTTCAGAAAATGGGGAAGCAATGGTCCAGTGTCCCAGGGTGGTAGGACCTCCGGGCATCACAAGTCTCAACACCCAACCAAGCACTGAGCTGAGCCCTCTTGGTCCATTTGTCCTCAATGTAAAGGCTGCTGGTTGTCCTTGCACTGACTCTGACACACGATGACCACATGTATTTCAGAGTGGAACTGCCAGGTTTTCAGTAACGGATCTCAAAGAAGTGTCTTGCCAGGCTCCTCGTCTTAGGAGCCTCGGTGCACTGGAATGGTCAACCTTACGGTTATCAACCAGGCATCCTAACTGTTTGCACCACCTACGGACTCCCAACGTACAGACTACCAAGAAATTTTCACAGATGACTCGAAGAATAAGTTGCATTTACAGAATCATAAAAAGGAGATGCCTTGCGCTTGTGCTTCATTTTGGGGATCCCAGAGCTGATGACCACTGCTGTTTTCAGTGCTCTCTGGTTCTATCAGGAGCACTGGGTAGACACCTCAGAGCATCTTCCTCTCTGGTGCCTGTACAAGATCCCACTGAGCACAATGAAACCAGTAATTGCCCTTTAGTACACTGCGATACCAATTATCATATCGCAGTGTGGAAAAAATACAACAAAACTTCAAAACCCCACCCAACCCTTTTCTTTTGAATTTATTCTGACTCCAGGTAATTCCACATGTTACAGACTAGAACAGCCTACTCTAGAGGGTTTTCATGGTTGTAACCTTTACAGAAGCAAATTAGGAAGTCTTTCTTCTGGAGTGCCTCTGGAAGGTTTTGAACTACCAGCCTTTAGATTAGTAGCAAATTGTTTGTGATATGCAAGAACATAACTACCAGTTAGTGCTTTCATCAGGTTCATCCACCCAAGAGACTAAGGAGACGGGTGGTGTCTACAAAGTGAGGACACTGGGACACAGCAAGGCTAGTACAGCCGGAGAAAGTGATTTTAACTCGCACACGTCTCACTCTGAGCTCTTGCTTTTCTTTTCCAGTAAACTGATAATACGCACACACCTTTGAAAGGCGGGGCTGGTGAGACAGGTAGTTCCCGAACATGTTGTAGAAGGAAGGCAGCCAATCCATTTTTCTTCACCGTGGCAAGATCCAGCAGCCTTCTTGCCTGTGGAAAAAAAATCAAGCATTACCATTTTTACAGAAAGCTGCTGAAAAGGCATGGGCAGATTATTTTACAAGTTACTTCAACTACACACACAATGCTCTCCTATAAAAATAAAATGGCAGGAAGGCAATCAAATCATAATATAAATGTAAAAAAGTTAACACACATTCATTCAATTCAAACAGTACATTTGAGGGGAAAAACCCACAAAGCTACAAGGATAGAGATATTAGAAGTAATTTAGTTTCATTTAGTTGCCTGGCATGATTGAAATATCATCTCTGCTATGACTCTTAAGTGTGTATATATATTCCCTGGACTTCTTGAACCCTAGACTTGCTAACTCCATGTTTCATAAACCTCTTGGACTTAATATATGTAAACCTGAACTCCTAATCTTCCCCCATGTACACATCAAACCCATAGTCTTCCTCGCCTTTGCTAATTTTCAATTAATTAGCTTCAATTTTTTGGAATGGCTCTTGAGGCCTGTCCCATTAACCCATCACCAAATCCTATTTTCCCACAAATCAAGGGGTTTCCACAGCAACACTTCCCAACAGAAATACTAACGTAAGGCAAATGCAAGTTACGTGAATAATGTTAAATCTTCTAATAACCAGTAGAGTCCACCCTGGCGACCCAATGTTTATCAGAGTAAAAGTGCACTCTAAAGGATCTGATTTTTAAAAATTCCATCACCAGGCATGTCTTCCAAAGTTCCTTTAGGTGGATTTAAACCTCTAACCTTTAGGACACCAACTTAGTAGCCTAACTTTTTACCATCCAGGGACTCAAATTTGTCTAATAGCTGTCTTAAAAAAATAATAATAAAACCAACCAAGAAGGAAAAAAGAGTAAGCAACAGTCTAGACCCCATATCAGCATACCATGCCAGGAGGACGATGTCCCTGCGTGGAGCTGCTAAGGCACAGAGAGGACAGTAGGGCCAACAATAGCTCAAGACATGTTGTCCTCTCACTGGTGCATACTGTGACAGAGGACAATACTGGGGACACACAGCAGGGAGTGAGTCCAGTCTGAATGCCCCGCAACGGGGTGAACCAAGAAGGGAACATAATAACCAGCAACAGGAACAAAGCAAAAGTACAAAGCCCCTGAAGAGTCCCCAAAATAGACTTCAGGCTAGGAGGGGCTGCTCCCGAATTCCCCCAGGACCAGTGAGGACACAGTCATAATGGTCAGCGGGCAGACCAGGATTTATTTATGTTTTTTAAATCAATCTTTTGTTTTCTTTTTGTTCGGTCCCTGTTAGTGTTCCGTTGCCTACTTATACTTATATAGCATGGGAAACAAGCTACTGGGGGCAGAAGGAGGCAGGGGAAGAAAGCGGTGAGCAAGCAACACCATAGACAGGGGAACAACTAGGGGATTAAAATCAACAATGAGGTGGACATAGAGCTTCTGGGAGTGTTGGAGTAATAGCAATCTAGCTGAGAGGACTTACTAAGAGTCGGAAGAAAGGTCAGCATGAAGGTAGGGCAGGAGAAACGATCCGTAAAAGAAAACAGAGTTAATGATCTAGGAAGCAAAGCTATAGATAGAGGTACAAGCATAGATATGTACATATAGATATGACAATACATAAAACAGAGCTATTGGCCTATATACATATATTTATATGGCAATATATTGCGGTAGTGGACAGACTTCGGGCCTCTGCTCATGACTTCCCTCAATGCAAGAACTCTTTGTTCTAACAACCTGGCATTCTGTGATGCTCACCCTAGCAACACAGTCACTGAAGACAAATGGGTGCATAAGCAAATGTGATGAAGAAAGTGGATGGTGCCCAGCTATGAAAAGATATAGCATCTGGGGTCTTAAAAATTTGAATTTAAACAAGCAGCCATAGAGTAGAGAAGTAACAAGCCCACATGGAAGGAGCACACCAGCCTGTGTGATAATGGGTGTCACCAGGACCAGGTAACAAGCATCAGAAGACCCATAACAAACAAACAAACATAAAACAAAACACCATATTGTTGAGAATGAGGGTAGCCGGAGCAGAGACCCAAAGCCCATCTGTTGACAATGGGACATTCCCTCACAGAGGGGTCACAGGGAAGGGGTGACTCAATCAGGGTGCAGCAAAGCACCAGTGAAACACAAAATACTCCTCCGGTTCCATGAGGCTTTCTCATGCCCCACTATCATGACCCCAGTGCTGCCTTTCACTGGGTACAGGTAAGAGATAAGGGCTCATGACACACAGAATCCAGAAAAAGGAATGGAAGTAGTGATAGCAGAAGGTTATGGGGAAGATGGAGAGAGGAGGAGAGGAAGGGGGAACCAAACACGATGATTGACCTATAGCCCCCTCCCCCCACACACACACGGATGAATAACAGAAACTGTGGGGAAGGGAGACAGCGGTCGGTATAAAATACAAAAATAATAATTTATAATTTATCAAGGGCTCATGAGGGAGGGTGGGATGAAGCTGATGCCAAGGGCTCAAAACAAAGTAAATGTCTAAAAAAATAATGGCAACATATGTACAAATATGCTTAACACAATTGATGTATGGATTGTTACAAGAGCTGTCAAGAGCCCCCAATAAAATGATATTTTAATTAAAAAAACAAAAATGTGAGAGCAAACTAAGAGGAAAGAAAAAAGAGCGAAAGAAAGAGTGGTCCATATCCTGGCCCACCTAGGCCTGAAGACGATATTCCTGCTCGGAGCAGCCAAAGCACAGAGAGGACTGTTATGCTGGCCCATCAGGAGACACAGCATCCTCTCACTAACCCATAGCACTACAGGGGACAGCACTGGAGACACAGTGCAGGAATTGTGCCTGGTCTGACCCACACACTCTGGAGCAAACCTGAAGGGAGCACATCAGAGCAGCAAGGCAATCAAGTCCCCGAGGAACCCCAAAAATGAACTTTAGGGGCAGGGTTTTGCACCTCATCAGACTCAATCAGAAAACACTCACAAGGGTCAGCAGACAGACCTAGAACTATTTAGAGGTTTTTTGTTGTTGTTGGAGGGGGGGCATGTCTATCTATATAAGATAGGTAAGATGAACAATCCCAAGGAGAAAACAATGATACTTATGGTTCTGGGGGGACATGGGAGAGGAGGAGGTGGGGGAAAAGGTGGGGGGAGCCAACAAACCCAGGGACAAGGGAACAAGTGATCTAAAATCGATGGCGAGAAGGGCATAGAATGCCTGGTGGGGTTTGAGCAAGTGCAACGTAGCCGAAAGGAATTACTGAGAGCCGAATGAATGGCAAACATGATAGTGGGACAAGAGGAAAGTAAAAGGAAATAGAGGAAAGAACTAGGAGGCAAAGGACACTTATAGAGGTACAAATATAGGCACGTGAATACGTATGTACGTCCCTTCAACTAACTCAGAATAAAGTGTTTTTTAAAAACTATATAAAAAGTAGATGTAATTATGTATTAAAATGGATTTATTTAACAGAGCATATCCCAAATATTATCAGCTCGCTTTATAATCAATATAAAAGAATGAATGAGGTCATTTAAAACACTCTCATAGTAAGTACTGGACATTTTGCATTTACAGAATCTCAGTGGAGACTGGCCACACTTGATGCCCAGTGATACCGTCCCACCTCTTCTCATTCTTCAGCCTGGTCCAAGCCACCATCACAGCTCATCTGGAAAACTGCAAACAAAAGTCATTCAATGGGTCTCTCTGCTTCTGTGCCTGCATCCACAGTCTACTCTCAATACCATCGGCAGAACTGAGGCTCTAAACATAAAAAATCAGATCACGTCCCTCTTCCGTTTACAAACATTCCAACTGCCCCTCTCTTGTGGAATAAAAGGCCGAGTCCAATAGTAACTTCGAAGGACCAAAGCAGACTCAGATGCCTGACTGTTTTGTGAGTAACCGTCTGGACGCCAGTTACTTCCCTATCATCACCTCTTGCTCCTGTTCCCTTTGCCCATTTTCAAGTACACAGGCCTCCTTGTCTCTAGAATAAACCAGACACCTCTGGGCCTTTGCCATAGCTGTCCCCGCTGCCTTTAATTTTCTTCCTTCACTTCCCCGCTGTCTTTGCTTGTACTTCACTTTTGTAGTTAGGACTCCCTGGCCACTCCACTTAAAACTGCAGTAAATCCTTGTGAACCCCCTCAGCCAATGTGTAACTCCCAGACCCCACTCTATTTATTTTCTAGAACACTTACTGCATTCTAATACACCGTAATTTTCTTCCTTTTGCTTACGGTGTATCTCCCCCACTGGCATATCTGCATCTCCAGAACAGGGCTGTTGTGTTCACTGCTGTGTCCCTAGCATCTAGCTGAGGGATTTTCTGGACAAACGAGTAAATGCTAAATAACTCAGAAGATCCCAGAAAGGGGGAGAAGGTCAAAATGGCTTATGAACAAGAACTCTCATTCCCCGCGACCCTGCTCTGAGTGACGGACAATTGTGGTTGGCTCATCACAGCAAAAGTCTGGAGATTTATATTCTACAATGGCTGAAACAAAGGCTTCCCAGACTGAGAAACACTGGGCTCAATTAAGAAGGCAGGTGTCATATCCAAAACAGAGGGTATAAATGCTTAAAGTAACCGTTCAACTGAGTGACTATTGCTGAAGAATCAATCATTCACCCAGAGGCGTGCTGATGGTTGAGTGTTCTCATTATCACCATCCACTGTTTTGGTTTTTTTCCACCTACAAAACTCCAGAACCCTGGCATTCAGGCCTTTATGCCAAAGCAGGAGGTTTATGAAACCTATACTGGGAATTCACCCAACGAAGATACCTTATTACTCTCATTGCCACATGACAGGGTAGAACTGCAATTTTGGGTTCCAAGACAGTAAATCCTTAGGGCAGCAGAAAACCTCTTTTCTCCCTTGAAGTGGTTGGTGGGTTAGAATTGCTGACCTTGCAGTTACCATCCCACAGCGTAACACACCGGATCTTCATCTAAAGATACAGATTCCCCTATTTTCCGAGATGTCTACGTGCAGGGTAGACCAGTTTCACATGCATGCTTTCCAATCAGTTTTAAAATGTTCTGTTTCAGGCATACATCACATGAAGACGACCAAAGATTATTTGATATCCAAAGAAAGCACCTACTATAAAAGGTAGCGACCAAGCAAGCAGGAGAAAAGCTTACGCACGATGAAAAAGAAGCTCACAAACCTACTAAGCTACCAGTACAATCCTTAATGACGAGAATATTACAACCATGAAACAAGAATTATATTATAATAAAGGCACATTTGCAATAAAAAGCCTGGTAACAAAAATTAAAAACACAATAGCCAAAACCAAAATTCACTACCATCAAGTCAATTCTGATTCACAGCGATCCAAGAAGACAGGGTAGAACAGCTTCCATGGATTTCTGAGACTCTAACTCTTAACAGAAGTAGGGAACCTCTGCTTTCTCTCTCAGTGCAGTTGGGGGCTTTAAACTGCTGATATTTAAACTGAACTATCTCACTGTTAGTAGACCAGCGTGTTACCCTCTACACCATTAAGGCTCCTTAAAGAAATACAATAAAAATAAAACTTCACTGCCATTGAGACAATGTTGATTAATAGCAACCCTTTTGTGGGTGTCTGAGACTGTAACAGTTTCCAGGAGCAGAAAGCCCAGTCTTTCTCCTGCGGAGCTGCTGGTGGTTTCAAACTGATGATCACGAGGGTCCCAGCCCAACTCATAACCACTACACCACCAGGGCTCCTAAAAAAGGAAAGAAAAACCACAATAGAGGGACGTAAATATAAAGTAGTGAATACCATTCAGAAAGTACAGAGAAAACATACAAAGATGGAAAATAGGAGAGAAATCTAAGAAAATTAGATTAGCATAGAAATTCTATGATACAAATGATAGTTCCACAAAGAAAGTAGAGAGGAAGAAACCTTCAATAAACTCATTAAGAAAAATTTCTGAGAATGTAAAGATACAGTGCCTGGTGCAAAAGAAGAAAAACTGAGGCACACAATGGAGACTAAAATAGATTTTACAAGCCTTCAAAGAGTTATGAAATAGTTATGCAATTCTAAGCAGTAATCTTGGAAGGAGAAAGATAATGAAGTAATACTATCAACATTCTGAGTGAAAAGGAAGTCCAGCCTGGAATTCTATAACCGGCCACCATACTGACCCTGTGTGAGCCATGCGAGAACTCAGAAATGTGTAGTTACCTGCACTCATTGTAAAAATGTACTGAAGTATACATTCTACCAAAATGGGGGGTAAAGAGAGAGAGAGAGAGAGAGAGAGAGAGAGAGAGAGAGAGAGAGAGAGAGAGAGAGAGAGAGAGAGAGAGAGAAAGTAAAGCATTCAGGGAAAATCTTTTTTTGTTTGTTTCATTTAGTCATTTTATTTTTTTAAGCTTTTCCTTATTTGCTTATTTATTTATTTATTCCAGGGAAAATCTTAAGAGGTTTATCTTCACATCACTGGTTCTTAATCCCACTGTTGTTCTTTCACAATGTTTGCCTTTTGTATTTCTTTTTTGAAGTTGTATTAGTTTTAACTTTTCATTCATTTTGTCAGAATATTTCTTCAGACATTCCTGAGTTGTTGAATTATGGCTTTTGTTTCTTCTTTATCTCTAATTTTTCCTCCAGTCCCTCAAAGTGTTTGGAGGCTGTCACTGTAATCTCCCTCATGGGAGGATCCACTGTCTTTCCTCCCCCACAAGCTCGGCCAGGTCTGTATCTATATGAGCTACAGTTACTTGGCTGTTTCCTCCTGTTTCCACAAGTGTGCACAGATCAATTGCTGCTTCCAGCGTATACTGTTATGATTAATTTGTTTTTTCTATTTGACTTTGAATACAGATTTATCCCGACATACCTGTTGCGGAACCTGGGTCGTCAAGGGTGGCCAGGCAATCTGGCATCAGCCTAGTATCAATTAGCTAACAATTGTGGGCCCAGTCAAAATTCTTGTCTTGAGGCTGGTTCCCAAGTTGCCAGGGGGTATACCTGATAATTATTATCAAACCACATTGTTCAGGTAGAGAAGTCACTAATTAGAATAGTGTTCACCAAAACGATCTCCTGGGGGGCTAGTATGTTAGTGTTAGACCCAATTACTTTTGGGGCATGGTCTTGTGGGCAGCCAGATGTTAGCACTTTTGGGTCCAAGGAGAAACCCTTACTTGCTACTGAGCCAACCATCTCTCCTAATACATACCCTCCTGATTTTTCCCCCAAGTGGAGGATGGTTAGTCCTCCCAATGCTCAGGGAAAACAACCCCAAAAGGTCCAACCAAGATGCTGCGAGCCACTCCATTGAAGACTCAAGTCTCCCCAGTCCAGTCACTGTGCAAAGTGCAGGCAAGGAGCCTCCCATTCTTGGGGTTCGGAGGCCCAGGTATCCTTTCAACTTCTCTCAGTTATGCTGGGGAACCGAGTTGATCAATTTGTACCTAGGCTTTGTCTTGCTTGGACCAACCAGAATCCACCAGGATTTTTTGCCAGAATTTTTTGGGTCAGTTCCTCCCTGCTGAACCTCCCACAATTGTTTGCTTTTCAGAAGGAAGGCTGGAACTTAGACTGTTACCAGCTTTCCACAACGTCAAAAATGGTTCTTGAGAAGGATGCGGAGCAGCCCCACTCTCAGACATGTTGCTTCTCTCCCAAATGGTCACCCTATGACTTGGCTGCCGAGCAGAACCTGTCCTGCCACCAAGGTTTGTGTCTGTTATATTTTTCACAGTGTGGTCATGTAAAAGACAGAACAAGTGCAAATGATAAAAATTATGCAAACATTCTTTTATAGCACACCGACGCACCCACTTTGCACATCTCTTGACACTTCTATAAACATTCCTTTCTACCTCATTCATCCTCATTCAATAGTTTAAAAATGCAATTTTGGTGCACATGGATCTGACAATAGTATAAACCATGGTCAGGAAGTCATAGATTGGTTACTTGTAACCTCGGGAATCAGGAAATAAACAAACAAAACTGCATTTGTTCAGGGGTGCTGTGTGGGCAGACGTGAGAGGTGAAATTCCTGAGAGCCAATCTACACCCAAGTCTGCCATCCTGGAGCGAGGCAGAGGCAATATGGGGCTGCCAGCCACGAGCTAGTCCACAGTGAGCAGGGCCACTGCCCACGAACACCTGGGCCATGAAGTGCTAGACCCATGAGAAAACAGGTTACAGGATGGTGCAGTGCTGGATCCATAAGTCTTCAACTCCTGAGTGGCCTCTCGGGCCTCCGGTGGGCTCAGCCACCCTGGTGAGGGATGTTCTGGGGTGGAAAAAAGTGAATTTTTCCTGCACTAGAGGATGTGGTTTGCAGAGGAAGGAAAAAAATCTGCCACGAGAAGGCCTTCTTTACATATATGAGGGCGAGGGTGCACTGCTGGGAACCAAATCTCCATGTCAACAAGCCTCAAGACAAAGGCTTAAGAGAAAGAAAAAAAGAAAACCCTGAAATTGAAGTCAACAACATGAGAAAAATATTTATGAGTTGTAGGCAAAAACACATAGCACATGCATCAACTGCATACAAATAAATCAATAAAATACACTATAGCTGTTTTACAGAGTTAAACAAAATACTATTTATAATTTTGTTCTAAAGAAGGTCAAAAGATAAGTAACACAAAGTCAAGCTAATGGCTGCCTCGAGCAGCCACAATTGAAGCACAGCCCTCTACTGGTGGAACACTGGTTAAGTAAGCACTTGGTGGTGGACCAAAAGGTTAACTGTTGGAACCTACCAGCAGTCCTTAGGGAAACAAGATGAGGCAATGTGCTCTTGTAAAGACGGTCTCCTAGTCAACCGCATGGAGCAGCTCTAGTCCATCACAGAGAATTGGGAGGAGGCAAAACTCACTCACTGGCCCATAGCAACTGGTACTGGCTATTTCTTAACCCAGGGAATGGGAGCACGTTGAAGCTGTATTTGGGTGGTTTATAACACTCTTCCATAGGCATGGTACATTTCTTGATACTAAAAAAAATGTTTAGGTTAATATTATGATTAAGCCATGCAATTTAGAACTCAGTTTGATACCTTGGCCCTATCAACTGTAGCATCACATGAGTCAAACAGACAGCTGATAAACTGCCTGATGTAATCAGCCTCAGATTTCTTAATAACTTTTATGCTCAGCGGACTAAGTTTACCACTTTATGTCAGAGAGGGACAATCACAGCTTTTGATTTAAAATGCTAGCTGGATAATGTCCTAGATATGTGATTTGGGCAATTTCTTCTGGGAAGCTGCTATGTGGCTTAACTGAGCAAATACATGCAAAGGACTGAGCACAGTTCCTGACAGACGCAGGCACTCATTCCATAATGGATAAATAACTGATGGCAATGGGAGGTATTTTTTGGGGGGAGGGAGGTATTATTTTAGGATTTAATTCATTGATCTACATCGTTTCATTCTACAGCCATTTCAGTTGGGGTTCATCTGCAGTTTATGACAACCATCTCTTTATAGGAAACTAGATTGGGGGATGTTTTGGTTGAAAATACTGTAAGTGCCACTCACAGAGTCTCTGAATCATACAGTCAGTCATCAAAGGAACGCTACCAAACGAGAGAATCAGAGTGGAAGAGCTCAAAGGACATCTGACAAGAGCTGGATTCTAAAACAGTATATCCCAAAGTGGGCAATACTGCTTCCTGGTGATACTGGAATGATCCAGAGGCCTGCAAAAGGAAGTACCTATACTTTATCCTGGATTATGGGCTATAGTACACATTTTTTTTAATTTCCAGGAGAATGCTGAATAATTTATTTTTTTTCTGAAAAGGGGACAATAGGCAAAATAAGTTTCGGAATCTACGTTCTAAAATCGGACCCTTTGGGAAGTCTCTCAAAAAACCAAACCCACTGCCACTCAGTCAGTTACAAATAATAATGACTGGGATAGTTACATAATCTGGTGTCAATATGGGACTTGAGAGGATTAAGAGTGAAGGGGTGGAGTCTTGTCTGTCAATCAGGCCATAGCCAATGAGGCCTCTGTGTGGGCATGGCCTTCTTCTTAGGATTCTGGAGTCTGTCTGTCTGTCTGTCTGTCTCTCTCTCTCTCTCTCTCTCCCTCTCTTTCTCTCTCTCTCTCCCTCTCTGTCTCTCTCTGAGATCACTCCCTTCTGGACATTTCTGAGAAGTTACCCTGAGACAGTCAGAGATTCTGGAGCTGAAGGAACCTGCCAGTGCTGAGATGTATACAACACCACTGGATCCACAAAACTTCTAACCCCTGGCCTGTGATCTTTCTGCATTTGGCATCATTGCATGTGCTTTGCGAGGACTCCTGAAGAAGACTTTATAGATTGGTATTGGACATATGGGCTAATATTAGACTTATGGACTTAATCTGAACTGGGCTGAGATGTTTTCTCAATATTCAATTGCTCTTGCATATAAAGCTCTTTCTTATACAAATGAGTCTCCCTGGATTTGTTTCTCTAGTCTACCCAGAGCAACACAATGACTCTAAAGGGCAGACTACAATGGTCCCATATAGTTTCCAAGGCTGTAACCATTATAGACGTATATTGACACATCTTTTTCCTGGTGATTTCCAATCACTGACCTTTTGGTTAGCAGATAAGCACCTACCACACGACCAGGGCTCCCATTGGAAAGATCAGCCCTACAATCTTCACATTTCTTGTTCACCACCATCCTTTCCATTCTCTCAACTGAGTCCCAGTCTCTGATTTTACTATCTACCTAGACCTTTCTGAAGATACATTCTAAGTTATTTAAAATCTGGTCTTTCTTCTAATATAATTACTTAAGGCTATAAATTTCCCTCTACAAACTGCTTTAGCTGCATCCCATACATTTTGATAAATTATACTATCATTATTGTTTACCTGTTGTCATCACATCCATTCAGACTTATAGTATGCCAGCTCCATAGGATTTACAGGGCTACATATACAGAAGTAAAATGTCACTGGTGTGTTCAAAATACCAACTTTTCAGTTATGAATTTATCTTGTCTACACGTACCTACCGTCTTGCCAAGGTTCCTCATTAATGATCAGTTCTGAATAATTAAGAAATCATTAGGATTACTATAATTATTTCTTCTTTGTTATTTGGTGATGTCCAGTCAGTTACAACAAATACAGCTCATGCAACAGATTGAAACACCACCAGATCCTGTACCATACTTTCAAGTATTGCTAGGTTTTAAGTTAATTGTTGCAATTAACTCAACCCTGTGTCAATCTGTCTTGGTGAGGCTTTTCCTCTTTTTCACTGTTAGTCTACTTGACCAACTATAAGATTAGGAGGCTAGACCCTCCGAATAACATGTCCAAAGTATGTGAAGTGAAGAATTCTCAGTATGAAACAATCTGGCTGTATATTTTCCAAGGAAGTTCATGAAATAGTCAATATCTTTACCCACACCTTAACTCAGAAATATTACTTACATTGTTCTACCTTTCGCATGGCTATGAGGCTAATGAAAATACCCAGGCTTGGATTGGGTAACCTTAGTCCACAATGTGACATTTTGGTGTTTTAATGATATAATGATTTTTTAGCAGATTCTCCCAATGCAATACATTGTTTGACGTACTAATGCTTCCATGAGCAATGATTATGTATCCAAGTAAAAAGAAATCCTTGGCTCCAAAATTTTGTTTATCTCATTTTTTCTCTCATCTATTTAAATGCTTACTCTATTGATTCCCTGTTTCCCTCATGCCCCAGAGATATATGCTACCCATATTATCCCCCCTCAGAACATCCAGACCAGATCTCACAGCTGAACACTTGATCACCAGCCATAATCCTGTAACTTCCCCATTCCATCCCTGCAATAGAGCCAAAGGCAGCAAAGTAGGTACCCTAACCAACACCTCTTCTGTAATCCCCTCAGAGCCAGGCTCAAGGAAGTGGTAGGCACATTATAATGTTAAGTTCCATGTCCGCTATTTCCACTCTCAACCTCATGGCACATGGTTAAGCACACAGGTTATAAATGAAAGGTTGGACGTTTGAACACACCCAGAGGCTCCATAGGAAGAAGACTGGACATCTGTTCCATAAAGATTATAATCTATAAAAATCCTATGATGCAGATCTATTCTGTCGCATGAAGTACATGTGAGTTGAAATCGTCTTGACACTTAACATGTAACAAGACTTAACAACAATTAACAGGGATAATGCTATATCTAATCAACTACTTTGATCCAGGTTTAAGGCAGCCTTGCAGATAGATTGAATTATCCTATCAGTTTTGATCTAATATTATCTAGAGTTGCTGGAACATCTAATGTGGTTTTAGAAATTAGACAAAAAACAGGAAGCAATCCAACCCAACCCATATTAACATTGCACTCCCATTCCAATTCATTAATTGTTCCAAGAATGAACGGACTCAACCTACAACTATTTATTGTATACTTTGTGCAAGGCACTCTGAATCCATACCACAAAAAGTTTAAGGAGCCTGGTGTTATAGAGTCAAGAGACTCGTCTTGAATAATCAATAATTAGAGTCATGGCTCAAGATCTAGCACCAGCACTCCCTCTCACTACTGGGACCTTACCCAACCATTTCTCTGGGTTCCATTTCCTCTAAAGGGAATGCTAATTCCTGTTTGATCTGACTCACAAGAGGCCTGAGAGACACTGATGTAAATGATGTAAAACGAGTTTGGATGAAAATGCATAAAACAAAGAGTCTGAAAGCATCCAACACCAGAGTCTGCTCTACATCCTAGTTTCATGAGTGGCGACAGGGGTCGTAAAAGCTTCTAGGTGCGCACCTCCAGTGCAACTCCTGGTCCTCTCCGTCCCCCTCCGTCCAGAGGAACGAAGAGTGAGGAAAATAAAAAGGCACGTGGAAACAGTCCAGCAGATTAATACTGGACCGCGCATTCATCTGTCTTCACAACCCCGAGGCCAGAAAATTAGATCGTCCCCGGCTGCCAACTGCTCTTAAACAGATCACATTAGCAGGTCCTGGATATGATGGAAGAATGTGGAACAGAATTTAAAATCGGCAAAAAAGACCACGCTTACGAGTATGACAGGGACTGGTGGGAACCACTCCAAGCCCGGCCCCCAAGAGCATGACTGTTACCTTTCAGGTCTGAAACGGAACTCACCTCCAACTTAGAATAATCAAGCATTTAAGACCAAAAGGACCACCTTGACCCAAGGACAAAGTTCAGAGGATTAAGAAAGAAGGAGAAATCGAAAGAGGAAGCATAAGGAGGAAGTGGAATAAGTGATGGAACCATGAGGGTATTGCAATGCATGAGCTGAGTCAGAGGTGTATGAATTGGTGAATGTAAAACCATGATCTGCTCTGTAAATCTTCACTTAACTCACAATAACAAGTTTGAAAAAGTGGCATTCTACTGACACTTCTCTGTTCCTGTGTTCTGTTGTATTACTGTATTTTCAAGGGTGGTTATATCCCAACCCTGAATGTCTAGAGCTGAAAAATTCCACACCAGAAACCCCATGTGAACATTTAAGCTATATTTGTACATTATATGTCATATTAATTGTAAAATATTGATTTAACACAGGGGTCCTCAAACTTTTAAAACAAGGGACCAGTTCACTGTCCCTCAGACCCGTTGGAGGGCCGGACTATAGTTTAAAAAAAAAAAACTATGAACAAATTCCTATGCACACTGCACATATCTTATTTTGAAGTAAGAAAACAAACAGGGCAAAAACACCTGGAGGGCTGGATAAATGTCCTCGCCGCGCCGCATGTGGCCCACGGGCCGTAGTTTGAGGACGCCTGATTTAACATAATTAAAGGAGATCATTCTTGGAGTGGTTAACTTAGAACAGTCAGATATAAGAATGCCCAAGTACAGAATGCCACTCATAACAGAAATAATAGCAGCCACTCTTAATGAATACCAATTATGTACCCTGAACCATAAACCCTTGCCTTCTAGCCAAAAGCCACCCAGCAGTTTTGCAAGGGAAAGACCTGGCAGTCTACTACCGTCAATATTACAGCTAAGAAAATTCTATAAGGCACTTTCCAGTCTGTCCTATAGGGTCTCTGCGATAGTTGTTTTGCATCAACTTGGCTGAGCCATATTCTCAGTGTTTGGCAGTTAAGACCTAGTGATTCACAACAATGTGATCTAATGCAATGCAATCACTCCCGTAATGAATCTGCTCTGAGCAGGCAATCAGTAAGAAGATTAGAATGAGATGCAACACTCTTACTCAGATGGTAGCCCTAATGAGTTCAATCAAAGTAAGTTATTTTTGATGTGTACCTGCTTCCAATATAAGTGAACGCTGTGGAAAAGCTTGCTTACTTTTGTCCAGACCCTGCATCTGGCTTATTAATCTCCAGTTCTTTGGACTTGATTCAGTGACCTGCCATATTGCCTGTCAATCAGTCATCAGCGCCTGTTATCTGACCTGTTGACCTTGAGTTTATTTGCCTCTGTGGCCACAAGCCTGCAATCCTCCTGCAGATCTTGGATCCATCAAATTCCACAGCTATGTAAGTCTGGCAAAGCCTGCAACCTAACATCTGACTAGAACTTGCCTTGTCTTGTAATTTACTTGCTTCTACCATAGTGTGAGTGATTTTCTTTATATAAATTCACACACACGCCTCACTAGTTTTGCTTCTCCAGAGAACCCATCCTAAGACAGTTACTATGAGACAGACTGACTTGATGACACACAAAAGCAATTATATGTCCCACCAGCCATCTGTCAGTTTGCTGAATTGCAATAACTTGAAAGTTTCTGTGATGTTGAAAGTTATGCTACCAAGATTTCAGAACTACCAGAGTTACACATGGTGAAAAGATTCCAATGGAACGTCTACATTAAGTTAGACTAGGAAAGATTTTACAAATCTATTTCCAAAAATCAGTCAATGAAAGAAAACCTTATTGACCACAATAAAACATTAGCCAACTAACTTGTCTGCTTTGTATCTGTCACCAGGAGGAATTAATTATTGGAGAAGGACATCATGTTTGGTGAAGAGAGACCAACATAAGTCTAGGAGATCCTTTGTAAAATGGATTGATGAAATAGTTACCACTATGGCCTCAAAAATGCCAGTGACTGTGAGGAGGGTGCAGGACCAGGCGCATTTCATTCTGTTGGACTTCGGATCACCATGAACTGGAGTCAACCGGATGGCGGCTAAAATAACAACTCCAGTCCTACTCATGACAGGACTGGCTCAGAGAGCATTCCCACGAATCTTATAGGATGTGTGTTATATGTCTCTGTTACTGTATAAACGAGGAAAATGGGACAGGAGAGATTAAGGATAGACAGATTATGCAGAGCCCTACAAACTCCCATCATTCTCGTTCCGGAATCGAAGCCTGAATCACTTCACATCACCTCTCCAAGAAAGGGGTGTGCTGGTCCATAAACAAAAGGAACTTCTATCAGCCACTCTACCTTTTCCGGGGAAATCTCTGGCTTCTGTTATCCAATAGGGCTGACTCCTTAAGACTTATTAGTCTGCGTGACTAATGACCCTTCTCCTGTTGATTCTCTGTAACCCGCAGGAACCGGCCTTACCCTCTGGGATGAGGTGAAGATTGGCAGCTGGATCCCATCACATTCATACTGGCTGATGAAGCCCTGCTCCTGCACGAGGTCCAGGACACTTTCCACGTGACTGTAGAGTCTCCTGACGATAACCGGCCGGTGGGTCTGCAGGTCACGGACGGGGCAAGGTGACTGTGTGTCCCAGAGTCCATTCAACTCAAAGGAATGGTTATCATTTTTGGTCTCCTGAACAGCTGCGATGAGCTTCTCACAACTCCAATTTCCCTTATTCCACACTGTGTCCAAGAGGTGTCTGGCCAAGTGGGAGAGGGGCTTGCCCAGAAGGTTGAGACTCTCATAGTCCTCCCAGGAGAGGACCTCCCAGGAGAGCAGCCAGTCGAGGATGCACTCGAAGCACTCCAGGGACCCCGAGACCAGCATGCTCACCAGCTGGCTCCTCTGAGCCTGGAAACCCTCCTGCGTGCACATTTCACAACCTGAGGAGAAATGCAAAGTCAATTCAGGGCTTCTTCAGACCCAGGCAGGGCCAAGCCTCATACCGGGAATGTCCAGCGTCTTTCAAAACCAGGCAGGGTCCACCTGCAGACACCATCCAATTCACCCTTCTATTACTGTGCAGTGTGCACACTGTGGCCCCAGAGAGGTTCCAGAAATTAGGGCAAGCCCCATAGAGTTTGAAGTAGTCGGGAATGAAATCAAGACCCCCTAGTCCCTATTTGTGCTTGATCCGCAGCTTGAGTAGTTTAAAGGGCATCCTTGTGCTAGTGCAGCGATATCTCCCAAGGGATCAGGGGGTTGATTCTCTTGAATGCAGGGTAAGGGCTGCTCCACGTTAGTCTGATTCAAGTCACAGCAATTCCCTCCACTAAGTACACACCGCATGCTGGGCATCACGCTAAGTGCTTTCCTGGGGTAATTAATATAACCCTCCCGATCACTCTGAGTTAGGTGCAGAGAAAATAATCCACAACATTAATTTTGGGTCAATCACAGGTCATGGGGATCCCATGTATTAAAGTATAAAGCAAGGCTCCCTAGGATTTTCAATGTCTGTAATCTATGGAAACACACTGCCAGGCACTAATTCTTCTGCGGCACAGCTGGGTGAGTTTGAAGCAACAACCTTTGGGTTAGTAGCAGAGAACAATCCATAGTTGTAAGCCGGACCTCCCTCCTCTTACTCACCACCACATAAGACACATTGATCCTGCCCTGCTGTTAGCAGACACTTGCTCTCAGCTCAGCCCAGCCTCTGGATCATGGGACTTTGAGAGGGAGGTGATTTCCAGGAGCTTTAAGCTCTGGGTAGTAGGGACAATCTCCCAGGACATTCCCTTCTGCAGCTGCCAGGGGTCCAGGGCATTGCGCCGGAGAAATGAAAGTGAAAGGGTTTGAAGATTAGGGAAAATCGAGAGGAAAGCCAGCTTCTTTCTATAAACCAGGAGCTTTCTGAGACAATCCAGTCCTCTCTGAAAGAAGGGAGAAGGTGCCAAATGGCTTCAGGAGTTTGCCTCACTCCCTTCCTGCTTGGCTCAAGGTGGAGGCTGGGTCTTAATGATCCTGGTCTCTCTGAGACTGGCATAGGGCTGGGCCCAGCCAACCGCCTTAGGGGAGAGGGCCGGGAAAAGGTAGAACACTCAGTGCCCTTCCTTATGTGATGATGTTGCTTAAGTAAAAGGAAAATCTCCAGCTCAGAATGTTGCCAGTGCCCAGGCTGGAGGACTGGCACTGCATTGACGAGGACACGGAAGCAGTGACGTTATCCGTATGTCTGGTAGCCTGGGAGAGATGGTTTCCCATTGTAGAGACCACTGTAATGCAGGACCTAAAGAGGCTGGTTTTGTTTGTTTGTTTGTTTTTAAGTAGTTTTCTTTGCATAGTATTCATATCCCATACACTTCCATAGTTAAATCGCTTTGTAAAACAGTTGTACATACATTACCACAATCAGTTCTACTGCTCTCTCCCCACTCCGGCATTGCTTGTTCCCCAAATCTCACCCTCCGCAACCCCACATCCCCAATGTCTCCGATAAACCATTGCATCCGTTATTGCCTCTACGCATCTACCCCTTCTGTGCGTCACAATCTCAGAAAACCAGCAGAAACAATAAAAAGCAAAACACAATGAAACAGCAAGAAGAAAATAATTTTTAAAAAGAATAAGAAAGAAAAGACCACCATCAATATTTAAAAGGTCAGAGAAGAAATTTCTGTCATGCAGAAATGACAAGTGAGAAATACTTGAGCCTAGAGCAAATTCAGGTTGGGTCAAGGGGGAGATCACTGACCAAGTATCATACCATGCTTCAATCCACCATCCTCAAGTTTAGAATAATCTCTGGCTGATAGTGAAACCACTCAAGTTCTTTACCTGTCCCTAGAGGGGATCTGCCAGACACTTCATCTATAGATGGATTTTGGGCTCTCACTCTTCTACAAATTGAGAGTCTACAATTTGAGCTGTGATGCTTTTCCCTTACTCATATTTAGATTTTGATATCATCATCTTTGGATCACACAGGCTGGTGTGCTTCTTCCATATGGACTTCGTTGATGGCTCACTTAGATGGTTGCTTGTTTGAATACAAGCCTTGAAGATCCCAGTCACTATTCCAGTGGATTGCTGGGCCCCATCTGCCCTCGTCACCACACTTTGTAGTAGCACCCTTATCTACAGTGATCTCTTCACGAAAGTGAGTATTGAGCAGGGCTGTGTGCTAAGAACTAACTCTTCTTGGATTGGGGCTAGAATGAAGTGGGAGCCCAGGATCCATTTGCGAGTTCATGGGCTATGAACAACTTTGGTTTACTTCGGAGATCGCATTACGACAAAACAATAAAAAAAAAACAACCAAATTGACCAATGGTTACTATGGGTGAAGGAGGAAGAGTTGGTGCTGAGGGACACTGAGCTTATGTTAATGGTGGTTGAATAATTCGGAAAAGGAGATCAATAACGATTGTACCCCACAAAGAGTACAACCAGTGGCACTGAATTATACATGTAGAAGTTGTTGAATTGGAGGATATTTTATTGTGTATATTTTTGTCACAATGAAAAAAATTACATGAATAACAAGAAGTACAAGGAAGAAAAAGGTTCCAGAATTGATTGTGGGAATAACTGTACAACTCTTTGATAAGATTGAATTATTGAATTGCATGACATGTGGATGAAGTTCCAATAACTGTCAAAAAAAAAAAAAAGAGTTCTTCCTGCTCAAGCAGGCTTCCTCCCTAGGCCTCCTGGCAAGTGCAGAAGCCAAGAGAGTGGGTGTGAGGAGGGAAGCTCTGGCTCGGTGCAGAGGTTCTCTCAGCCAAAGATGCAAAAACGTTCTGCATCCCGTCCTCCACTCCCACCCTACCCCCACCCTGCTTATCGCCTGGGAAAGATGGACACCCACACTCCCTCCAACTCAGAGTCTGAAGCATATGTGTGTAACACGTTCAAGTCTCCCCCAGGTGATTCCCTCTCTTTCCTAGGCTCCAGAGAGTCCAAACGACTCACTCATGACTACCACCTATTAATCTCGGTGCACCAGTATGACTATGCTGCCTTGAGCAGGCCTGGATCTGTCCTTGGATCTTATCTCCAGGGGCAGCCCTGAAAGGATCAGATGGAATCTGGAGCCTCCAACCAGGTATCCAGGCTTAGGTAATTCTTCACAGCTCTGGCGCAAAGTCTTGTGCATCCATCAAGGCCCTCGCTAAGAAACCAGCCATACTAGCAGATGTGTTCCCCCATGAGACACACACTGAGAATAGGCAGGGACCCTTATCAAACACAATAATTTGGGAGCAACTGATCAAGGCTCTAGCCACAACACACCTAAGATACCCTGTTTCCCCAAAAGTAAGACAGCCCCGAAAATAAGACCAACTTACAGTTTCAGCTCTCACTGGAAATATAAGGCACCCCCCGAAAATAAGACCACCCCCAAAATAAGCCCCCCTGAAGCTACCATAACTCTAGACTGGACCGTGGTGGCCTGGCACCGTGCCGCATAGCTCACTGTTGGCCGCAGCACAGCTGGAGCAGACAAGAAGTACGAGGTCTCTTTTATTAAGACAATAAACGATAAATGTGTACCGTATTCTTTTTCATGGAAAAATAAGACAACCCCTGAAAATAAGACCTAGCGTGTCTTTGGGAGCAAAAATTAATATAAGACGCTGTCTTATTTTCGGGGAAACAGGGTAGTAATGCGGGGGCTCTGTCAGAGACTGGAAGGAGAGGCCAACCCCAAACAGAAGGCATGGCATTCTGTCCTCCCACAGCAGCTAGAAAGCCCCACCACTGCCAAAACCTTCTTCCGCAAGCAGCGGAACAGGAAGAATCCCTGAGAGCCAACTCAGTCAGTGCCCTAGCTCCAAACAGGTATTGTCTTGTTTCATCTTGAACCAGCAGGGGAAATGACCCTGACCTTGGTGCAACCCTCACTAACCAACTTAGGAAGTTCTTAATGTCTAGTTTCTCTTACTTCGGTTTAGATTGTGTGAGAGAAAACATGCTCCCCCACTACTTATTTCATAAAAGCTGCCACTGAAATCCTGACTTGGTCCTTTATCTTCCGCGCACCATAAATACATCGGTCTGTATTCATTGCTTTTTACCGCCCATCTGCTCAGTTACTACAATTTTGTGGAGTCCGGAGTCCTTCCTGCAGGAAGGAGACCAGTGGCCACTGAGCAGATTCCAACTCCTGGGAATTCCTTGTGTGGGATTACAGAGCAGACCTACCTGCCACAGGGGTTCCACGGTTACAGTCGTTGGAGAGCAGATTCACAGGCCTTTCTCCTAAGGCATCTCTAGGTGGCTTTGAAATGCTCACCTGTCAGTAGCCAAGCAGTTAACCACTTTTGCCACACTCAGAGAAAGTGGGGTGTGTACAAAGAGAGGGCAAGGCACTTACTTGCTGAAACAAAGGACCAGTTGGAGGGAATCAGTCTAGGAATTCAATCTTGTCTCCATGCCCAGTCCTCAGTCTGGACACTTCCTTCCTTCCATGGGCGTGAGTTTCCCTGATCCAGTTACTTTATTCAGCGCGGAAATACCGACCTTCTTCAGATAGAATAGGAAGGAGGGCCAAGAAAGCCTGCGTTCTGACCTGGGCTGGTTCTCATTTGGGGCCTCACCTCCCTGCCCTATCACCCTCTCAAGCCACCTTCCATTCTCCAACCTTTACACCAGCTTCTATCTTAGCAAAGCTTCTTAAACTTAGGGTCTCTCTGTGCAGTCACACACACATGTGGAGGTCAGGAAGTGCTTGGCAACAGGAAAAGGCTTCTGAGCGCTCAACAACCAAAAAACAAATAATTTGTGTTCCAAAACCTTTTCACTGGGAGCTAAGAGAGATATCATATCAATCCATAGTTCAATCACATTAAGCAGTATTGTACAATTGCTAGCACGATCAGTTTTAAAAAACTACCTTTCTTCTTGCCATCCTCTCCCCTTTACCTGCCACCCTCCCCCACTGTCACATACCACCATCACCACCACAACTACCAAAGAGACCTTATTCTACTTGTTGTCTCTGTAGGTTCATCAAGCCTGGGTTTCATGCACCAAAAAAAAACAGGAAAACATGTAACACATTTCAAGAGGGCTACCCCAAATGACAAGTTACATCAGAGATAAAACCCCAAAGAGAAAAAAACAACACAGAAAATGTTGAAAACCAGATCAAGGCCAACGTGTATGAGAAGGAATCAAGGGACAAGGTTTGAACTGTCCAAGTCAGGCTTTATTATTCTGTTCTTCCACAGTCAACTCTACAATGTACTCTGTTTTGTAGCCAGTTTATTCCCATCTCTCCCTTATGTACCCAGGGAAATCACCAGAGGCTAATTTCCCGTCACAAATGTTTCTTGGCCTCCCACTGTCATCCATAGGCTTCTGCAAACCAGAATTTCACAATCTGGGTTCTGATACCCTTTCCTCCTCTGACATCAGATCCCATGATTTGCAATCCTTTGGTCCCTGATATTGGCGTGTCCTTCCACGTGGACTTATTTGACATCTCAGTTAGAAGGTTGCTTGTTTGGAAACAAGCCTCTAAGACCCCAGTCTCGATTTTATCTGATAGCCGGGCACCATCTAATTTCTTCACCATACTTTGCTAGAGCACACATCTCTTCTGTCAACAACCAAAATTTAATTCAAAATGAAACAAAGCTGAGGTGATTCTGGCAGTGCTTTTCCGTGTGTCAAATTTCTCCAATGAAACAGCATTGAGAGTAGAAACAGTTTAAGCCTTTCTAGCTCTCAATGGCTCCAAACAGAGATCAGTGCTCCCATCTCCAAAGGGAATCCCTTCTTGGCACCTTCCCCTCTCAGACCACGGTGCCATCTCTCTGCCCACTCTGTAGCAGTATTCCTCCGCAGTTGTCTATAAAGTTGGCTTCAAGTCCTCACCTCCGATGGTCTCACACAGGGCATTTGCCTCCCCCTTCCCCTGAAACTGCTTTTGCCAAGGTCGTGAGTGGTCAGCCCATTACTCACTTCTGAGCCCTCACCTTGCTTGCTCTGCTGAAGACACTTGCCATCGTTGGTCCCACTCTAATCTTTGATACACTTTCCTCATTACCATCCAGGACACCCCACTCTAGGTTTTCCTCCCATCTCACTCGCTGTTCTTTCTCTTGTCTCTCAGCTGGTTCCTCATGTGGAAGCGGAGTGTGAATGAATAAGCTCCTCTTTCTAGCACTCTCTCCCTAAGCAAGCTCACCCGGTCGTACAACGTTAACTACTGGATATAAGGGGTTCTTACCATTTTAACTACTGGTTATAAGGTGAAGAAGGTGCCTGGGCCCAGTGGTTCAGCATTTGGCTGCTAATTGAAAACTTGGCGTTTGAACACACCAGCCACTACCCAGAAGAAAGCTGTGGCTTTCTACTATCATATAGATTTACTGGCTTAGGAACCCGACAGAGAAGTTGTACTCTGTCCTATGGGGTCACTATGAATCCAAACTGACTGGGCAGCAATGGATTGGGTTTCTATGGCGATAGAAACACCTGGGTCGTGATTAAGTGCTGTCTACTAAGCCAGAGCTTTGCGGCTCTGAGTCAAGCCACGTGTGCCTCAGAAGGAATCTGGGAGATCATTGAAAAGCCATGGAAAACTCTAGGGAATACGTTTTGTTCTGATACACGGGACCACCTTGAATCAGTCTACTCAACAACTGGTTTGGGTTTATATGGTGATGATGCCTACATTGCATTTCCAGTTTCAATCTCTCACTTTTCCTAACTGCCTTACTAAAAGATTTCAGATTGATGTCTAATGAATATCTCACACTTACAAGTACAATAGAAAATACTGATCTACCCCCTAAAAGTTCTTACCCCATCTCAGTGGATGGCAGGTCTAAATTTCCAAGTACTTCAAGCACAAAACCTCAGCGTCTTCCTTGACTGCATCCTTTCTCTCACACTTCATAGCCTACGAACCCACTGTCAAATTACAGCCCATATCTGAAACACCTAGCAATTTCTCCTTTGGGGACTTGGTTATGCTGTGCTACCAGCGCCAATGGTGACTCCTCTGAAGGACATAGGGTTGTCTGCTTACTCTCTTCTGGTACGACCCCCAGTCTGTCCTCTACCTCATGACCAGCTAAACCAGCTAAACCCTAAGTCTGAGCAGAGTCAGTCAAGTCTCCTCTACGAACACCCTCCAATGTCTTCCATCAGACCCAAGGTAAAACCAACATCCTCGCAGTGAATTTCCTGCCATACACTCTGGATGCCACTCCACCCCTCCCCACCCCTGCTCCCTTGAACATGATTCCCCACGCCCACTCAGCTCTAGCCACACTTGCGTCCTTGTTTTTAGATGAAGCTGGGCCTGCCTCAGAGCCTTTGCATGCTCTTCCTACCTGCTCATGCACTTTCCTGTCTCCCAGAGATTCACCCAGCTCGTCCTTTGCCTTCTCCAAGGCGTTACTCAGCTGTCACTGTCTCAGAAAACCTCCC
The DNA here is from genome assembly GCF_050624435.1 of Tenrec ecaudatus. Taxonomy (NCBI): domain Eukaryota; kingdom Metazoa; phylum Chordata; class Mammalia; order Afrosoricida; family Tenrecidae; genus Tenrec; species Tenrec ecaudatus. The sequence goes on along the minus strand of NC_134547.1, from coordinate 40,521,895 downwards.
TGCGTATGCTAATAAATATTACAATATCCAAGCCCAGCACCATCAGTCACTTTCCCTGTTAATATGTTTCTCCATAGCACATATCAACACCCAGCCTACATACGGACTTACTTTCCCTCTAACACCTGGAATGTGAAACCCACAAGGATGGGAATTTCGCTTGTTATCTTCATGACTAGATTCCCAAATAGGATTTTTTTTGAATGAATGAATTTACTTTGGCTCCCTGGGGCAGAATTGGGGATTCAAGTAGAGCGTGCATGTCATTGACTGTGGCTAAATATCATGAGAGCTGTAGGACATGAAGGCGGCCCTCATAATTCAGGAGCTCCAGTCACCAGGTGGCCATATACGTACAGAAAAGGCCGGACTGGGCTGGGGGGTGGGAGGGGAGGTATGAGCTCTCAGATCCATTCTCCCCTCAGATCCCAGTTTACCTAGAAGGGTAAGTGGGGTATTGCGTGAGCAGAAAACTCAGAGGCACACAGCAGAGTGACGGGGCTAGGAGAACAGGATCATGGGACTGCTTCTTGGATCTTCTTCATCAAGGGGCCCGGAAGGGGTGTCAGGGCATGCTTCCCCTAAATGGAGTAAAGACTCTGGAGGAAGAAAGGCCATGGCCCAGGAAGACGCAGAGGCCATGGGCAGGGAGAAATGTCAAAGGGCTCAGAAAAGGTAAGCGAGGCAAGGGCAGACTCAGAGATCGGGGTCCAGCCACCAGCCTTCTTCCAACAGGGGAGGCTTTTCAGTTTGTGAGACTGCAGGTAGAACCAGATGGCTAATTAAACAAGGTAAGTGGCAGAGGGAAGAGCAACTGGTACCAAGGAGCATATACTGGTCTGGGAAAGAGCCCATAAACAAATACCTAATAAATCAAGTAGAAAGTAAGAAAAATAAAGTAGAACAAAAGAGTATTAGTAATGAGAGAGACAAGTTATTCTGTATGAGGTGGGTAAGGAAATGGCCCATCAGAAAACCATCCAGGAATACTCACATAGCCTCACAGGTTGGGTAAAGGTGGGGAACTAAGGCCCAGAGAAGGTGTTGCCTACGGCATCCGGCAAAACAATGGCCCCACTGAGATCTGAAGATGAATCTTCCCAATAGTGCCTCCGGAGTTCACAATCTCTCCGCCACCACCCATGAGCCCCCCAAGTCAGCTGTTCCCTAGACCTCAAAGGTTCCTGGGAGTCCCTCCTCAGCAGCCGGTCCCCACAGGGTTGGGAGCAGGGGGTTAGGTGGAGGAGGGGGGGTAGGCAGAGATGGGGGTAGGGAGGTGTTGGGCTGAAGGGGTCCCCATCCCAGAGATACCCTGTTTCCTCTATTCCCCAAGTACCCCTCAAAGTTCCCCGAGGGAAACTGAGGCAGGCTCTCCTTAAACATAGGGTAAGGCAGTTCTGGCGTCAGATGTCTGACTCAAGAGGCAGAGGGGAGACCCTGGCGCCTATGGCTCCCCACCACCTTACGCCCAACCCACACTCACCGCGGCGCCCCAGACCCGGGATTCCAAAGAGCCCTGGGCCCTGGTTCGGTTTCGGAGAGGGACCGGGACGCTCCGCACTAGGCCGCCTCTGGGCGGGCCAGGACTCGCCCGACAGCTGAGCGAGGTCGGACGCCCGTGCGCGCAAGCGTGCGCTTCTCTTCCGCCACTTTTAAACTAGGAGGTGCCTGGAGTCTCTCGGGACACCCCTCCCAAACCTACGTGCGTGCGTGCGTGCGCACACACACCCACACCCACGCACTCACACACACACGCCCATCCTGCGAGGTGAGAAGCTGTCGGTGGCGGTGTTAACCCTTGCGCGCCCCCCCCCCCCCGTGGAGATGAAAAGCCCGTAAAAGTACAGAGCGAGCGCGGCACAGCGTTCTGGGGACGAAAGGAGTCCTGTCGCGAAGTCCCTCCCTCTCCTCCCAGCCTCTTAGGCACCTGAGAGCGCTCTCCGGTCTCCGTTGAGGGCTTACCACCGGCCAGAGCGCTTTTCTAACAACGTCTAGCTTCCCACGCTGCCACAGTGTCGGACTAGAACCATGGATTTGCATCCAGTAAATCTATTTTTCTCATTTCCTGTTCCCCGACACTGATTTTCTACCTGAGGTATGAAAGCAAATGTTTCTTTTAAAGCACACATTCAGATTCGTAAAAGCTGTGAAGTCAATTTAAAGGACTACAATGAAAATGTAAAAAAAGAAAATGATGAGGACAAAAAATGTGCAGATGTGCTTTATACAATTGATGTATGTATATGTATGGATGGTGATAAGAGTTGTGTGAGCCCCTAATAAAATGTTTTAAAAAAAAGTAAAGGACTACAATGAAAACAGCGGATTTCCTTGGTTTGGTGCATTTGTGTTTATGTATGATGCGAATACGTGCATTGTATACGTTGTGCACAGTATGTGTTTACTACGTGTATTACGGAGCCTGGTGGCACAGTGGTTAAGTGCTCTGCTGCTGACGGAAAGGTCATCGGTTTGGTTTGAACCCACAAGCACCGCCACTTAGAGCAAAAACCTGATCTGCTCCTGAAAAGACATACAGTTCCTCCAACTACGGCCCCCGGCCGCCGAGGACATTCATCAGGCCCACCGGTGTTTTTGCCCCGTTTGTTTTTTTACTTCAAAATAAGATATGTGCAGTGTCCATTGGAACTTGTTCATGGTTTTTTGTTTTTTTTAAAAAAAAAATTATGGCCCGACCCTCCAATGGATCTGAAGGACAGTGAACTGGCCCCCAGTTTAAAAAGTTTGAGGCCCCTTGTGCCGCCCCGGTCACATAAGGTCCCTATCGTTAGGAATCAGCTCCACAGCCCACAGACATTATATGTACCCTATGCTAATGTGTCACTCCTCGTCGGTCAGACGGTCGTGTTGTGGTGGCTTGTGGGTTGCTCTGGTGCCGGGAGCTATATCCCCATCGCTTCAAAGACCATTTCAGCAGAGCCTCCCGACTAAGACCGTCCTCTGAAAACGGGTCAATGAAAAGCTTACGAATCACAACAGAACAGTGTCCATCTCACTCAATTTGGACCCATCATCAGAGGGGATCAGTCATCGGAGAAGAACGTATTTGGTAAAGTACTGGATCAGTGAGGGCAAGGGAGACTTGGTAAGATGATTTGACAAAATAGCCAAACAATGAACTTGAACATATCAGTGATATGAAAATGAAATCGAAGCAGGCAGCACTCTGGTCTATCTTGGCTTGTGAGATACAGCTTACTGTGATCCACAGTCAGCTCAATGGCAGCTATCTCTTTCTCTATCTATATATATATATATATATATATATATATATATATGCTACTGTTGTCCCTAATGTATAGGAAATTGAGACACAGGGTAATTATCCTGCCTGGGGCTTCAAAATAGTGACAACATTTGTCCCCACATGTCTGGCTCACAAGTTTGTGCTTATAAATCCTAGCTCCAATTTAAGAATAATTAGTTCTTACAGCATGGCCCTGCTTGATACTCGCTCTCAGGAAGGGAACACAAAAAATTTTGTGATAGCAAAATGTGACATAGAATTTAGATGGTGTCCAGCTAGCAGATAAAATAGTGTCAGGGGTCTGTCTTAAAGGCTTGTCTCCAAACAAACAGCCATGAGTGAGATGTCAACTGAGTCCACATGGAAGAAGCACACCATCATCAGTCACCAAAGGATTTGAATCCATACAGATGAAGTAAAAGGAGGGATCAGTATCAGAGCCTACAGTATGAGAATCCGGCGTGCAAAAGGTGACCAATGACAGTGGGAACCCAAGATTCATTTGTGGATCTACATAGGAAATAAGTCTCTGGAAAATTCCCCCTATCTAAAATTTAGGGATGGGAGGAAAGTGGTCACTAAACAGGAGACTTGGGAGAGATGAATATAGCAGAGCAAAGATATTAATCTGACTCAAATAGTTAAAACCTTATCAGTAGATTCCCATCTTTGATGCAGTTTGGACCTGATGTGCTTTCCAAAATTTTCTGTATTTTTTGTTTGGTGTTTGTTTGTTCATATTAGGGTGTATCTCAGAGGTGTTATGTCATTGGAAGTCACTCCCTTGAAGTTGTACTATATGTTTTTCCAGTTTTGGGTACATGAAACCCAAGATTGATGAACCTATAGAGAGATCAAGTAGAATAAGGGTTTCAGGGATGAGGGATACAGTGGGGGGGGGGGGATGCTTAAAAGGAGATGATGCCAAGGAATCCATGTAGGAAAAAAATGATTGGAAACTGACTGTGGTATCAATTGTACAATTCTACTTGACGTCATTGAATTTTGGGATGATATTATATACGTACTAATTACCAATAAAATTAAATTAAAATATATTCTCATTTTTTAAAAAAAAGTTTGTGCTCAGTTTGTACCCATCCTAGTGGTACACAGTCAACTGAGTCTGGGAAATGTTGCATTAGAAAGACTATCTACTCCAATATATTATGCCCAGATCTGTACATCATATATAAAGATGTTCATCATTGTCTTTTCTATGACAGTAAACATTTACATGTTTAATAATTGCTTAAGAACACTGTCAAAGCATCTGAACCTAACTACTGCCTCTCTTCATACCCCCCATCTCCAACCTAGAAATACATTTTTCAGCTTGATTGTCCAAATAGACCCCGGAGGCCATCACTTCTTACCTTATCTGCTGTTACCATTCATTGTGTCTCACCGGGAAGATGGCAAGACTGCCTATCCACTTGTCATGATTTCTACTATCTTCCTTTTCTCACCACAGTAGACAGGATGAGTCTGGTTTTGACTGTTTGCTTGTTTGTATTTAAGTTAAATTATATCTCTTTTTTGCTCAAACCTCTCCAATGGCTCCATCTCACTTGGAATAAAAGCTAACGTGATCACTTTTATTTGGCCTCCAGAACATTCTCAAACCACCTCCCTCTCTACTCCCGCTCCTCCTCACTCATTCTGCTCCAGCCACACTGGACTCCTGGCTGTTGTGTCATGTGTCAGGCCTGCTGCCACATCTTGGTCTGTGTCTTTTCTGTTTCCTCTGCCTAGAACGTTCTTCCTCGCAAAGCTGCCTGACTTCCTTCACTGTTTAGGTCTTTGCTTAAGCTCAACTTTTGTATGGAGGCCTTTCCTGATGACCCTACCCATCCTTCTCCCGGCTTTATTTTGTATTTTTGTCGATAGCACTTATCTCTATACAATATACATATATTCCACCCACTTATTTTCTTTGTCTTCAGTCTTTCAACACCAGAATATGAGCTCCAAGAACACAGGGACCTTTCTGTAGTTCCTGGCTCACCCCAGCATCTGGACAAGGAGGGCCTGGCACACTAACATTTAAAAGAAACTTCTAAAAGGATACTCTTATTTTAATAACCACTGAAAATAAATGAACTATTTCAACAACATGGATGAATCTCACAGACATGATAGAAAGAAGAAAAGTTTAAAGAAAGAAGTCAGATGCAAAGGCATGTGTACTTTATAGTATCATTTATATACTCAAAAAGCGGACCTCACTGCTATCAAGTCAATTCTGACTCTATAATTCTACATGGGAGTAGAGTGCCTCCTTTCTCCTGCAGAGTGGCTGGTGGTTTCGAACTGTTGACCTTTGTGGTTAGCAGCCCAATGCATAGTCCACTATGCCACCAGGACGCCTTCACTTCTATGTTATTGTTAGGTGCCAGGGAGTTGGTTCTAACTCATAGTGACCCTATGTTCAACAGAATGAAACACTGCCTGGTCCTGTGTTCGCAATTGTTCTATGTTTGAGCTCGTCAATGCAGCCACTGCGTCAATCCATCTTATAAAAAAATATTTTTTTTCTCTCAGCCCTACTGTCTTATCATCCATAGTATCCTCCAGGGACTGATCTCTCCTGACAACATGTCCAAAGTATGTGAGCATTCTGGCTTTACTTCTTTCAAAACAGATTTGTTTATCGTTTTGATAGTCATCATATTTTCACTATTCTTCACCAGTATCATAATTCAAATGCATCCATTCGTCTATAGTATTCCTTATTCAGTGTCCAACTTTCACATGTAGATAGGCGATTGAAAATACCGTGACTTGGGTCTGACCCACTGCTTTCCAGTATTCTAAAGAAATCTTGTGCAGCATATTTGCCCAATGCAAGGTGCAGTTTGTTCTCTTGACGGCTGCTTCCATGAATATTGATTGTGGATCCAAGCAAGACAAAATCCTTGACAGCTTCAGTTTTTTTCTCCATTTACCATTATATTGCCTACTGATCTAGTTGTGAGACTTTTGGTTTCCATTATATTGAGTTTTAATTCATACTTAAGGCTACAATCCTTCATATTTATCAGCAAATGTTTCAAGTTTTCATTTTCCACAAATAAGATTATGTAATCTGCATAATACAGGTTGTTAATAAGACTTACTCCAATCCTGATGCTGTATTCCTCTTCTTATAATCCAGTTTATCTGATTATTTGCTCAACAGACAGATTGTATAAGTATGGTGGAGAGAAGGAACCCTGACACACAAATTTCCTGATTTTAAACCATATAATATGCTCTTGTTCTCTTTGCACACCTGCCTCTATATCCATGAATAGGTTCATTAGGGGCAAAATATAGTGTTCTGGGATTTCCATTCTTTTCAAGGATATCCATAGTTTGTTATGGTACACACAGTTGAATGCCTTAACACAACAGTCAATACAACACAAGCAAATATCTTTCTGGTGTTCTCTGCTTTCAGCCAAGATCCATCTGCTGTCAGCTCTGATATTCCTTGTTCCACATCCTCTTCTGAATCCGGCCTGAACCTCTGGAGTATCTGTCAATGTACTGCTACAATTGTTGTTGGATAAGCTTTAGCAAGATTTTACTTGTATGTGGTATTGATAATATTGTTCTATAATTTGCACATTCTGTTCAGTCATCTTTCTTTGGATGAGGACACATATGGATCTCTTCCGGTCGGTTAGTTGGCCAAATTTCCTAACATAGACAAGTGAGTGCTTCATTAGCTTGTTGAAGCATTTCAGTTGATATCCCATCAATTCCCAGAGTCCAGTTTTGTCTAATTCTTTCATTGCAGTTTGAACTTCTTCCTTCAGTACCATTGGTTCTTGTGGGTACGTTACCTCTTGAACTGGTTGAATGTCAACTCGTTCTTTTTAGTACAGTAACTCTGTGTATCCTTTCCATCTTCTTTTGATACAGTGTCTAGTTCCATAGTTACGTATCATCTCAAGAGCCCTACATGGGATCAGAATGAGTCAGAATACACTCAATTGAGGTGGGTTTTAGATTTTTGTTTGTGGAGGGGGTGGTTGGTGATACAGCTGTTAAGCACTTAGCTGGTAACAGCAAGATTTGTGGATTGAACCCACCCCACGGCTCTGAGGGAGAAAGACCTGGTGACCTGCTTCCATAAAGACTGTAGCCTAGAAACCCCTCTAGGAGAGTGCTACTTTGTCACATGGTGTTGCTGTGAGTCAAAAGCCAACTTGATAGCACAATGTCATCTATAGTTGTTCAGAAACAGGAAAACTAAATTAAAGTGATAGGCATCTGGTTAGAGGTTATCATTAGGGAAAGTGTAAAGGTAGTTACTGAGAAGAGGTAAAATGGGGTCTTCTAGAGGGCTAATAATATTCTATGTTTTGGTCTCAATGCTGAGTTACATGGATGTGAACACTGAAAAGTCATCAAGCTAAGCAACTTACATTTGCATTATATTTCATATTGTCAAATTTCTATCAAAATCTATTTTAAAACATGCTATTGTTGTATGTTTATCAGCATACTTACATTAGATGCCCACAATATATAATGCTGAATTTACAAGTGGGTCACTCTCATCCAAGGATGTTAAATGGGAGAAAGAATAATCTTTTCAATAAATGGTGCTGGGACCACTGGATATCTACATGCAAAAAGAAAATAAAATGAAGTTAGATCCATAACTCATACCACATATAAAAATTAACTCAGATGAGTATCAGGTTCAAATTGAAGTGGTAAAACTATTAAAAGAAAATATAAATATAGATCTTTGTGAGCTTGGATCAAGCAATGGTTTTAGCACAAGCACACAAATAATAGGTAAATTGAACTTCATCAAAATTTAAAACTTTGGAAAAATTTTTTCAACATTTGTGCTTCAAATAACTCACTCATTCACTGTGTGTCAATTCAGACTCATAGTGACTCTACAGGAGATATTTTAAATGTTTATTTGGGTCTCTGAGGCTGTAGATCTTTAAGCAGAGCACCTTATCTTTCTTCCATCTCATGGGATTAAACTACTGATCTTGCTGTTAGCAGCCCAATATGTTACCTGCTTTGCAACCAGGACACTACTGGAAAAATGAAAAGACAGCCCACGGAGGGAGAAAAATATTTTCAAATCACACATCTGATAAACATCTAAATTCAGAACTTAGAAATAACTCGTACAGTTCATCAAAGAAAGACAATGCAATACAATGGACAAAGGATTTCAATAGACATTCCTCTCAAGGAGGTATGCAAATGACCATAAGTACACAAAAGTACAGCACAACTACTCATTGTTGTTATTAATGGGCTTCAAGTTAGCTATTACTCATAGTGACCTGACATGAAACAAAACAAAATCCAGTCCTGTGCCAGCCTCATAATCCTCGGCATATTCGGGTTCATCATTGTGGCCGTTGTGCCAGTCCATTTCAACAAGGGTCTCTCGTGCCCTTATTGCCTTTTATTTCACCAAGCTCTAGCAATGGGTCCCTCCTGGTGACATGTTGAAAGCAAGTGTGTATGACAAAACACTGTTATGACTCATGAGATTTTGCTTGGCTATTTTTCAGAAGTAGATCAGATCATCAGGTGTTTTCCCCTCCTGTGTTTTAGTCCGGAAGCTATGCTGAAACAAGTCCACCATTGGTGGACCTGCTGTTATTTTAAATACCAGTGGCAAAGCTCCCAGTGCCATAGCAATATGCAAAGCATCACATTTCAACAAACCAACAGGTGGTGGCATTATTCCTTATGAAAATGCAAATCAGCACCACTCCATCCCACTAAGATGACTGTAATAGAAAAGACAGATACTAACAAGTATGAGTTAGGATGTAGATAAATTAAAATATTTCTGTGCTGCTGGTGTGAATATAAAATGCTGCAACCGCTATGGAAACCTATTTAACATTTTTTTAATTAGAGTTATTATACAACTGAATAATTCACTCCTAAGTAGATATTCAAGATAATTAAAAATCTGTTTACTCAAAAACTCATGAGATATATGGCAGCATTATTCATAATATCCAAGAAGTAAAAGCACCTCAAATATCTATCAACTGAAAAATGAATAAACAAAATGTAGTATAGCCATACAATGGAATAATATTTAGCCATAGAAACAAATGAAGTACCAATATATGCTAAAGCATAGATGAACCTTGACAATGTTATGCTAAATAAGACACAGACACATAAAGTCACATTAAATTAAATGTTCAGAATATACAAATCCATAGGAAGAGAAAATATTAGGGGTTGCCAGGAGATGAGGGTAGGTAGGGGGAGTCAGGCCTGACTTCTAAAGGGTACTAGATATCTTTTGCACATGATCAAAGTGTTATGGAAGTCTATAATAGTGCTTCATTCATAACCTTGTGACTATATTAAAAACACAGAATTATACACTTTAAAAAGGTAAGTTTCATGGTATAGAAATTATATCTAAATAAAAAATGAGTTGTGAAATTCTTTGTGTAGCATGCTTTTATTATATCATCTGTAATATTAATCTGAATATGTGCATTGAAATGTAGAAGATTACCCTTCAAATTTTGTGGTCAGGTTAAGTGGATTTTTAAAAGCCTTTTCTTATTTTTGTTAATCTATATTTTGTGCTTAACCTATATAAAGTATGGATTAGGGAATCAAGTGAACTTGCATTTGAATAAGTTCTGCCACTTATTTTGCTTTTAGGCACATTATTTAAACTCTCTTTGCCTCAGTTTTCATAACAGTAAAGTAGAATAGCAATCCAATATCTTAGATATGTTATTTATGAAATATATATATATATTAGAACTAGCACATTTCCTGGCACATAAATCAAAACCAAATATCTTGCTGTCAAGTGGACTCGACTCATAGTCACCCCATGTGTTCCAGGGTAGACCTGCATCTTGGCTGTATTTCATGGAAGCAGATAGCCAGACCTTTCTTCTGCAGTGCTGTGGGTAGGTTCATACATTAAGCACTGAAGGGTACAACAAAAAATGAGTTGGGAAAACAACAGGGCCATGGCCATGTAGTCAGAGCCACTCTTGATCCCTCTATCAATAAAAAACTTTTGAAATTGTGTGGTAGTTACATAATCTCAACCTGAGGATATTAAGAGTGAAGGGGTGGAGTCTAGCCTGTCAATCAGGTCACAGCCTGATGCCTCCTTGTGGGTATGGCCTTCTCAGAAGAATTCTGGGAACTTCCTCTCTTCCTCGCTGGCGGCGGGACACACTCTCTCTTTGCCTTCATCTTCCTGTGGACAAGCCATGTGGAGCTACACTAAGACCTGAGCAAGTCATGCAGTAGAGCCCCATGGAGACAGCCCTGTGATGCTTCCATTGCTGCTGGATACACAAGAGTTTTCACTCACTGGCCTGTGATCCTCCTGCATTTGGCAACATCGTGAGTGGCAATGTGAGTCTGAAGAGGAATTTATGGACTAGTATTGGACTTAGGGGCTAATATCAGACTTGATCTGGACTGAGCTGGGATGTGTTCTTGATATAGAATTACCCTTTGATATAAAGCTCTTTCTTATACATTTTTTGTTTCTGAATTTGTTTCTCTAATCAACCCAGCCTAACACAAGTTGTGGAAAATAGAAGCAGCCTGAGTTCCAGAACCCCTCTACAAGAAACCCAGGGGGGAAATGCAGAGGATTCTGTTCTGTCCTGGCAGGCTGCTCAAGTACCAGCAACTCTACTCAAGACAATAGTGGTGAGCTAATAGTCCCCTCTCTCTTACCTTCCATTGACTAACACCACTCCTAGAACTTAACTAATGAGAAGTTGAGTGGGAACTTGGCTGAGAGGAAACATGTGTTTCTGAGACCTGGGATTGAGAGTCCCGACCTACTCATTTGTATACTGGCTGGATCAGGGAGATTTAGGTCAGCAGTAAGCTGGCTCCCAGGGTCTGACTGGACTTCTTGGTGACTGGGTTGTAGGAATGTTTCCCAGGAGCATCAGGAGGACTGATAGATTCTGAGCAGGTACAGAATCAAGAGGGCATGTATTTGGGGAGAAAGTCTGCTCAGTATTGAGTGAGCATTTCTCTGAGGGCCCAGAACTCCAAACTCTAGCACTTTCCTACCACAAGCCCATTCCCAAATAGTAATTGGGCCCAACAAAGATACACAGGTCCACAAGAGATAGTTTTGGTGAATACTTTTCTAATTAATCACTTCTATCCTTCATCATGCTGCTTTGGTCAATAATTTCCAGGTACCCCTTGGTGAACTAGGAACCATTAAAACCAGAACTTTAATACATCATGAGCAAGTGTGATGTATACCAGAGATCAATCAACATTCAAAAAATAATATAAGCCACCACATCAACAAGAAAAAGGACAAGAACTATATGTTTATATCAACTGATGCAGAAAAGGTAGTTGACGATATCCAACACCCATTCCTAATAAAGACCCTCCAGAGAATGGGATTAGAAGGGGAAATTCTCAAGACAATAAGACATATATGACAAAAACAGTCAATATTACACTTAATGGAGAAAAGCTGCAAACATTTCCACTGAATAAGGGAACCCAACAAGGATGCCCCTTATCCACAATTCTATTTAACACTGTACTGGATGTCCTAGCCAATACCATAAGACAATGGCAAGATATTAAGGGTGAGCGATGGGGTAAAGAAGAAGTGAAACTTTTGCTATTGGCGGGAGATATGATTTTATACATCGAGAATTGTAAGGGGTCCACAATAAGATTACTGGAAAGAATAGAGGAGTTAAGGAGAGTAGCAGAATACAAGATTAACAAGGAGAAATCAATTGGATTCCTATCTACCAATGATAAAGATATCAAGGAATCAGTACCATTCACAATAGCCACGCAAAAGCTGAAATACCTAGGAGTAAACCTAACCAAACCAAAGACTTGTACAAAGAAAACTACAGAATATTTTTTTAACATTTTATTAGGGGTTCATAGAACTCTTATCACAATCCATACCTATACATACATCAATTGTATAAAGCACATCCATACATTCTTTGCCCTAATCATTTTCAAAGCATTTGCTCTCCACTTAAGCCCTTTGTATCAGGTCCTCTTTTTTTCCCCCTCCCTCCCTGCTACCCTCTCCCTCATGAGCCCGTGATAATTTATAGATTGTTATTTTGTCATATCTTGCCCTATCCAGAGTCTCCCTTCCCCCCCTTCTCTGCCGTCCATCTCCCAGGGAGGAGTTCACATGTGGATCCTTGTAATCAGTTCCCCTTTTCCAACCCACTCACCCTCCACTTTCCCAGCATCGCCCCTCACACCCCTGGTCCTAAAGGTATCATCCACCCTGGATTCCCTGTGCCTCCCCTCCCATATGCACCAGTGTACAACCTCTGCCCTATCCAGTCCTGCAAAGTAGAATTCAGATCATGGTAGTTGTGGGGAAGAAGCATCCAGGATCTGGGGGAAAGCTGTGTTCTTCATCAGTACTACATCGCACCCTGACTGACCCATCTCCTCTCCTTAATCTCTCTATGAGGGGATCTCCAGTGGCCAACAAATGGGCCTTGGGTCTCCACTCTGCACTTCCCCCTTCATTCACTATGGTATATATATATATATATATATATATATATATATATATATATATATATATACACATACATATATATACATATTTTTTTTTCATGATGCCTTATACCTGGTCCCTTTGGCACCTTGTGATCGCACGGGCTGGTGGGCTTCTTCCATGTGGGCTTTATTGCTTCTGAGTTAGATGGCCGCTTGTTCACCTTCAAGCCTTTAAGACCTCAGACACTATCTCTTTTGATAGCAGGACTCCATCAGCTTTCTTCGCCACATTTGCTTATGCACCCGTTTGTCTTCGGCGATTGTATCATGGAGGTGTGCAGCCAATGATATGATTTTTTTTGATGCCTGATAACTGATAAACGAAAAGTGATTTACACACATGGAAGCATACTTTGTGTATATGGATCAGAAGACTCAATATTGTGAAAATGTCAATACTACCTAAAGCAATAAACAAATCAAAGGAAATATCTATCCAAATTCCAGCATCATTCTTCCAAGAAATGGAAACACTGATTACTAACTTCATATGGTAAGGGAAGAAGCCCAGAATAGGCAAAGAGCTCTTCAAGATGAACAGAATAGGTGGTCTTGCACAGCCTGACCTCAAAACCTGATATACAGCCACCATTGTCAAAAACTGGTAAAATGATAGATCCTCAGACCAATGCATCAGGACAGAAAACCGAGAAATAGAAGCATCTGCATATAGACAACTGATTTTGACAAAGGCCTGAAAAACACCAAATGGGAAGCAGATGCCCTCTGCAATAAATGGAGTTGGAAAAGCTGGATATTCACTTGCAGAAGCATGAAACAAGACCCATACCTCATTCCATGCAGAAGAAAAAAATCAAGGTGGATCAAAGACCTAAGTGTAAAACCCAAAGCAATAAGGATCATCGATGAGAAAATTGGGACAAAGCTAGGAACACTAGTGCAGGGCTATCAGAAATAACAAAGGAAACACACTCCATGGAAAATAAAATGGATGAGTGGGATCTATTAAAAATGAAACACTTGTGTACATTAAAAGACTTCATTAAAAGAGTAAAAAGAGATCCCACTGGGAAAGAATATTTAGTAATGGCATAACAAAAGCTAATCACTAAAATCTACAGAATTTTACAAGTTTACAACAAGGAAAAACTAATAGCCCTCTGAGAAGGTGGGCAACGGACCTGGACAGACAATTCATAAAGGATGACACTTGAATGGCTAATAAACACATGAAGAATTGCTCCCAGTCACTAGCCATCCAAGAAATTCCAGTCAAAACAAACATGAGATATCACCTAATGCCCATTAACTGTACCTGAATTAATAAAAAAAAATAAACAAACCTGAGAATAACCAACTGGTGAGATAGGAACTCTTATCCATTACTGATGGCCTTGTAAATATGCACAGCCATTGTGGAAGGTGATATGGCAATATCTAAAACAGATGGCAATTGAAATACCATATGATCCAGCAATAGGTGTATATCCAAAAGAAATAAGAAACATATCACGAACAGACATTTGCTTCCACGTGGTCATCGCAGCACAGTTCACAATAGCAAGAAGCTGCAAACAGCTTAAAATCCCACGAATAACGAGAGGACAAATGGGATACTATGCATCCCTTAGAAACAACAATGATACCATGAAACACCTCAAGATATGGAGGGATCTGAAAGACGTTATGCTGAGTGAAGTTCGCCAAGCACCAAAAGACAGATATGAGTCCACTGCCCTAGAACAAGCAGCAGAATGGGCACGAGCTCGGGCTTGCCGGGGATCCAATCTACTGGCTGTGGACTCGACAGCCCAGCAAAGAGCCAGACCAATGCCAGTGAACCACACATAATAGACTCGTATAGTATAGGTCACTTGGCCAGAAGGTACCTCACAACAGGTTAAAGGGAAATGATGTCCAGGAGTCCATGTAGGAAAATAACTATTTGAAACTGATTATGATAACAAATGTACAATTTTACTTGACATGACTGAAATATGGAATAATAGGCTCTATGTATTAAATTCCAACTAATAAATAAACAAACAAACCAGGACATTGATGGAGGCCATATTCAATTATTTGCTGCTTTAATCTCCTGCAGAGGGTAGGCTGGTGCCAAATTGCCTGACCACCCTGGACTACCTTGGTTCTACAACAGGTGTGTGGGAATAACTCTCTATTCAGAGCGAAACATAAAAACAAAATAAACAAGCAGAAGTTGATATGTGCACACTTGAAGAAACTAGAAAAAGACACAATTAACCAAAACACAGAGATATGGATCCAGAGGAGCTCTTCAAGGAGGAGAAAGCGATGGATCTTCCCATGATGGAAATTGCAGTGATTTTAAGTGGAGGAAAAAGTAGATGGAAATAGAGAGCAAACACAAGCCACAATTCAAGAGCTCATAAATGCTTTACAAGACCATTCTGAAAAAAATGAATGAAAATTAGAAATAATACAACTTCAAACCAAATTACAAAAAGAAAACACCAAAATATTAGAACTTAGCAACATTGTGAAAGAACAAAACAGCAAAACAGAAACAATAGAAACAAGAATCGGTGGTCTTGAAGATCATGCTTGAGAGCAAAATACAAGATCAAATTATAAAAACAACCACAAAAACTGAGGAAAATCTTAGAATATTATGGGACATCATCAAAAGGAACAACACGCACCTGTTAAATGTCCCAAACAGAATGAAGAAACAATAACTACTGAGAAAATTGTTGATGAAATATGAAGGGAGCATGTCCCTATTATCACTTCAAAACAAAATGACTGCTGAATGTCCAGAGAACTCCTAACAGAATTATCCCAAAAGGAAATCATCTCAAATCATAATCAAACTTTCCAATATTAAACAGAAGGAAATCATTATAAGAGCAGCACAACAAAAAGGGACAATTACATATAAATGTAAGACAATTGGGATATGTTCCAATTTTTTTAATGTAACCATTTAGGCAAGAAGGCAATGGAATGATAAATTCAAAATTCTCAAAGAAACAACCCTGCCAACTAAGAATCATATATCCAGTGAAAATTGTACCTCAAATATGAGGGGGGAAATTTAAAAACTACATATAAAGAAAAACTTAAGGAATTTATAAAAATATGACCAAATTTTAACAAAAATATTAAAAGGAAGTCCATGGACAGAAAAATCCATAACAGCAATAAACAGAAACTTAAAAATCTCAGAAAAGAAATTACTATGGAGAAAATATTCTATTTAAGAAATATTTGGAGAGGTTCCAAGATGGAATCTGGATAGAATCACCCACCCGGTGCTCCTGCTGCTAGATCAGAAAATTCAGAGGTAAGGAGGCCAAGAGTGGGAAGCAGGGTGCCAGAAATAGAGTTCAATTGTACCAGGGTCTGTGGTTCAGACCTCCCACTGCAATTTTTGCCTATGGAGCTATTTGAAGGCTCGCCGAAATGCTGTACATTCAGTGAGTCTGCCTGTAGGTTCCAATAATCCCCTGCCAGGTCCAGCAGAACTGAGTCCACCACCTCTTCCTGCTCCCAAAATTCGAGACCCACAGCATGCAGTAGCTACCCCAGACTGCTGTCTAAAGGTGGTCATACTCTCAGGCTCACTGAGAGCCTCCAAGAACTAGCAACAAGGGCTCACAAAAGCAGTGTTCTCTGTGCAACTCTTGCCACTCCTGCAGTCTCAGGCTTTGCATCTCTTCTCCTGGCTAGGAACAGATTGACTGCATCAGTCATCCCCTTTTCCTCTCTGCTCAGCTCCCTGCCTGCCAGCATGTGAGCATGGTCTTCTTCTGAGGATTCTGGGAATTCTTGTTTTTCCTCCTTGGAGGCAGGAAACACTTTCTTTCGACTCACTCCCTGAGAGATTCTCTACTGACAAGAAACTTGGCGCTATGCTGATATACCCTGCGACCTCTGGAGGCAGAAGCCACATGGAGCCCCTTAAATGCTTGCAATGCCACTGGATCCACAAGACTTCGCACCCACTGGCCTGTGATCTTCCTGCATTTGGTGTCATTGAATATGTTTTGTGAGACTGAACAGGACTTTATAGATTGATATCAGACATATGGGCTAATATCGGACTTAGTGGACTTGATCTGGACTGGGCTGGAATATTTTCTCAATATTCAATTGCTCTTGTATATAAAGCTCTTTCTTATATACATACAAGTGTCTATGGATTTGTTTTTCTAGTCTACCCAGATTAACACACCAAGGAAACGGCAATTCAAAAAAGCAGGTTTGTGATCCTAATCTCTGACAAAATTGACTAGCCATAACAAGAGATAAGAAGGGGCACTATATAATGCTCAAGGGAACAGTAGACTCAAACCAGTAAGCATTATATATATATATATCAAGAGACCCATGATATTCATCAATCAAATGCTCCAAAAAATGAAAAAAGAAATTGCAGGCTAAACAATCATAGTAGGTGGCTTTAATACACCACTCTCCGAGAAAGACAGATCATAGGGAAAGAAGCTTAAAAAGGAAGCTACAGAACTAAACTCTACAATTAGGTGACTTGACATCATAGACATTTTCAGTCTCCACCAAAATGCAAAAGATAAAATCACATTCTTCTCAAGCCCACATGGCACATACTTGAAGATAGACCACACACTAGTACACAATTTGAGCCTGTGTAAATTTGAGCACATAGAGGTCACTCAGACTTCCCTCTCAGACAATTTTGTCATAAGACTGGAAATCAACATATGGACGATTAAAAAAACAAAGCTAAACAATTAGAGGATAAAAATGGCAGGTACTGGTCCGGATTAGAGGCAAAATTAGGAAGCTTTTATAAACCAATGAGAAGGAGAATATGATGTACCAAATCTTTGGGAAACAGCAAAAGCAGTTATCAGAGGAAGTTTGATAGCAATAAATGCATACATGAAAAAGGAAAAGGGACTTATGATTGATATACCAGTACAAAACCTCCAGCAATTAGAATGGAGTCAACAGGATAATCCTACTAATAATAAAATAAAAGAAATAATAAATAGCAGGGCTGAGATATAGGAGAGGGAAAATTGGAAAGCAATATAAAAAAATCAATGCAGCTTAAAACTGATTCTTTGAAATTATTAACAGAATTGATAGATCATTGGCAAACATAACCAAAGAAAGTCATGAACAAATTTTAATATCCAGGATGAGGGATGAAACAGGGGACATTACAACGGAACCTAATGAAATTAAAAGGCTGATTACACAGTACTACAAAGACCTGTACTCCAATGAATTCAACAACTTGGAAAACATGGACAAATAGCTTGTGAAAACAATTCCTCCTTAGACTCACCAAATGGATGTCAAGAAGCTCAACAGACCCATAACAATAGAAGAAACAGACAAGGTTATCAAGGGATTAACAAAAAAATATCTCCCAGGACAGACAGCTTTACAGGAGAATTCTACCAAGCATTCAAAGAAGAACTGACATCAATCCTACACTAACTTTTCCAGAGCATCGAAAAAGACAGAAAACTCCGAAATTCTTACTATGAAGCTAATATAACACTGATACCTAAAGTGGACAAGAAACCCCCAAGAATTGATAACTACAGTCAATATGTCTTATGACCATTGATGCAAAAATCCTGGCCAATAGAAAACCAAAGTATATAAAATGAATAATTCACCATGACCAAGTGGGATCCATTGCAGGATGCAAGAAAGGTTCAACATCTGAAAGTCCATCAGTATTATTCACCACATTGACATGATAAAAGGATAAGAAACACATGATAATATTGAAAGATGCAGAAAAAACATTCACCATTATCCAACACCCATTCCTGTTTAAGACACTCAAAAAATAGGAATGGAAGGAAAAATCCGTAAGTCTAGGTAAACTAGGGAAACAAATCCACAGAGACTCATATGTATATAAGAGAGAGTTTTCTAAAAAGGGTAAGTGTACATTAAGAAAGCATCCCACAGTGCTGCCAAGCCCATAAATCTAACATTAGCCCATATGTTCAACACCAATCTACAAAGTCCTCTGCAATCTCACAAAACACATGTAATCACACCAACTGCAGGAGGAAAGCTGAATCAGTGAGCATGTAAACATCTCAGTGCTGGCTGCTCCAGCACCCAGGGCTGCACCAGGGTAGGTCCATGTGGCTTTTCCTCAGGGATGTCTTGCAGGAAGTGAGCCTTGCTAGCTGAAGTACAAGGTCCGACCATCGCAAAGCAATAGACCAGAGAACTAGAAAGGTGGGGCTCACTGAGCCATTTATTTCTCTGCCCTTCAATTAATCCCACATGTGTTTATCAGCCAGGTTGGCACAATAAGCCTTAACACTGATTCCTGTTTAAGACACTCAAAAAGATAGGAATGGAAGGAAAATCCCTCAATGTACTGCAAGCTATATATGAAAAACCAACAGTCATAACACAAGTCAAAGGACAGACATCAAAGGTATTTGTCTGGGGAAAGAAGATGTAAAATTATCATTATTCGCAGATGATATGATGTTATATATGGAAAACCCCAAAAGCTCCACAAGAGGAGCACTGGAAGCGATAGAAGATTATGGCAGAGTGGCAGGATACAAGAGCACCAAGCAGAAGTCTATTGGACTGCTATATAATTCAGATGAGATCAAGAAAGAGGAGATCAAATAGGTAGTAACCTTCACAATAGCCAGCACAAATTGAAATATCTAGGAATATACCTAACCACAAAACCCAAAAGATTTATATTAGGAAAACTATAGAACACTATTATAAGAAATCAGGAGCGATCTCCACAAGCGGAAGATTGTCCCATGCTAGTGGATCAGAAGACTTAGTATAGTACAGATGTCAGTTGTGCCCAAGGCCCTATATAAGTTTAATGATATCCGGACACAAATAACAAAATCTTTTTTTTTAATTGGCAAAACTGACTACCAACTTCCTGCAGAGAGGGAAGAAGCCCAGAATTAGCAGGAAAAGCCTCAAGAAGAACAAAGTCAGAGAGCTTGGCTTACCTGACTTTAGTGCCTATTATACAGCCACGGTGTTTAAAACAGTGTGGTACTGGTATAATGGCAGATAATTCAGAACAATGGAAAAGGACTGAAACCCCATAAGTGAAATCCCCAGCACATAGACAACTGATCTTTGATAAGGGTCACCCCCCCCACCCCCCAAATCAAATGGGAAGCAGGTGTACTCTTCAACAAGCGGTGGGAAAAAATGGCTATCTACCTACAGAAAAATGAAGCAAGACTGTTACCTTACTCCATGCACAAGAATAAACTCAAATGAATCACATACCTGGAGGTAAAACCCCAAACTATTAGGGTCATCCATGAGGGAATTGGGACCAACCTAAGAACTTTGCTGCAGGGAATGCATAGGCTATAAGAAATAGGGAAGGACACAAACACAGAGGAAGAACAAACTGACAAGTGGGCTATACTGAAGTGAAAACACCTCTGTACATTGAAAGAATTCACCAAGACAGTAATAAGAGAATCCACAGACTGGGAAAACATCTTTAGCAATGGCACAGACTAAGGCCTAATAACTAAAACCTATAGTACTCTGCTAGCCTAAAATAAGAAAAAAACAAATGACTCATTGAGGAGGTAGGCAACGGACTGGCCAATGAACATAGGAGGAAATGTTTCCAATTATTAGCCATAAGGGGAATGCAAATTAAAACAACTCTAAGATTCCACAGAACACTTTCACAGATAGCCTGATTCAAAAAATCAGAAAGCAGTAAGTTTTGGAGAGGGTGTGGTGAGATAGGAACTCTTATCCACTGCTGGTAGACCTGTAGTATGTGTAGCCTTTGTGGAAATAATTTTGGTGATAGCTAAAACGAGTGGAAATTAGCTACTATATGACCCAGCAATCTCCCTACTGGGAATACACCCAGAAAAGGTAAGAAACAGACCATGGCAAGACATTTGTGCTCCAATGTTCATCGCAACCCAGTTCACAATCACAAGGAGTTGGAAACAACCTAAATTTTTATCAACAAATGAATAGATTTTAAAAACTCCCGTATATACATACAATGGAGTACTATACATCCCTAATAAGCAGGGGTGGTAGTTATATAATCTGGTGTCAACTTGAGACTATTAAGAGTGAAGGGGTGGAGTTTAGCCTGTCAATCAGGTTGCAGCTCTATCACTTCATTTGGAGGTGCTGCGGAGACAAATAACTCACTGGAGGCCAGACCACACACTCTGCTTGTTTTCCTACTGACAGGTCACATGGAGACCCCTGATGAACCAGAGCTCGAGCTGGAGGAGCCACGGGGAGACCTACATCCATGCTGAAATGCTTCCACCACCACTGTATATTGAGTTTTTAATATCATAAGCTTAACAGCCCTTATACAGTTTTGGATGAACTCTATTAATGCATTAATAATGCATGATCCAATGAAATGTTTCAGTATTCATAATAATAGGCTCCATACAGCAAGACCAGTATGGAGACCAATTAGACAATTTTTGATATCAGTTGTCTGTAAATTCTATTTTTCATCTTCAATTTTTTACACTTTAGTGGACTAAGTGAGAGTTTCTCATACAGTCCATTTTTATTTGCACAAAAACATTTTTCTTTAAGGGTAGTGCATGGTTTACCTGTTCAAGGACTAACAAATTCAGACCTTGTATATGCTGTAAGGACTTAACTTGTTCTGACAATTTTAAAATGGTGGCTTTTAATATGATCATATTTAAATTAATATTACAGGAGAGGGCTTTCAAGCCATTACTCTGGGTGACGTGTGCAGACATACCTGTGGCTGTGTAACCTGATATACCTAGTGGTTAGACATGTAAGTAGGCAAGCAGGTGGTAAGGCCAAAAGAGCAAGAAACCCAGTTTCCAGGAAAGTTTTAAAATACACTTGTAACCTATTGTAACATATTTTAATAGCTTGATAACAATATGCATAAAAATAGTATAAGATAACAATATTAAGAAACCTGAGATAGTCTTAGTTTAAGGGTCGTTTATAGAAGAATGAACCTTTCATTCTGTGTGTGGCAGGGCAGCCTTGCGATGCGAGTGGTGAGCAAATGCAACAAGTTTGTTCACCTTGACTATGATCGGAGTTGTGAGCATGATGGTAACGTGTGGGGTACCAACCCCTACAATCGAACGGGCTCAAGGGACGGTTGTGTAATTGAGGGGTAAAATTAAAGAGACACCAGAGACAATAAAATTAAAGAGAATATGAGGCATGCAATTGCTCAGCTCCCGGATGGCCATGATCTCTGCAGCCAGGTCCACGCAGAGAGAATACATTTCTAATCATGGCTTATATGTATTTGGGGGAATGTACAAGCCCCCCTGATTACATCATAATAGGAAGGGTTTGTACATTAGGCATACGTGGACAGGAAAGGGACGACCTAGGGGAGTACATGCAATAGAAAGGGGAGGCACAAGGGTGCATATGTGACAACATGGGTGGACCCTAGATTCAAGATAGCAGCCTTACCTTGGTTATCCTTGAGTTGGCTTGACCTTGTCTCTGGGCTCGCCTTCATGGAAACAACCTACTATCTTTATCAGCAGGGAGTGGGCCCTACTTAGGATGGACCAGACTGTAGACTGTGACTGCTCTAGATGGCTGATACCCTCAGGGTGATAACCTCGAAGCAGCTGACCTCCAAGTGTACAGTCATTGACCATGTGTCATATAATATGGAGGACGGTGGACAGCCTGGGGAAAAACCTTCTGTAATCCCACAGTAAATGGCCTTTTTCAACAAGGCGTGAGTCCCCTGGGCATGAACCACTTTACTAGGACACAGTCACCAGGTTGGAATGGGTGCTCAGGTAGGCTGCTTGCTGGTGGCTGGGCTACTGCCCTCCTCAAGAATTTGTGGAGTTGGTGCTGGACAA
Organism: Tenrec ecaudatus; assembly: GCF_050624435.1. Classification (NCBI taxonomy): domain Eukaryota; kingdom Metazoa; phylum Chordata; class Mammalia; order Afrosoricida; family Tenrecidae; genus Tenrec; species Tenrec ecaudatus. The sequence continues at coordinate 40,499,209 of NC_134547.1, read as the reverse complement.
CGTGTAAGGTTTGCAGGGACCTAAGAAAATTATACTTATGTATCTTTGCCTGCAGGTGTCTTTGGAACAATGCAGGGGTCGGTGTTGGATTAACTTGACACCTTTATACAACTTTTTAGCCATATTCAATTTTCAAAACAAGTACAAAAGTTCTAACAAGATAAAACTAAAATATAATTTGAAATGTACCAGCCTTACTTAAGCATAATATTTTATAAGTGAGCAAAACAAAAATATTTTATGTTTTCATCTACAAAATTCATAAGCTAGTTACCTTATGGCTTTATGCCCCCAGTTGTGAGCATCCAATTTTTATGCTGCCTACTTATATTAACCTAGAGTGCTGAGGAGACGAGCATGTTTTTGATGTGAAGAATCTTGGTCAAATCAGGACAGGCCGCTCATAAAGTCAGTAGCAATACACACCAATTCACAGGCCAAAAATTTTATTTTCATCCAGTGGAGTTCTGGTCAATTTAATGTGGGCTGCCTCACTTGGCCTCACCAGGGTTCCCATTGGTCACCTTGCCTTTTTTCATGGGCCCAGTTACAAAATTTTTACGTTAGTCCCATAGGACTAGGCCATGAGTTTCACACCAGCCAACCTGCTTTTATCTTCTTCTTCAGGTCCTGTGAACCAGATTCACAGGTGTTAGTGACCAGACTGAACCTGTTTTCTTATTGCTGCATTTATTTCCACTTCCCTGCAACAAGTGGACCCAGGTGGTCACCTAACAAGCATTTCAGGCTCCATACAGGCTTTCTTTAACGTTCAGTCCTAGAGAGGAGAGTTCCTTCATGGTTTTACATTTTGTTCAGTCTTATGCACAAACCACCAGTTTAAAGTTAAAAAAACTAAAAGGATTCCTTTATCTTCTGCCAACATCAATCTTCTCCGGTGTCTGCAAATGTCAAGAGCACTAAAAGCACTGGGTGAGGCTTATCTTTTTAGAACCTGCTTTGCAGGTGTGTCCTATACCAAATTTAAAGATTCAAATGGATGGCTGAAAGCAAGGAGGTTTACAAACTTTCTATTTTTCACTTTTCAATCATTATTTTAATCAATTACTGTATTAATAACAACAGGTGAACCTAATAAAGCCAGATCCTAAATTTAATTTTTAAACAATTAAACTTAATTCTTAGTTTTTAATTTTAATCCTTATTTAAACAATTTTATTGCCTCGAAATATGGCCTTAGGCCTCTAATAATGTTAGGTTTCTCTCTCCTCCCAAAATCTCAGCCTCGGTCCTTGGCTCTACGCGAGAAAGATTTCATGCCGAAGCCTGGTTCGTGATCCAAGTGAATTTAATGAAAGTTCAAAGAAGCATCAGGTTTTACGCGGCACCCATAGGATTCCTTTGACCATGCGGCCTGGCAGAGACTGCTCCTGGACACGCAAGGATCTCTCTCCTCCCACGAAGACCACCAGACCGCCCAAGCAAGACAAGACCAAGAAACCAAGAGCTCAAGAGCGCCTCTCCCTTCAGGTCCCTGCCTTTTAAGGGTTCTCGGGGGAGGTGTGGTGAACGACCCCAGGTCGATCCCATTGGCTGAATTGCAATCACCCGGCCCAGGTGGGCTGCTCCAGGTGTAACACCCATCCAAGCCCACCGGCGGGAAAATCCAGCTTTTGTCTTTTGCTGGCTCTCCTGGGCATGCGTAATGGACTTCCCAATTCCCTAGGTTAAGCTACCTAACAATAACATTAAGCCAGGCAGGGCCTTCTCTCAGCCATTTTGACTAAGCAGCAGGGTCTCTGTCAGAGAGAGGTTTAAGGGATTTTTTTGTCCCCTTAGCTTAATATTTACATTTATTTTTGACATTTTAGACAGGATTAACAAAAGATAACTTCTAGGAATTTTTGATAGGTAGGTTTATTGTGCCAACCTGGCCAATAGGAACATGTGAGACTAATCAGGTCCTAGTTTGATTGGAGGGCAAAGAGATAAATGGCTCAACAAGGCCCACCCCTCTCTTTTTTGCTCTCTGGTGATCAGACCAGTGTGCAGCTGCTTTAGCTAGTTCTCTCCCTCAACTTGTGGGCTACACTACCTGTGGGACAGCCAACCCGTGGATCGTGTTGCTAGAGCTTGAGGTTCCTTTGAGACCTGCTTTACCACATTGCTGGTGTGTACATTGCTTGAGCTTGAGACTGCTGGATCCTGTTGTTTTGCATTACTTAATATGAGTTCGATGTTTAATCCAGACCTGCTTCGCTAAGCTCCTGAGGTGCTGACCCATCTTGCTGTTTGCTGCCTGTGGGCAGATTCTGGCTACATTACCCGAGGGAAGACTCAGCTCTTTACTTCCTTGACCTTGAACCCAGCAGCCTTTGTGAGTTTAAGGACTTCCAGTCTATTGACTGTTCCACTGAAGTGAGTTGAACTGAGCCCTCGGTACTGCTGTGTGAACTAATTATCTGTCATATTCCTTCATGCTGTATAAATCTATCTATCTATCTATCTATCTATCTATCTATCTATCTATCTATCTATCTATCTATCTATCTATCTAAAATCATAAGTGCCCTGGTTTTGTTCTCTAGAAAGCCCTGCCTAACACAGAATTAAAACTTAACTTACCATGTTCTTTCCAGAAAACAGTTGAGTAAACAGTGTGGCCTTATCTGATCTCTGGCTGTGTAGCTACAAGCAACTTTTACAAGTCCCACTGCTCAGGAGAACAAAAGATGGAAACAAAAGAAGAGGTTGAAGAGGGGCTAGCTCACCTTCCCGTTACATTATTAATTTCTTCGTGTTAGCCCAATAAGGAGATTCTGTATAATTCCAAATAGCATTGTTTACATAATTACAAATGATTGCATTTATACCTTTAGAACAATTTTTTGAGGACCCCAATTAACAGCAGTGGTAGAATTATTTTAAAAATTTTGAATGTGGCCATTGACAGTGTAATTAATGCCACTCTTTTTATAAAATTTCATGAAAAGTTAAAACTTTACAAAATTTATTATTTTCTTTGTTAAGCTGGGCAGTATTATTTTTATATTTAATAAGCTAATCCTGATAAGGAGAAAAATCTACAATTAGTCTGATTAACGGATAATCAAGACTTTTACACTTGCATTTTAGCTTTATGGCAACCTTTTGCAGATTTCACACACAATGGGTAAGTTATAACTCAGGTAAAGTTCAACACATGTCTTTGCATTTTGAGAAAGCGACTTTTTTTTCCCTTTCATTTTCACATGATCCTGGAGTTCACTGAGTGTCATTGGTGAAAACCACAGGTCCTGACAAATGTTATTTAACAATTTGTATGAAGAATGTAAGCCCAATAGGAGTGATCTGCGTTTACTTTAGATGAAAAGTCAAGCACTGCCAGCTTGGGCAGAACCATGTGTTCAGGAGTCTTAGGAGGAATTATTAGATCTTTGACTGAGAATGTCCTTGTAGGAACCTCTGGAAACAACTCACTTAAGGTAAACACACCCAAGAGAAACTTATACTTTATTATTATTTTTTTTGAAATATAAACCCAAGTTTTTTTCCTGATTGAGCAAATATTTTAATATTTAATAATTTTTTCAATGTTTTTTTTCTTTATGATATGTGCACGGGTTCCTTCCTAAGGGTGGCCTGTGCTGAATCTGAACCCTGACTGTCTTTGGTTTTACAGACTCCTGAGGCTTCCTTAAAGGCTGCTACCAAAGTTTGGGATACAGTCCTTTTGCTGTTTCTCTAGGCATTATAAACCCCTTGAGCAATTTCTATTAATTCTGCTAAAGAAAAAATTTAAAAATGCTTTTCTAATTCATGCCCCCCCCCCACCCCCAAGACAGCATTTTGGACCTCGTGGTGAATAAAACCGTGCTCCTTTGAAGTGAAAAGCACAATCATTATGTGCTGGCAGACATTTTAAGTGGATCGATAAGTTTAGAAAAACAAACAAACAAACAAACAGGGACTTTGCCAGAATTCTACAGAGTAGGGAGCCAGCATCTGCTGATGCTTTCTGCTCTTTACAGGTGAGAGCAGGCAGTCAACATCTGTGACCACTTTTTCCTTTCCATGGATGAGAGCTGGGGGTGGTTGCTGCCTGAAGGTATCAGGACAGAGGCTACAGCAGACAGATACAAGCAAGGCAGTGGGGTTTGCCCAATAAGCTGAAGTAGAGTGGAGGGGCTTAGAGCCACGGCAGAGAATTTTTTATTTTACAAAGGGATCCTGGAGTACCAGCAAACCAGGATGTTACAAAGAACACTCTGAGCCACCAAATGTGGAGAGAGCACTTTGCAACTGCAGAAAGCTCTTGTACAGAAAGTCAGAGCCACTGAGAAATCAAAAAGTGTGACCTGAAAGATATAAAACAAACCCAGAAAGGGTGGTTCTTCTTTTTTTTTTTGTTTTAAACGTTTTATTAGGGGCTCATACAACTCTTATCACAGTCCATACATATACATACATCAATTGTATAAAGCACATCTGTACATTCTTTACCCTAATCATTTTCTTTTCTTTATTTCTTTTTTTCCCCTTTTCTTTTTTTACATTTTATTAGGGACTCATACAACTCTTATCACAATCCATACGAAAGGGTGGTTCTTTGAGCTGATTTTTAACCCTCAGCATGATGCAGACAGACAGATTGAAGGGGAGTTCCATTTACAGTGAAACCATTCAGCCTAACCCACAGGTTAGAGCTTTCCTTGAGGCAAACACGCACCAGCCTAAATTTTGAATTGAAAACCCATAATTTTCTTTTGAAGAAGAGAAAATATAAACAAAAGTAAAGGAAAAACTCCTTTAACGGGCTGAACTTACAAAGTGTTTCTTGGAAGCAACAATTAATGACCTATTCAGAAACACATCTGGGTGAAACGACTCAAAGTCCAGCAACAAAGACACTGAGATCTTCAGGTCTATTTTAAACAATGCTGCAAAGAAGATAGGACAAAAAATTTAAAAGGCAGAAGATCTTTGGAGGCAACATGAAAAGGATAGTACAAAAAAGTTAAACCCGGAAAACTGAAAAACAAGCTAGACCTTTTCTATATAAGCTGTTTCAATTTTTAATTCATTTTTTATAGTAAAAACAAAAGCAAAAATAGAGAAATCCACCTCCCAAAGTTTAAATTTCTGCCAAGTGCCCTGGCAGGTTAGATTAATAATCTATTTCCTCAGTCCGTCCAAATCCCAGGTTTGTGGATAAAACAAGTCCATGTTCTTTAAAAAAACAAATGGCACACAAAGTTTTTAAATTTATAAAACAAAGATGTTTTGTCTTGATTAATTGTTAGCCAATAATGTAAACCTACTAACAACAAATAAATAGGTAACAACAGTCAAAAGAAAACTTTTTGTCCACATATCCAATTAGTCATGTCTGTGAGTCACCAGGAGGGAGGAGAGACAGAAAGGTTGAAAGGGAAACATAAAGATGCTCACACACAAAAAGACAAATAGCTAGACAGACAACACAAAAAGACAGCCAATTTACACAAAAAGACAGACAGGCAACCATGGGTAACCAGATTTTCAGATTTATCAAACTTGTTAAACAGCAGCTTGTAAAAGACAAGCAGCCCCTTAACAAGTACCAGACTTCCCAAACGGTGTCCTCGTGAGAAGGGGTGAGGAGAGCTAAGGTTGCATCCAACTCTCACCATTAGCCAAACAGATGAGACCAGCCTCACAGACAGACTGACCTCTGGAGGTTTCTGTGGTAATTACATAATCTGGTGTCAATTTGAGAAGGGGTGGAGTCTAGCCTGTCAATCAGGTTGCAACTTGATGATCTCATTTAGAGATACCACAGAGATAAATGGCTCTCTGGAGGCCAGATGCACACAGACTTCCTGATGAAAAAACACTCAGAGCTACATTAGAGCCCCAGAGCTAGGGGAGCCACATGGAGACTCACACCAGTGCTGAGATGCTTCCACGGCCACTAGATTCACAAGACTCTCCACCCACTGGTCTGTGATCTTCCTGCATTCAGCATCATTGCATGTGCTGTGTGAGTCTGAAGAGGAATTTATAGATTGGCATTGGACATATGGGGTAATATCAGACTTATGGACTTGGCTGGGATGTTTTCTTCATATACAATTACTCTTTTATAGAAAGCTCTTTCTTATATACACATATCTATGGATTTGTTTCTCTAGTCAACCCAGACTAACACAGTTTCAGACAGAAGACTCAAGCCAAATCCCAGCGCCCCCAGGCAGCCGCTCGACTGGGAGAGTAAGAGTCTGAAGCCCTGATAATTTTATCAAGGGCGCTTCCCCTAGAGGTCCCACACTTCCGCGAGCAGCTGCCAGTTGGGCATACACAGTGACTTTCCCGGCCAACACACCAGAATGTTGTGGGTTCAGATAAATTACAGCCACTGTAATGTCTTGAAATTTAGAAGAGTCTTTTATTTGGTTATAACCAGACTACAAGAATCGAAAAGCGACTCCATGATTGCAGTCTCAAGTATACATTTCAGTCTATCTTGAAAGGCAAAGACTCATTTATATTTGTCTAGGATTTAAGCAAGCATGGACAGAAGCAGAAAGCAAAGTGTTTAGAGTGAGTGAGGGTTACAGGGTACAGCGTTGATCATAACATCCTGGTTAATAAAATAAAAAAAGTAATATTCTGGTTACAACCATCAAAAGGAACAATATTATTACTGTGTATACTCGTGTATAAGCTGAGCTTTCAGCACTTTTATGCTGAAAAAGCCCCTCTCAGCTTATACTAGAGTGAGGGTCCCACGTACCTGTTCTCCGCTGCAGTGCAGGTGTTCTCCGGTGGCTCCCACTCATCTGCGGGCGCCTGCAGCCTCTGTGGGGGTCCGAGGACTGCAGATATCACCGCTCTTCTTCTTCTCCTGCACGCCGGCAGCGTCTGTGTTGTCGGTGTCGTACTGGGCAAGAACCTGTCTGCTTCTGTGTGCTGGCACCTGGGGCGCACGGCATCCTTGTCAGGTGAATGTCTGATGCAGCCTCTCTTCTCCAGGCCTGTGACCAATGATGTAGTCTTTACAGTCTTACCCATGCTTGGTCAGGCCCCCTTGCTCCGCCCAAGCATCGCTGAATACAAGTACCGGTATATCTCTGGTCTTGGATAAATAAACAGTACGTTTATTTCTAGTACTTAGTTTGCTATGTTTTATATTTTATTTTCTTATTAACCCCTAGCTGGACCCAGTGTTGACCATGCTTGCAGAGCAGCCTGTGGTAGGGCTCATAATCTACACGCTGTGTTGTGTACACACTGTGTTACTGCATGTGTTGCGTTAGCACTTCCCCTACATATATCAGTAATGCAGTGCATGCAGAAAACAGCAGGGACAAAATACAGCGTGTATATTATGAGCCCTAACACAGGCTGCTCTATGCAAACAGTCATGTCATCACAGTCTGGAATACCATCAGCCTGCGTTAGGCCTCAAACTATATAAGCTGTGTTTTGTACATGCGGTAAGGCAGCAAATGTAGTAATGCAGCATGTGTAGAGTTATTGTTGATACCATATTGATACCATCAATACATTTTCCCAGTTTTGTGGTAATATTTGGTGCCTCGGCTTATATTCAGGTCAGCTTCTACTTGAGTATATACGATAATCACAGTGTTCTGATCTCTAGAACATAAGAGTCTATTTTGAAATCAATCACTAATGGGACTTTCTGAGATGGGAGGGGGAAGGAGGCAGGTCGTTCAGTCGCCAAGATGGTGTTTCAGTGGCTAGTGCTAGTCTGTTTCAAAATCTCCACTAGCTATCAATGCACCTTGGTTGAGTGTCTAATCAATTTCTAGCTGAAGTCATTGGTAGAAGCCTTCAATTTCTTCCTCACTAGCTTTTGTGGGCAATGCTTAATTTTAAATAGTAGTTGTATTGATTGGAGTTCCTTGAAGGATGATAGATACATAATCCTATCACAGATAGCATTGTAATGCATGACGAATTTAGGAAGAGACTTCCTGTTAAAGAATGTATGTCACACGATTCCTCTTCATTGTGTTCTTTCTAGCACAATAAATCTTATGATTTTCTGATTCGAAATGGCCAATCCAGTCCATTTGAGCTCATTCATGCCTAGGATACCCATTATTTTTTTGCATTCCATTTCATTTTTAATTACTTCCAATTTTCCTAGATTCATATTGTGCAAGCTCGGGCCACTAGAAGAGTGTTTCGGCTGCTTCTCCTTACCTTGAGTCATTCCCCATCAGCAAATGAAGATCCTGGAGGTTCCACTTCCACAGGCTTTACCCAACTCACATCGCCATGGCCGACACCCCCTCCGACAAATCAGTTCCTTTTCAGTCACATTTTGAGTGTCCTTGAACCTGAGGGGACCATCCTCTAATAGGGGAGTCAAGTCCTTCTTTGTTCTTAGTCTGGAAGCTCCTCTGAAATCTTCACTCTGGGTGACCCTGCTGGCATTTGAAACACCAGTGGCACAGCTTCCAGCAACCCAGTAACACACAAGCCACCACAGTAGGACAAACTGACAGACAAGTGGTGGTCCTTACCCCTAGGATCTCAATATGGAACGAAGAGTATTGTTTTTAAAAGGAAGAGAAAACCAAAATTGACTTGGAGTCTTTCGTGACAATCGAGTTCGTTTCAAACATACACAAATATAATAAATAAGTTAAAAACACAGTGGCTAATGAGTCCATTCCAAATTATGGAGGCCCATGTGTGTCCGCGTAGAAATTTACTTCATGGGATTTTCAAAAGCGGATTTTTTGAAACTAGATCACCAAACCTTTATTATTTTACACCTCTGCGTGGATGCTAACTTCCAACATTCTGGCTAACAGTAGACCACGTTAACCACTTGTACCACGCAGGGATTTCTAACAAGTCCTATTATTGGCGCTATTAGTTGTCATCAGTCAATTCTGAATCCTCATGATGTCACTCAAAAATATTAATAAATGAGCATTTACTAATTATATACTGCATGCCAGGAGCTGTATACCCACTCCTCATATTATCCTCACACATTTTTATAGAATGCTTTGATGCTCTGAGACTTTTTAATTTACTCTCATGTTGAAATTATGGAAAATGAAATTGAGAGGAGGAGGTGATCTGTCCAGGATGTGATAGGTAGGTTTATTGTGCCAACCTGGCCAATAGGAACAGTTTGATTGGAGGACAAAGAGATTGATCAGCAAGCTCTGCCCCCCCCCCTCTCTCTTGATCTCTGGTGATTGGACCAGTGTGCAGCTGCTAGTTATCTTCCACAACTCATGAGCTACACTACCTGTGGGATTGCCAACCCATGGATCGTGTCGCTAGAGCTTCAGGTTCCTTTGAGAACTGCTTCACCACACTGCTGGTGTATATATATCACTTGAGCTTGGGACTGTTGGATCTTGTCATCTTACTGACTGTTGGTGCCCCGCCCGGCTCTTTGCTGCCTGTGGCTGGACTGCCTGCATTGCCCTCCAGAAGACTCAGCTGTCTGCTTCCTTGACCTTGGACCCAGCGGCCTTCACGAGTTAAAGGACTTTCAGTATATTAACTGTTCCACAGATGTGAGTTGACTTGAGCCCTCTGTACTGCTGTGTAGACTAATTAGCTGTTAGATTCCTTTGGGGCTATATCTATCTATCTATCTAAAATCATAAGTCTGATGATTTTGTTTCTCTAGAGAACCCTGCCTAACACACAGGATTACACAGTGGCCAAGATGGTCATTTTTCTGTATTCACCCCTTCATTAACTTAATCCTTTCTTACTGAGCACCCACTATATATAGGAATCATAACATTTGAGACAGACAACAAATAAGTAAACAAATAAAACAACGATAACTCTTGATAGAAGGGTCAGGGAGGAGAGACAATGTAACTGATCCTGAAAGTGATAGTCTTGGAAAGACTCAAGAGAAGACAGAGTTGGAGGCATGCTCAGGGACCAGAAAACAGTTCGGGGAGACTGGCTGCAGTGAGTGATGCTGGAGTGTACAAAGTGTGGTCAGTAGAATGGTGAGTAGCAGATTGTGGAGGGGCTTACAGGTTCGAGTAGCAAGTTAGGGTTTACTTTGAGGGTTACTCTTTCATTTAAGAATCCAAGTATGGGAGAGACATAATTTGACTTTGAATTTTATATGAAGCACCCGACTCTGAGATGTCAACATTCCCTTGTGTGCATCCCATGGTTCCTAAGTGTCCCTGCTCACCACTGGCTTCAGTACTTCAATGGGGAGTACCCATTCCTATGCTCCTCCCCACCTCCATGGCAGCAGCACCTTGCTCCTTTGCCAGTAGAGCTCCGTGCTGCAGAGAGCACAAGAAGATTACAAGCTTCATGTTTGATTCAATCACTCTGGACCATTTAGCGTGATTTAGTACAGCTGAAGCTCTCCAGACTCTAAAATCCATCAACTTCAACCCCAGAGAAAAACACACACTTGGATGCAGAGAGGGTGGTCCAGTGTGGTGTATTCTGATCACGCCAGTCCGGTTATGTCTGTCCTTCCTCTACAAGTTAGATGACTCTTCTGAATCAGGGAGTTTCCATAGAGGATCTTCTGCACTCAGAAGAGGAAGTATTGGCTACCACACACTTCCCCTCTGCTTGCCGGTTGTACTGAGAGGCTCACAACAGACCTCAAACAACAGAGGAGAGGTCAGAGTCTGTGTGTCTCACAGAGCCCAGGCCTGCAGAAGGCAGAGAAGACAATGGGGAGGAAAGCTGCAGAAGGCAACCCATAGAAAGGAGGGGAGCAGGTGTTCTGCGTCTTCTGTGGGGCAGAGTGACACAACTGAGTGAGACATGACTTAGCACTTACGTGGCTCATCGGCTAGCAAGTCAGAGGTGCACTATTCATGATATTGCACTGGAGAACTGCCCGGAAACAATCTCTTACATGTATGGATACTCTGTTTATGACAGTGATGACATTGCAGAGCAATGGTATTGGATGGTAATTTCAATTTTAAAAGATCAAATAACTCAATAGCAATGAGTTTAGGAAAACATGGGGTGGGATCAGACGCCTACCTCACCAAACCAAACCAAATTCATTTCTATTGAGAGGATGCTGACTCATAACAACTGTATTAGGCAGGGTAGAACTGCCCCTTATGGGAACAGAAAGCTTCTTCTTTCTCCCTCAGAACAGCTGGTAGTTTCAAACTTCAAACCTTATGGTTCGCAGTCTAATGTGTAACTACGGCACCACCAAAGCTCCTCCTACCTCACATCATACAACAAAAATCTACTTTAAGTGTATTTGGGGGGACACTAAGGTCAATTGGCATAACATAGTCTGCAAAGACAACATTCTTCATCCTATGTTGATGAGTAACTTGGATCTTAAAAGCTTGTAAGTGGCAATCTCAGGTGAAACTATTGGTCTCTACCAATCTGGAGCAAAGAAAAGTGAAGAAAATCAAAAACACAAAGAAACAATTAGTCCAAAGAATTAATGGACCATGGGAACTCTAGCCTTTATGACCCTGGAACCAGATGGTGCCTGACCACCACTATTCGCTGCTCTGATAAGGGATCACAATAGATGGTCTTGGATACACTGGGAGAAAAAATGTGGAGCAAAATCTAATATAATAAAAAAGACAGGCTTACTCATCTGATAGAGATTGTTGGGACTCTTAGACCAGGTGTCCTCAAACTATGGCCCATGGGCCACATGCAGCTCACCGAGGACATTTATCCAGCCCACCGGGTGTTTTTGGCCCATTTGGTTTTTTTACTTCAATATTAGATATGTGCAGTGTGCACAGGAATTTGTTCATAGTTTTTTAAAACTATAATCCGAACTGGCCCCCTGTTTAAAACATTTGAGGACCCTTGCCTTAGACCATTGACGTTGGGTCAATGCTGGAACTGAATTTACCTCTGTGGCTCAATATTCAGACAAATGATAGACAGGCCTATAAGGTAAACAATAATGCCAGAGAGATATCCCTTAGAACAATGAACTATATGAGATCAAAAGAGTAGCTATGCCCAAGAATAAACCTCAGAGTTCAAGAAGGCACGGGAAAGAAGGATGAAGGGAAATGGAAAACACAGCAAGAAAGTGAGAAGAACGCTGTTAAATTGTGGGAATCGGAATCAATGTCACAAAACAAATGTGTAAGCTTTCACCAAGATCATAATTTGTAAATCAATCAATAAAAGAATCAAGAGTGTGATGACCTCTTGTGAGGAGGGGCAGATCATGATTGGGAAGAGATCATGGGTGGAATTTGTAAGGGTTGATGAGGGTCTATTTCTTGTTCCCTCTAAGCGTGTTGTCCTCTATCACATCATTGAATCACATCATGACTCAGTGGTTTAGTTTCCCTGTTTCTTTTATTGGGAGTGTTGGGTGTATCTTTGTCCAGGAAAAGGGCAACAAAGAAGAAAGTGGACCCATTTACACTGGTTTGTTTTTTTTTAACCTAAGGCACTGGCTCTGCATCCCATCAGCACTGTGCTCCCAGCCTCAGCTTCTCCATCTGTTAATGGAGGTTAATGGTCCCAGTAAGCCAATCTCACTGGGTGGGATATTCAGTGCTAAAGGTCTTTGATTGTTGTCCAGATACCAAGGGTTATCCAGGACTCTGAAATACAATCATGAGGCTACAAGGCCAATGCCAAAAACGTCCGAGGCTGGCCGCAGGCTGCCTGAAGGCAGCTGCAGGAGGGATAGGTGCAGCAGCCAATCTGCTGAGTTCAACCACCATCTCTCACCAACCAATAGGCTAGACTGACTCGGAGCAGGTCACACACCCCATTTCCTGTTTTCAAACAGGGAACTTAGTGAAGCGACAGCCACTTGTCTGCCTGCCAGTCTTTAGAATGGATCTCTGAAGGTAGATCTGCCTCTCCTCTGATACCAGTCCCGGATCCATGGGCACACCACAAGGCCCAGAGGCCTCAGGTCAGTGTTTGATCCCTAGCTCTCTCTGTTGCCCTCTGTCCATCTGAGTCCCCTCCTTCAGTGTCTTCCTTAGTACCTGGTGGGGGTAGGACAGGCCACAGCTTCTTTGTGTGGGGCTTCCATTAGAAATTAGGACACAGCAAGAACCAGTTCTCGTCCCCCCAACAATCTCAATCCCTTTGGGAATGAACGAATCATCTATAACTCCTCTCTCTTAGGGTTGAGGAACAAGTCTCAAAATCTATATTTGCATCAGTGTAACCCTAGATAACGTGAAAAATTCAGAATCCAAGCTCCTTCACAGACCTGCTAGGGTCTGCTAGGAGATTCTGCTGCATTCACGTTTCCAGACCCTGCCCTTGGGAAGGATTCCTCCAATGGGCATCCATGGCGCTCATCCTCAGCCTACCAGGGCAGCTGGCACACTCCACACAACGTGGCCTCTTGTCTCCAGAGTGGCCAGGGCAACTTACTGATCCATGCTGAAAGGCATCTTCAACCTGCCCTGACTGCTCATGCAAACATCCTTGGGAAGAACAGTGAGAGTAGGGCGCCTGGAGGAGTGGGTGAAGGTAACGATGGGGAGAATTGCTGTTCCTGCACATGGAATTGGGTGGGAGAGGGTCTGAGAATCGCATGGACCTTGTGGACTGCAGGCAAGCCCTAAGTCAACAGTCTCAGCCCATGTAGTGTTTGGTTGTGAAGAGGGCATTGAGTAAAGAGGGGGAAAGCCCACAGGATCCCAGCCACCACCGGGGGTCCAGGACTGTTTTTCTCATTTCATAGACATGGAAACTGAAGCCTGGGAGGGATGGGAAGCTGTGCAAGACCCCATGGGAGCCACTTTGGGCAACTGAATTTGATTTATCGTCCAAGCCTTGGATTTATGCTTAAATTTCCTAGGTCTCTGCTAGAGTCTCCAGCTAAGGTGATCATTTCTGAAGTCTTATAGGATCCTCTGGGCAAACAGTGTTCTACTTCTGACTTAGAGCCAGTTGCTAGATCATAAAAAACAGAACTGGAAAAACTGAGATTATTGAGTTCTGTTCCACTCACTATTGTCCATTTTTCAAATGAGCTGAAAGTGAGGCAAATGCAACTGAGTGCCCACTCCCACAAAACATTGATCCCCTCCCAATAAACCTGGCCACCAAGTGTCCACTGGACAAGATAGCATATGGCCTACACACCATTTTGTCTGGGCACCTATCAGAACATAGGGAACCTGTCTCTAGGCATCTATCATCTCATCCATGGGATAGGGCTTATAACCACATTTTGTAGATGGGACAATCAAGGACTAGATGTGTTAATTAATTAATCAGTTAAGTATCAGGAGGTTGTCAGATGGAAGGCTCCTTCTCCAGACTTCTTTAGGGGAGATGATAAAGTAAGGAATTGCATGCCCTACTGTCAGGGAAACAATCACACTGTTGAATATGCATAGCCCCAGGGCATACCCTTCCTTCACACCCTGGTCTTCCCATCTCTCAAAAGTGAGGTTGGATCCAGGGCCACCATTCTCATGGACAAACTGCACAGAGCCACGTGGAAAATGTCCCAGGGCAACTGTCACAGGACACAAGCAAAAGCTCCTGACCCCAGCTGACCTCATCTCTCCCCATGCAGGGCAACTCTAGGAGTTGGATCCCTGGATTGAGAGATGGGCTCTGGTCACACCCTGGGACTACTGACAGCTGCAGGGGTAGCAGTGGCCTTACCTCTTTCTATACCAGTCACACAACTGTGGCTTCCTTGAATTTTCTTCGGAAGGAGGTGAAGTCACTTGCATCTTCCTTATTTCACAGTTCTGAACTTCAGTGGTACCTTAGCTACTCATTCTGTCTGAACTACACCTGGTTTTTAATTGCCCCATTCTCAGACATGGTTGATTCTGTTCCAACTTGCACTTTGTTAGAACATTTATTTCACAAATATTTCATAACATATATAGCATGTGTTTGATCATTATAGGAGGGAATATTATGTGGTATTTCCCATATAATATTATTTTTGTGGAATGTGCCAGGCCTTGAACTAGTGTTGTAATGGTTTGTCAGAATTAATCCTCATACTAACCTTATGAAAGTGGGTTCTATTATTATGTCCATTTTATTGGAAACTGAAGCGCAAAGAAGTTACGTAGCTTGCCAGGTGCCATGTCAACTGGTTTGTTTACATGGGTTGAGACTAGAGTTATTGTGTAAACAGTACCCCAGGACTCTGCCTTGCTGCCCTCCACTCAGAAGAGGGTGGAGAGGATGCTGCATTCAGCCCAGCTTGAGTTTGTGGCCTGTCTACCATCTAGTAGCTCTTGATCTTGGGTAACACTATCAGTTCCTTTACTGAAAAATGGACAAGACAATTTATATCACCCAGGGTGATTAGAGTCAATAAGAAGGGTCTTGTCAACAGCAAACACTTAAAAAACACTTTAGCAAACACTTGAAACAAATTAGACTTGACTCACTTGGCACACTCACCGGCTACATGACTGTAGGCTAATCCTCAGTTTCCTCATCTGTTAACCAGGAGCAATGTTTTGTGTTAGATAAGATAGTTGGTGTTAAGAACCTAGGTGGGTATAGTAAACTGTCTGTAAATGTTTGCTTATATAGTGAGTGTGTTAGTTTGGATAGACTAGAGAAACAAATTCATAAAGAAACATGTGTGTAAGAGAGAGTTTTATATAAAGGGTAATTGTATTTTAAGAATGCATCCCAACCCAGTCCAGTCCAAGCCGATAAATCCAATATTAGCCCATATGTTCAACACCAATCTAGGAAGTCCTCTTCAGGCCACAAAACACATACAATGACACCGAATGCAGGACGATCACAGGCCAGCAAGTAGAAAGTCTTCCGATCCAGTGGTGTTATAAGCGTCTCAGCGCTGGCAGGGGTCTCTATGTGACTTCTCCAGCTCCAGAGGTCTGGTTGCATCGGGGTAGGTCCATGTGGCTTCTCCAGCTCAGGGCACTAATGTAGTTCGATGTGTCTTGTCAGCTGCAATGTCTCCCAGGGGAGTGAGCAGAGAGAGAGAGAGAGAGACAGAGAGAGAGAGAGAGAGAGAGAGAGAGAGAGAGAGAGAGAGAGATGTCTCCTGCCTCCAAGGAGGAAAAAAATCAGATTACCCAGAATTCTCAGGAGAAAGCCAGGCCAACACAAAGGCCTGATTAACTATGACCCGATTGACAGACTAGACTCCACCCCTTCACTGTTAATGCTCTCAGGTCCCAAATTTTCACCAGCTTATGTAACTACCAGGTTATGTGAGAAAGAGACAGACGAGGAAAATCTCGTCAGGAAAGACCTTCTCTGAATACTGAGATTTCACCAAGTACTGAAACATTTATCTAGATAAGCAAGCATCTTTATCTCTGAAGCTATTGCCTTTGCTCTGATCACCTCATTTAAAATTCAACTCAATGATATAAGGATTATAATATTGCACTAGGGATATGCTCATTCCGGGAGAGATCTGTCCAACTCTCCACACCACACTGGACACAAACGGGGAGCCCTTAGCCTATGGCAGCTCAACAGGCAGCTCGCTGGGTGGGGGAGGGCTCAGCAACAAGACAGTTGTCATTCCTCTCTGCCTGTCCACAGAAAGTATTGCACAGTTAGCAGGTTTCCTAAGGACCGTGGGAAATCCCAGAATGAGTGGCACTCACTAAATTATGTCCGTGGCAGTGGAGTATGGCAAGTCTCAAGCATCCCAGGAGTCCTGACTGGACGGGGGAATCCTGTAGCCCAGGGAACGGCAAGGAACAAGCAGGAGGTATCAGCTACAAGTGCAGACCTCCCACACCCAGGGCATGAAGGGTATTGAGGGGGGCTTGAAACTTGGGCTTTGGTCAAGATGTAGAGGTCTGAAGCTATTTGAAGTTAGCATGTGGGTGCCATTCAATGCATGCATTGGGGTCTTTTAGCTGGGCAGCTTTCTTACCTTGGGTTACCCCAAAGGATACACTTGCAAAGGATTTGGGTACAAATTGTTTATCTTGGAGATAGGTGTAGGAGGCATATGGGAGAGTGGGAAAGTGAGGAAGGGAAGGGCAAGATGCCAATATATAATGTCATTGACAAGATTATCGCTGTAGGCAAAGGTAGTGGTGGGGGGATGGTGTCAACCCTAATGGAGATCATTTGGGAAACGCTGTAAAGCCTGTCTCAAAATTGTCCCATCTGAGTGGCAAGAAAGTCAGGCTAGTTACCCACCCAAACCCTTCTTCATTGGATGAGGGATGCTTTTGAGCAAGTTCTTATGTCCCAGAAAACCTGGCAGGTACTTCTAAGAAAGATTCAGTGACATAATAAACGTTAAGTCAGCATGGGATGGCACTGACAATGTCTGATATAGTGCCATCTCCTTTAACAAATTTCCATTTCATTCATTCATTCATTCATCCATACATTCATTCATGTAATCATTCCGGATGTATCCATTGACAGCCTGCTCTATTTCCGGTTCTACAGGAACAAATCAAACACTAAGCTGACTCTCAAGGTTAGTGAAGAAACATTAGAAACCAATTTGATTGAAATGTCATGACAAATGCCAAAGGGACCAGATGATAAGAGACAGTAGAAATGAACTATATCATTTCTAGACCTTAAAGGACCCATTGTAGAAGGGTTTGGGGAACCCATGAAATAAGATTCAAAATTATGTGTGCATTTCACTGGGAAGGAATTCTCCGTTTCTCTAAGATTCTCAGTGGCGCTCGGGGTTCACAAAGGCTTTAAGAAACACTGTGCTAGAGCAGCCCACGCAGGGGAAGAACTGGGTTTCCTTTTAAGAAGGAGTGGCGTGTGCAGAGGCAACAAGCAGGTGGGAAATGAGTTAGGTAGGGGCCAGCCAGGCAGAGCCTGAAAGCAAGCATTCCTCCACCATTCAATGGTAGATGCACAAGGAGTCTTGGAAACCACCACAGTGCTAATGCTGAAAGGAGTGCAGAGATGAGTGGGCCACAGTCTGTTTCTCCAGAAGCACATGCTGTCACAATGTCAATCCACACTCCACAGTCCAGAAGCAGGAACTGCAGCACAACCACAACGCAGCCTCTCAGAACCAAGCAACCACCTCCTGTACTTACTTGATCATCTGTAGTAAAGTACATTACATAGTTTCACCTCAAAAACCTGTGAAACTATTTACTACGCATTAGTAAGTAAACAAATGCATGCAAATGCGTGTTTATCTTGTTTACCAGGCATTCTGTCCCTGTCGGGGTATGCAATTGAAAAAGGCTTTGATTCTGTAGGAAGGTGCTATGGGGTTGGGAGAGAGGCAAATGTCAGCCAGGACTAGAAGTTGAAGATTTTAATGTGGTTTTAAAAAAAGTGAAATTGTTCACTACAAATTAGTAAGTCAGCACACGTACGCACATGCTTACCTTGTTTCCTGAGTAATCTGATATTGCTCAATGATCATTGTCAGTGGTAGGTGGGCACAGGTCGTTTGGAAATAGATGCATGCTTGGTGGATCTGTTTGGCCCTGTAACCAGTGCTGGGTAGAGAGGATATTCAGCCCTCTTCAGAAACTCTGAAGTCCCACTCTACACAGACCCAGCATCTTCTGAAGGTTTTGCCTTTAAGGTACACTGGCTGGTTCAAATCTCAAAGCATGTTCTTTCTGCAGATCCCTCCAGCAGTCTGAGCCCTAACTCCAGCATGACCACAAAAGAGCTACAGGAGTACTGGAGGAATGAGAAATGCCAATGGAAACATGTCAAGTTGCTCTTTGAGATCGCATCAGCTCGCATCGAGGAGACAAAGGCCTCTAAGTTTGTGGTAAGCCAAGATAAAAAATAATCTTCCACATCCTTATACTGCCGTCTTTTGGGCCCTGGGCAGGTCCGGTGGGGTCTCAGCATTCCCAAACACGAATGGGTTGTTAGCACACTCTAGGTCAGAGTTCTGGAAAGATGGTCAAAAAGTTAGATTTCACTAGTACCTACTATGTATATGGTTTTGAGCTAGGTACTAGGGGAATTGGAGACATCAAAGTTATTGTCTCTGATTCCCAGAAGAAAATAGCCCCGTAGAGACAACAAAGTCTCCATGAAAGAAAAAACATATAATTTACTCCCATGTTATCAGCCATCTGTGTCACTTATTCATACTTCACACATTCCAGGTTCTAATTATTAATCTATGTTTTTAGCTCTTTCTTCTCATTTTAAATCATGACTTATTAGCAAATGAAGGTCAGGAAAGCTTTCCTCCAGTAGGCTTACCTCCTTCAACGTCATTACAGTCAACTCTGAAATGCTAGCTCCTCCTCAGTCATCTCTTCAGTGCCTTTTGACCTGAGGGGGCTTGTCTTCCGGCACTATCTGACAATGTTTTACTTCTATTCATGAGATTTTCAACGTCTGAAAATGTTCTGATGCTATCCATAAGGTTTACAATGGCTAATTCCTATGAAGTGGACAGCCTACTTCTTAATCATAGTCTGTTATTAATCTGGAAACTCTGCTGACACCTGTTCCCTTTGGGCGGCCCTGCTGGAATGTGAAATACCAGTGACACAGTTTCTACCATCATGGCAACACAGAAGCCGTCACTGTACAACAAGTTGACAGACAAGTGATGGCACAGCGGAGTAGAATTCCGGGAGATTAACCTCCCTTTTTAGAAGGCATTTTCGAATTCATGTAGTCCAGCCCTGGTGACAGAATAGATTAAGCACTGAGCTGCTAACCTGAAGGTCAGAAGTTTGAAATCACCAGCCTCTTCCAGGGTGAAAGATTGACAGCCTCAGAAACCCACAGGGGCAGTTCTACTCTGTCCTACAGGGTCACTCTGAGTTAGAGTTGATGGCAGTGATTTCGGTATTTGGGGTTTTATTACTCAAAAGCCTATTTCCACCTTTCTTTTAGATTGAGGTGCTTTTTCTCCTTTATTTTGTTGTTGTTTTTAAATGAAATCCAAGATTGGTAATCTGTAGAGACAATAGCTGGATTAATGGTTTATTGGGGTGTGACAGGGGAGATTGGTGGGGAATGGGGAGCTAATAACAAGAGTACACGAAGGAAGAAAATGCTCTAGAACTTATTGTAGTGATGATTGTACAACTCTTTCTAATGTGATTGAACTATTGAGTTATATGATATGTGAATTATATGTCAATAAAACTTTTTTTTCAAAGCCTACTGAAAAAGATTTTGAGTGAGAGTGCTATTACTAATCTCACTTTACAGGTTCAAATAAGTTAAATTACCTGTCCTTGTCCACATAGCTAGTCCGCAATGGGACTACGATTAGAACCCTGATTCCAGAATCTGTGTGCTTGATTAGTATTCTTTGTGGCTATGGGAAGAGAACTGGAACGAGAAAAAATTCTTAATATATCACACCATCCTCACTGTACTACACAAGACATCTCCCAAGTATTCAACACTTGGATAATACAGATCAAATTCAAGCTTCTCACTTCAGAAAACCAAGGCCTAATTTTGATAAGGCAAAATCAACATGGCGTCCTGTACACCTCAGGTGTCTGCCATTCTTGGGTTAACTCCTGTCCTTGCTTTTTTAAGGTAGGCCAAGTCCAACCACAAGTCAAAACATCAATACAGATAAAGAAAAGCCATTTTTAAGCAACAAAGCCCACATGGAAGGAGCACACCAGCCTGTGTGATCACAAGGTGCGAAGGGATCAGGTATCAGGCATCAAAGAACAAAAAATCATATCATTGTGAATGAAGGGGAGAGTGCGGAGTGGAGACCCAAAGCCCATTTGTAGGCCACCGAACATCCCCTTATGGAACAGTCTCCGGAGGAGACAGCCAGTCAGGGTGCGATGTAGCAACGATGAAACATACAACTTTCCTCTAGTTCCTAAATGCTTCCCCCACCACCACCACCACCACGCACTATCATGATCCCAATTCTATCTTACAAAGTGGGCTCGACCAGAGGATGTACACTGGTACAGATAGGAACTGGAAACACAGGGAATCCAGGGCGGATGATCCTTTCAGGACCAGTGGTGAGAGTGGCGATATCGGGAGTGTGGGTTGGAAAGGGGAGCCGATTACAAGTAGGAACCGATTAGAAGGATCTACATTTAACCTCCTCCCTGGGGGATGGACAACAGAAAAGTGGATGAAGGGAGACGTCGGACAGGGCAAGATATGACAAAATGATAATTTATAAATGATCAAGGGTTCACAGGGAGGGGGTTAGCAGGGAGGGAGAGGCAAAAATGAGGAGCTGATACCAGGGGCTTAAGTGGAGAACAAATGTTTTGAGAATGATGAGGACAATGAATGTACAAATGTGCTTTACACAATTGATGTATGTATGGATTGTGATAGGAGTTGTATGAGCCTCTAATAAAACGATAAAAAAAAAAGAAAGCTATTTTCAGGCTATGTTTAAAATCACAGGCATTGCTGTTTTTGTTTGGGAGCTCTCTGTCATTTCAAACCCGCTGCCGGGCTGTCCTTGTCTCATTCCCTGCAGATGTACCAAATCATCGTCGTGCAGACAGGGAGTTTCGACTGCAACAAAGCCATCCTTGAACGGCGCTACTCAGACTTCGAGAATCTCCAGAAAACCCTCCTGAGGAGTTTCCGGGAAGAGATCGAAGACGTCGCCTTCCCCAAGAAGCACCTGCTGGGGAACTTCACGGAGGAGATGATCGGTGAGCGCAAGCTGGCTTTCAAAGAGTACCTGAGCCTGCTCTACACCATCCGCTGTGTGCGCCGCTCCCGGGAGTTCGTGGACTTTCTCACGCGGCCCGAGCTGCGCGAGGCTTTCAGCTGCTTGCGGGCCGGCCACTACACCAAGGCCTTGGACGTCCTGGCGCGCGTGGAGCCCCTCCTGGAAAAGCTGACGGCCCACTGCCCGGTGGCCGTGGTCCCAGCCCTGTGCGCCATGCTGGTGTGCCACCGCAGCCTCGAGCGCCCGCGGGAGGCCTTCGCTGTGGGCGAGAGGGCCCTGTGTCGCCTGCAGGCCAGGGAGAGCCACCGGTATTACGCCCCTCTTCTGGACGCCATGGCTCGCCTGGCCTACGCGCTGGGCAAGGACTTCGTGTCCCTGCAGGAGAGACTGGAAGAAAGTCAGGTTCAGAAGCCCACCTCCTGCGGACTCCTCCTGAAGGAGCTCGTCGTTCGGGAATATTTGTACTGAACCAGCCCGTCAAGGATGGTCAGAGGAGCTGAGAGTCCCTGCCGGGCGGCGGGAATGAGGGACAGGGAGGAGGTCACCATTGTTTAGTGGACTACTTGAGCTTCATTTTGAGGGAGAAGATCCATTCTTGGCCCTAACTCACTGGGTATCTTTTGGCAAACCCCTTCTTCTTCCTTGCCATCTATTTCCTCATTGGTACTGGCCAAACCTTCGGGAAGCCTCTGTTTTTGTGTCCTGTGTCTCCCGAGGGTACTACTGCTTCTTCCCTGGGGAGGTAAGGGTCAGGGTTATAGTGCACACCATGACACAACTTAATCCATTTTCTTCACAGCTATCCCGAGTCTTAACTGTTTACTTCTCCCAACTCTGAATTACTTACAAAGATACCTATTATAAATATTATCACAAGTATTGTAGCTTTTCCTTTGTAACATATAAACCTAACTCAGCAAAGCAAAATGTTTTCATATCTTACACCTACCCTGTCTCCCTTCACCCACGTTTCTGTTGTTTATCCCCTGGGTGTGGGGTATGCATTGATCATTGTGATCAGTTCTTCCTTCCTCTCCTCCTCCTTCCCCCCTCCCCCTACCATCTTGGTATCGCTACTCCCATTTCTGTTCCTGAGAGGTTTATCTGAACTGGATTCCACATGTCATGAGCTCTTATCTGTACCAGCATAGATCCTCCGGTCTAGGCAGAACTTACAGGCAAGAATAGGGTCCTGATTGGGAGGGTGTATGAAGAAGCCTCAAAGAACCAGAGGAATAGTTTGTGTTTCATCGGTGCTATACTGCACCCTGGTTGGCTCATCCCTTCCTGTGACCCTTCTGCGATGGGATGTCCTATTGTCTACAGATGGGCTTGGGGTCACTGCTTCTGGTGCCTGTCACCTGATTCTGTCAACACCTCATGATCACGCAGGCTGTTGTGCTTCTGCCATGTGGGCTTGTTGCTTCCTTGCCAGATGGCTGCTTGTTTAACTTTAAGTCTTTAAAACCTCAGACACTATACCTTTTGATAGCTGGGCACCATCAGCTTTCTTCACCACATTTGCTTATGTACCCATTTTGTCTTTGGCTATCCTGTCAGGAGGGTGAGGATCATAGAACACCAGGTTGTTAGAACAAAGTGTTCTTGTGTTGAGGGAGGGCTTGGGCAGAGGCCCAAAGTCCATCTACTTACTCAGTATATTTCCATATAAATATATGTACATAGGCCAATACCTCTTTTAGTCTGTGTTAACTAGAAAAAAACAATATGTGTATTGTCATATGTGTCTAAGAAATAGCTTTATATACTAGAGCAATTGTGTATTGAGAAAATACTCTAGCCCAGTCCAGATAAAGTTTATAAGTCCGATATTAGCCCATATGCATCAATCTATAAATTCCTCTTCAGACTCATGCAAGACATGCAATGATGCGGAATGCAGGAAGATCACAGGCCAGTGGTTAGAAAGTCTTGTGGATCCATTGGTGGTGAAAGCGTCTCAGAGCTGGTGTGGGTCTCCTCAAGGCTCCTCCAACTCCAGGGCTCTAGTGTAGTTCCATGTTTCTTGTCATCAAGAATACCAAGGGGAGAGTCTGTGTGTCCCACCTCCAGCGAGCTATTTATCTCTGTAGCACCTCCAAATGAGGTCATCAAGCAGCAACCTGATTGACAGGCTAAACTCCACCCCTCACTCTTAGTAATCTCAAGTTGGCACCAGATCATGTAACTACCACAACCTCGATTTTTATGGATTTAATATACTTGCCTATGTTTATACCAGTATCCATAGCTTTGCATTGGGGATCTTTCCTCTGTTTCCTTTTACCTTCCTCCTGCCCCAGCATCACACTTGCCTTTCTTCTGCCTCTTAGTAATTCCGCTCAGTTAGATTGCTGTTGTTCCAACACCCCCAGGATCTCTACATCCTCCTCATTGTTGCTTTTCATTCCGTAGTTGTTCCCCGTCTATGCCATTGTTTGCTCACCGCTCCTCCCTCTCACCCCCTTACCCCCAAGTCCCTCCCTAACTGTTGGTCCCACTGCTTTCTCCTCAGGATTGCGTTCCATGCCTGTCTCACATAGGTAGGAAAACCAACAGTAACAGAGAAAAAACAGAAACAGAACAAAACGTTGAAAAAAAGAGGGGGATAAAACCAGCGGGGGGGGGGGGGTGGTAACCCAAACAAAAAAAGCATACATAATTCCACTTCTGTCTGCTGACCTTTATGATTATCTGTCCACCAGTCCTAGGGGGTTCTGAGAATGGCCCCTCCTAGCCTGAAGTCTATTTTGGGGGTTCCTCAGGGAGTTTGTGGCTTTGCTTTACTCCCATTGCTTATCTGTTTGCCCCACTGTGGGGGTGATCAGGCTGGACTGACTCCTTGCCATGTGTCGCTTAGTATTGTCCTTTTTCGGGGTATGCTCCTGCGAGGGGACATCATGTCTCGAGCTGTTGTCAGCCCTACAGTACTCTCTGTACTTTAGCAGCTCCGTGCAGGGATGTCATCCTTAGGCCTTGATGTGTCAGTATGGGTCCAGTCCCTTGCTTTCTGTTTTTCCTTCTTGCATTGCTTCTGAAGGGGCTGGGCAGGCAGGCCCCTCTCCCCAGCCTGTAGGTTTAGAGTGTTAGGATTTTATTTTATAAACAAGGACAGCTGCCAGCCCTGTAGGTCTATGGCAAGCTAGGGATGCCATTCTCTTTTCCTCAGAATGGGTTTGTTAAATTTGTCAAGAACAAGGCCTACGTCAAGAGATAACAAGTAAAACTTAGACAATGACTAGAGGATGTAACTGATTATTATGCTAAAAATGCTTGGTAATCCAAGATAAAAAGTAATACAACATACCCCAGTACAGGATGACAGTTCGTGGACCAGCAGGGATATCATCTGCCAGATTGCTTGTGCCCATAAAGAAGGGGATATGACTGTGTGTGTGGTTTATGCACACAAACTTCCCAAATCTGTTCTAAAAGCTGGCCTGACCAATTATGCTCCAGCATCTTGTACTGGCCTCCTGCTGGCCCACAAGCTTCTTAATAAGTTTGGCATGGGCAAGATCGCTGAAGGCCAAGTGGAGACAGCTGGAGATGACTACCATGTGGAAAGCATTGATGGTCAACCTGGTGTCTTCACCCGCTATGCGGATGCTGGCCTTGCCAGGATTACCACTGGAAAGAAAGTGTTTGGGGCTCCAAGGGGGCTGTGGACAGAGGCTTGTCTATCCCTCATGGTACCAAGCAATTCCCTGCTCATGAATCAGAAAGCAAGGAATTTGATACATTTGTACATCAGAAACACACCATGGGTCGGAACATTATAGCTACATGCATTACCTAATGAAAGAGGATGGTTTTGCTTAGGAGCAATTTTCTCGATGCATAAAGAACAACATAACTCCTGATATGATGGAGAGGCATAAGAAAGCACATGCTACTATGCGAGAGAATCCAATTTGTGAAACATGTTAAAAAGAAGAGGTGGAGTCCTCCCAAAATGTCTTTTGCCAAGAAGAAAGATTGGGTAGTTCAGAGGAAGGCAAGTTTCCTCGGCACTCAGGAATGGGC
Source organism: Tenrec ecaudatus (assembly GCF_050624435.1). Classification (NCBI taxonomy): domain Eukaryota; kingdom Metazoa; phylum Chordata; class Mammalia; order Afrosoricida; family Tenrecidae; genus Tenrec; species Tenrec ecaudatus. The sequence continues at coordinate 40,473,630 of NC_134547.1, read as the reverse complement.
TGTGGAGAGCCAAACCCAACCATAATTTTCCATGAGTGCTTCCCACAGAAATAAACTGGCCTGCACCGCTGCCTGTCCTTCTTCACCTCTCCCCTCCTCTCCCAGCTGCAGCCTAGAGCCCGGAGCCTGGAGTACCACTGCAGGAAGCCGGGACCAGGTTTATCCGCAAGCCGAGGGCCCTGAACTACCGCATCCCTGCTCACTTCCACGGCAAAGATGAAACAGAAGTTAGAAATTTTATTCTTTGGCTTGAAGACCGGAAAATCAGACATGCCAAAAGCAATTGGAATTTTGGTTCCGGAGTGCCTGATGCAGGCTGCGGTGACTAAAGCTCATCGAACCAAAGAGGGCGTGCCTGTTGCTTTAGACGAGCAGTCTTGGTTGTGAGCCAGGAGATGCAGCTCTTAACGAAGCTGCTCAGATTCTTTGATCGCTGCTCCAAAGAACCCAGAGAGCTCCAGACAGAAGCCCAGGAAGCCATCGTTGCCCTTCAGTCAATTAGTGCAGATCCAATGACAGAACACAGACGGGCAAAGTTGGAAGATGAGCGGTTCAGGATGGTGTACACTTCTGCGATGTGTTTGGGGAAACCAGTGTATTTTCGAGGGAAGAATCCTAGAAAGTAGACTCATGTTCTAGATGCAGTAATCCTCAACCTTCCTAATGCCTCGACCTGTAATACAGGTCCTTATGTAGTGGTTATCCCCTAACCATAAAATCATTTTTGTTGCTACTTCATAACTGTGATTTTGCTACTGTGATGAACGGACGACCCCTGTGAAAGGGGTCGCGACCCACAGGGTGAGAACCCCTGTTCTAGAGCGATACCATCCTTGCTTCTTTTTCTTTAATAAAGTTTGGGCAAGTAGGAAGAAAGCAAAAAAAAAAAAAAAGAGAGAGAGACAATAAACTTATTCCCCAAGCCAAAAAACAAAAAGGACATGGAGACCCTACCATTTTGAGTGACTTGCCCAAGACCCTACCATTTTGAGTGACTTGCCCAAGACCCCAATTAACAAATTAACCAGGCAAGTTCGATTCCCACACTGTGCATTATTCACTGAGCCCCACATTAAGGAAAGAGTAGAGGGGAGGGCATATATTTCTGGTCCTCCCACCCGAAGAGTCTTTCATGACTCATCTTTGCTTACAAGATAGGGGAACTAAAACATGACCCGGGTCTGAATCCCTTAAAGTCAGGGATTGAAACAGGGATAGTGCCAAGTCCAGACATCTTATTAACTAGATTTGCTTTTTTTTTTTTTCACACCCAGGGATTAGATTGCTGCAAAGTAAAAGAGCCTAAAGCTTCCATTAGGGTTCATAGACCCTTTAGGATATGAGTATTATAAACCCAACGTTAACCAGCAATGGAGGAAATTATTATCTAAAAGTCCAGGAATAGACTAGCTTCCAGCAAAGTTGGACTTGGGGACTTAATCTTTGCCAATAGGGTAGATATAGATACAGATACAGATATAGATAGTGATAGCGATAGAGATATAGTATTCTGCTTTTAAAATCTTAACCATGTATCATGAGTATTTCCCAATGATATAAGATATTCTTGCATGTGCTTGGTGCCCACTGGTGGGGCTGGTGGCGGCCATCCTGAGGGGATCCCCACTGGATGGTTCATCAATCTGGGTTTCAGATACCAGAAAAGAGAAAAACACACCAAGGATTCACAAAGACTATCCACAATGACAAAGTACATCGGAGATAAACCTTAGTATGAAAAACAAAACCCAGAACATATTGAAAACCAGATCAAGCCCAACGTGTATCGGAGGAGAGATCAAATGATAGACCCAAAGGTCTTTGAAATGCCCTCGCTTGGGGCTTCGATCACTTAGCACGTTCCCAAGGTCATCCAGGCTGCAGCCTGTCGGCACTCTCTCTCTTGATGCAGCTGAGTCACATTCCACTGTGGGCCCCCACTCAGGTCGACAGATGCCGCCAGGGAGACGGGCTGTGGTAGACCCGCCCTCCACACACACACCCCCTGCCCCCCTGGGGTCTCCGCTGTGAACCCCCTGTGAAGGTGGAAGATAGATAGCACCGATCGATGAGCTGGGACTCTACCTGGGAAGCTCTGCCCTAAAGCAAGCTTGCTGGTGGAGAGGCAGAAAAGCCTGGCTTGAGTTCTGAGGAGGCAACCGGATGAATGAGAGATGAACACCTCCTGGGTTACATCTAGTGACACAGAACAGCCAAAGGGGGATCCTGAAAATGAAGAAAAGGAAGAAAATAAGGCTTCCGAGGAAAACAAAAAGGATGAGAAAGCTCTGTCTAAAGAAAAGGAGAAGAAAGTGAAAAACAAAACAATATCTTCCTGGGCTACCCTTTCTGCCAGCCAGCTCACCAAGGCCCAGCAAAAAACACCAATGGCTTCTTCTCCACAGCCCAAGATGGACACCATCCTCACTGAGGCCATTAAGGCATGCTTCCAGAAGGGTGCTGCCTCAGTGGTCGCTGTTTGAAAATACATCATCCATAAGTTCTCTTCTCCGGAGCCGGAGAGAAGGGACTGGCTCCTGAAATGAGCACTGAGGAGAGAATTCAATAGAGGGACTGTCGAGCAGGTGACAGGAAAAGGTGCTTCTGGGAGTTTTGTTTGGGTTCAAAAATCAAGAAAAACTATTCCAGAAATCCAGAAACAGAAAGAAGATTTCTGTAGTGGATCCAGAACCACAGTAAAATTGGAAGATATGCCCTCCACTGGCCTTTACTCACCTGTGTGAACCTAGAGAAACCTCCTACAGTCTCATCAGAAAATATGGTCTCAGTATGAACCTGAACTTAGAGAGATCACCAGACCTCAGCGGTTGAAGAATGTTCTACAGCAGGCAGTAGACAGAGGTCAGTTAGAACAAATAACTGGCAAAGGGGTTTCGGGGACATTCCAGCTGAAGAAATCAGGGGAAAAACCCTGCTTGGCAGAAGCCTGATGGAATATGCAATCTTGCATGCATTGCCATCATCAGTGAGCCAAAGACCAGCTCCACCGCCGCTCTGAAGAAGTACGTCTTGGAGAACCACCCAGGGACCCATTCTAACTATGCAATGCATCTGCTGAAGAAAACTCTGCAGAAATGTGAAAAGCATGGATGGATAAAACAGATCTCTGGGAAAGGATCCCGTGCCCTTTCCACCTCTGTTTTCCTTATTATCCTAGCCGTGGAGTTCTGTTTCCAAAGAAAGAGCTTGAGGATTCAAAAGATGACGATGACGAAGCAGAAGATGAAGACTCTGAGGATAAAGAATCGCCTCCAAAGAGAAGGTTGCAGAAGAAAACCCCCAAATTAAGTCCCCGGGGAGGGTTGCGTCCATGAAGTAAAGAGGCTCCAAGGCCACAGTTAAAGTCCCTGCTGCCCACAGGGGGAAACCAAGAAGCCTACCCAAGGAAGCCCCTCCCTGAAGTCAAAACTCTTGCCAAGAAAGCCAGACCCACATTGCCAGTCATCAAGAACCAGAGTAGAAGCTCTTCAAAGAAGCCCGTAGCCAGTGTGGAGAAGGAAGTGAAATCTCCCAGCAAGGGCAAATCCACCATGAAGAAGTCTTTCAAAGCAAGAAAGTACATTTTATAGAAAATGAGGATATCATGATTAAATTCAGAATCTGATTTTCTGAGGTCAGTGTACATTTGATTTCAGGCTTGAAGCTTTTAAATTTATTTTTCTCCCCAAAATTGTTGGGGGGAATATAAATAAAACAATGTAGATGTTTGTTTTTTTTAGCTTTGGGTGCTGTTCTTGCTCAGCCCTGCTCCCTACAGCCGTCCTGGATTTCCGAAACCACACTGGTCTTTTTTCTGACTCCTACTCTAGCCTACCCTCAGCTCCTGCTTTTTTGGGGGGGAGGTGTCAACGTTTGCTTTTTACCTCACTGCAACCCCCCGCCCCCCTGATTCTTCCAGTTTATCTAAATGGTCGCAGAGATTTTTATATTTGTACAAAGCATCAAGAATGGGATGCTGGTCAGGTGGGGGAAGTAAAGAGGAGGCGGTGCAGCCCTGAATAAAATCGGAATGTTTCCTGCCCGGTGACTTCGGTCACAGCTAGAGTTCTTGATCTTATTTAAAAACCATTCCACCAACCGCTCTCCAACGGTAAACAGAGACCCATTTGGGAATAAGCCCCCAAATGATCTCATTTGATTCTGAAGATGCAGGCTGCTTGGAGCCCATGGCTTTGCGCACCCACCAGTTTCCAGGGGGTCCAAACACGCATTCACTCTCTCCACCACTCCGTTTGAGACTGAACGGGAAGAAGAGAAATATAGAGAATTGCGCGTCTTGTGTCGCCTGTGTTACGAAAACTCAAAACTAAATCTTCTTGAACAAATGTTCGGATATTTAAAAAATATTTTGAGCAGGAATTGTCACTTCCTGTTTGCCTTTAAAAAATAATTTTATTGGGGGCTCATACAACTCATCACAATTCATACATCCATCCCTTGTGTTGCCATCATCATTCTCAAAACGTTTGCTTTCTACTTGAGCCCTTGGTATCAGCTCCTCATTTCCCCCTCTCCCCCCTCACTTCCTCTCCTCTCCCCTCTCTCTCATGAACCCTTGATAATTTATAAATTGTTATTACTTTGCCATGTCTTACACTGTCCGACGTCTCCCTTCACCCACTTTTCTGTTGTTCATCCCCCAGGGAGGGATTTATATGTAGGTCCTTGTGATTGGTTCCCCCTTTCTACCCCACCTTCCCTCTACCCTCCTGATATAGCCACTCTCACAACTTGTCCTGAGGGGTTCATCTGTCGTGGATTCCCTGTGTTTCCAGTTCTTATCTGTACCAGTATACATCCTCTGGTCTAGCCAGATTTGTAAGGTAGAATTGGGATCATGATAGTGTGGGAAGGAAGCATTTAAGAACTAGAGGAAAGTTGTATGTTTCATCATTGCTACACTGCACCCCAAATAGCCCATCCCCTCTCCAAAACCCTTCTGTAAGGGGATGTCCAGTTGCCAGCAGATGGGCTTTGGGTCCCCACTCCACACTCCCCCTCATTCACAATTATATTATTTTTTTGTTGTTCTTTGATGCCTGATACCTGATCCCTTCGACACCTCATGATCACATAGGCTGGTATGCTTCTTCCATGTGGGCTTTGTTACGTCTGAGCTAGATGGCCACTTGTTTATCTTCAAGCCTTTAAGACCCCAGATGCTATATATTTTGATAGCCTGGCACCATCAGCTTTCTTCACCGCATTTGCTTATGCACCTGCTTTGTCTTCAGTGATTGTGTTGGGAAGGTGAGGATCATGAAATGCCAGTTTAATAGAACAAAGTGTTCTTGCATTGAGTAACTACTTGAGTGGAGGCCCAATGTCCATCTCCTACCTTAATACTAAACCTATAAATATATGCACATAGATCTATTTCCCCATCATCATATATTAATATATTCATATATGTACATGCCTATATTTAGACCTCTATAAATGGCCTTTGCCTCCTGGTTCTTTATTCTATTTCCTTTACTTTCCTCTTGCCCCACTATCACGATCAGTCTTCCTTTGGGTCTCAGTAATTTCTCTCGGTTACATTGCCCTTCATCAAGCCCCACCAGGCCTCTCACACCCTCCTTGCCACTGATTTTGGATCACTTGTTCCTTTGTCCCTGGGTTTGTTAACACCACTTTCTTTCCCCCACTTTCCCCTCTCCCATGTCCCCCGGTTTTCAATGGTTCCATTGTTTTCTCCTCCAGATTGCTTATCCAGCCTGTATTATTTAGATAGACCTGCAGAGATAATAATATGCACAAAAAAAGACAGAGCAAAACAAAGTATGTTAGTCTGGGTATTTTAGAGAAACAAATCCACAGAAACTCATATATATATAGTTTTATATAAAGGGTAAGTGCACACCAAGAAAACTTTAGAGAAACAAATCCACAGAAACTCTTATATATATAAATATATATTAGTTTTATATAAAGGGTAAGTGCACACCAAGAAAACATCCCAATCGAGTGCTGTCCAAGCCCACAAGTCCAACATTAACCCATATGTTCAACACCAATCCACAAAGTCCTCCTCCATCTCACAAAATACATGCAGTGATGCCGACTGCAGGAGGAAAGCTGAGTCGGTGGATGCATAAGCATCTCAGCGCTGGCAGGGGTCTCCACATGGCTGCTCCTCCACCCAAGCTGTTCCTCTATTTCTCCTCACTGAGCTTTGGGAGAAGCAAGAAGACCTGCTTTGACTTTTGGGTATTTTCAATTGGTGGCTCTGGATCCTGCATTTGGTTCATCTCTGCCTGACTTTTGGGTTTGGGACTTAACAGCACCCACCGACACATAAGATATTTCCCCATAGTTTGGGGTGTCAGGAACAAGACTAGTGGTACTGAGTGGCCCATCAGAGACTGGAAAAATCTCCCTGCTGAAGAAGCTTCTGCAAGACTACGACAATATTTTTGGCTTCAGTGGGTCCCATACCACGAGGGACCTGTGGCCCAGAGAGGAGAATGGCAAAGCTGACTACTTTGTCCCAGGAAGGCCATGCTGGAAGACATTGCTGCAGGCGACTTCATTGAGCATGCCGAGTTCTCAGGGGACCTGATGGGACCAGCGAAGTGGCAGGACAGGCTGGGAAGGCCGTGAGCCCCATCTGCGTGCTGGGCATCAAGCAGACAGACCTGTGTCCCCTCTTTCTCTGTATGCTGGCTCCATCCCTCGAGGTCTTGCAGCTGTGAGCCCAGAACACAGACACGGAGGACAGCCTTATCAGGCTGCTGACCACCGCCAGGGCCACCAGGGAGAGCAGTAAGGAGCCAGGCCTGTTTGATCTCGGCATCATCGTCTCTCCTGGATACACATGTCTTTTTGTGCATGTGTGTTCTTAAAGCACTTTCTAACTGTGGTATCTGAATCCAATGGTGGTTGTTACTGCTGTTATTATTAGGTGCTGAGTAATAATGTTGGTTGGTTCTGAGTAATAATCACCCCGTGCACCCAAGAACGAAACACTGCCTGGCACACAGCCAGCCGCCCAATGGTTATGTTGGAGCTCACTGTTGTGGGCACGATGCCATTGCTCTCACTGGCGGTCTTTCTCTCTTTTGCTGATCCTCCACATCACCAAGCACGACGTCTTTTGCCAGGTATTGGTCCCTCCTGTCCAAGATATGAGATCACGGCTCACCATTCTGGCTTCCAAGGAGCGATCTGGCTGTACATCCTTCCAAATGAATGGATTAGTTCTTCTGGCATTTCGTGGTCTACTCCGTATTCTTTGCCAACACCATATTTCAAATGTATCCATTTTTCTTTGATCTTTATTATCCAGATTTTGAATACATACAAGGCAAGTGAAACTATCGGGCTTGGGTCAGGTATACCTTAGTTCTCACAACGAGTCAGGTATATCTTAGTCTCAAAGTGACACCTTTAACTTGTTAAAGAGGTGTTTTGTAATAGATTTGCCCAATACAATGCAGTGTTTGATTTCTTTACTGCTGCTTCCCAAAGCGTTGATTGTGGATCCAAGTGAAACGAAATCTTTCAATATTTTATCCATTTATCAGGATATCAGTATATATTTTATCAGATTTATTTGCTGGTCTAGTTGTGAGGGCCTTTGTTTTCCCTGCATTGAAGCATAGTCCCTACTGAAAGCTGTGATATTTAATCTTCACCATGATGTGATTCGAGTCCTCTTCACGTCCAGCTAGCACGGTTGTACCATCTATATTTCTTGGGTTGTTAATAAGTCTTCCATTTTTCAGCGCTTTCGGCAAAGTTGTACCCATAGTGCCATGTGCCTGTATTAATTACTATTTAGAATAGATTTTTTCCATGGTTTTCTGGCTATTTTTATTTTGCAGAATGCTGTATATATATTTTAAAAACGTTTCTTTTTTCACTGTTCAGTTGCGATGCAGAGTTCAGCTTCTCAGATTGAAGGCATTTGAGGAAAGGATACAACCTGACACATACCTTTTCTGTTTTTCAACAATTCAGTGTCCCCTTATTTTGTCTGATGGAGTGCCTCTTGGCCTGTGTACAGGTTCCACATGAGCACAGAGTTGTTCTGGAATTTCCATCCTTCAAAATGCCAGCCAAAGTTTGTTATGATCCACACAGTCCAATGGCTTTCAATGCACTCACAGTAATGAATATATTAGATAAAGCCTCCCTCTCCAACCAATGTGTGTTTTTGGAAGTCACGGCCTCCTACTTTTGCAAGCCCACCCGTAGAACTGCCCCATGAGGGCTTCTTGGTTGTAATATTTACTGAAGGAAGCAGAGGGCAGAGTGATTGGGTGTGTTTGAACTGCCGCCCTTTAGGTTAGCAAGTACGTGCTTAAACATACGTCCTTAGCCTTGTCTGCCATCCACTGATATAAGAAACGCCCATTTCCTGAAACGCTGGACCACACTGGTTCTTACCATTTTTCAGTGCTTTCGGCAAAGTTGTACCCATAGTGTCATGTCCTGCATTCATTACTATTTAGGATAGATTTTTCCACAGTTTTACTGGTTATATTGATTTTTCAGAATGTTATATATAGATTTTAAAATGTTTCTTTTTTCACTTTTCGCGGGGGATGTCTGAAGGAACCCAGAGCGGCTCCATCCCGCAGTTTAAAAGGTTCCCACCAGATGGCGCTGCTGCATTGGCGGCTCTGAAAGCTCCTCCAACTGCCAAAGGGCAGAGGAAAATTGAACATTTTTCAGAGAAAAAAGTTGAAGAAACGTTCCAAACAAATAATTCTGGTGTGTGTACCCCTCCTCGGTGGGACCAGGAAGACTGATGAAGCAAGACTCTTTTAAAGGGTCCTCATAAAAATAGTGTCCTGAATATATATAAAATGTCCCGAGACTCCAGAGAGCGGCCCAGGCCCTGCTTCCTCTCTCACCAAGGTCAGACTTCTTACCTGCTGGGTCCTGTGAAAGAGAACTGGAGATGATTTACTTGGATTGATTGGAAGAAGGGGTGGCCTTAATATTGTGTGGTGTGTCAGAGTACCCATTAAGTATAAGCACGGTCTTACTTGTGCATACTTACCAATATGTAGTAAACAAGAACGTATTTTTCCCTCACAGCAAAGATTCTGTTTTTATATATGGCTGGGCTGGCATCTGTCTCTCTCCCAACCCCGAAGTACCTTCCAACCGAATCAAATCATCTTTTCAAATGTACAGTTCCAGATAGGGACTGCGTATCCAGGAATGAGCTTGACTTGTGCTGACATGAAACCCATGGGAAATTTCCCACTACAGATTAGTAAAAAAGTACAATCAGCCCATGCTGACCATGTTTACTGAGGGCTCTGTCCTGGCAGGGAATGTAAAATTTAAAAGAGATTTTGATTCTGGGGGAAGGAGTTGGGAACGAAACCATCACCTCACTTCTAGAAGATTGGACAGCAGGCTCCCCTTCAGAAACACTTCTGACTTTTGTTTTTTTAGTTACATTTTATTGAATTTTGGTGGAAAGGTGACATAGCAAGTTGGATTCCCATTTCACAGTTTTTCTATAAATTGTTCAGTGATGTTAATACCACATATTAAAATGTGTCAACATTCTCTTTAACTATGCTCCATTTGTTCCATTTCCAGGACTCTAGTGTCTAGTCCTTCATCTCATCTTTATTGAGCTACAGTTGACCCTTTGATCTTGATCGATGGGTTCTAAGTACTGACCGTTTATCATGGTGAGGTGGTGTGTTCATTGCTCTGAGGGTAGAAGTACTGGTACTTCAAGTGACAGCAGGGTCACCCACAGCGAACAGAATAAGAACAGATGACAAAGAAAGAATAGATGATCCACTTCAGAGGAATTAGCCATTGAAAACCTTATGAACATCAGCAGAATATGGTCAGATAATGGAAACCTCCAGAGTAGTAACAGAATATTGTGAGCAACCGTGTCAGAAGATGAGCTCCCAAGTCAAAAGGCGCTTAAACTACGACTGAGGAAGAGCTGCCTTGTCAACGTGGAGTGGGTCATGATGATGACGATGGCGTCACACGTGCTGCGACCTTCCTTTGTTGACGAGAATGACTCACAATGCGAAGAAATAGCTACAAACGTCTTTTAGTAACTGGAACCTGGAATGTATGAAGAATGAATCCAGGAAAATCAGAATCATAAAAAAACCCCCGAAATGGCATCATCTTAGGCATTGGTGAGTTGAAATGGATTGGTGTTGGGCCTTTTGAATAAAAAATAAAATACCATATGGTGAATTAAATCCCTTGAGGTAGTTTATTGTGCCAACCTGACTGATAAACACATGTGGGGTTAATTGAGGGGCGGAGGGATAAATGGTTCAGTTAGTTTCGCCTTTCAAGTTCTTGGGTCTCTTGTTTCTGATGGTTGACCAGGGTGCAGCTGCCTTAGCAGTTCCTTGTTTCAGCTGAAACGGCTTGCTTCCTGCAAGACATCCCTGAGGAGAAGCCACATGGATCTACCCCGATGCAGCCCTGGGTGCTGGAGCAGCCGTGTGGAGACCCCTGCCAGCGCTGAGATGCTTACACGTTCACTGACTTGGCTTTTCTCCTGCAGTCAGCATCGTTGCGTCTGTTTTGTGAGATGGAGGAGGACTTTGTGGATTGGTGTCGGACATATGGGTTAATGTTGGACTTGTGGGTTTGGGCAGCACTGGTTTGGGATGTTTTCTTGATGTGCACTTGACCTTTATATAAAAGGTTATATATAAAACTCTCTTATACATGTTTCTGTGGATTTGTTTCTCTAAAGTACCCAGACTAACACGCCCCTGGTGAATGCCCTCTGATCATGGACCAGGGCTATGAATAACCTTGCTAAAATGCAGAATGTATTTTGAATGTAGATTGCTGCAGATGAAGTTAGGTTAACATTTAGCGTCCTATCATTTGATCATCCTTATATTGGCCAATTTAATTAATTCTAGTTTTTAGCATTTTCTGCTCTTTTCTTTCTTCTTTTTTTGAAAAGTCATTTTATTGGGGACTCATAAAGCTCTTATCACAATCCATACATACATTAATTGTGTAAAGGACATTTGTAGATTCGTTGCCCTCATCATTCTCAAAACATTTACTCTTCACTCAAGCCCTTGGTATCAACTCCTCATTTTTCCCCTCCCCTCCCCGCTTCCCCCTCCTTCATGAACCCTTGATAATTTATAAATGATTCTCATTTTGTCATGTCTTACACTGTCCAATGTCTTCCTTCACCCACTTTTCTGTTGTCCATCCCCGAGGGAGGAGGTTTTATGTAGATCCTTGTAATCTGTTCCCCTTTCTATCCCACCCACACTCCCTCTAACCTCCCAGTATCGCCACTCTCACCACGGGTCCTGAAGGGGTCATCTGTCCTGGATTCCCTGTGTTTCCAGTTCCTATCTGTACCAGTGTATATCCTCTGGTCTAGCTGGATTTGTAAGGTAGAATTTGGGTCATGATAATGGGGGATGGAGTGGAGGAAGCATTTAGGAACTAGAGGAGAATTGTGTGTTTCATTGTTGCTACACTGCATGCTGACTGGCTCGTTTTCTGGCTCGTCTTCTGCTCTCTTTTCTAGTGAGGAATTTATCTGTTTTACTCTGTTATTCTTGTTAGTTTTGTCTTTGTTTGTTTGCTGGTGTTTAAATGTTTTTCTGTGTATGAAATCCAAGATAAGTAAATCTATACACAGTAACTGGATCAGTGCTTCCTTGGGGGGATGGCAGGGGAGGTTGGGGAAAAATGGGGAGCTAATAACACTGAGTACAAGAATGAGTAAAATGTTTTAAAATTGATTATGGTAGTGATTGTACAATTTCTCTTGATAGTATTGAAATATATTATATGTGAATTATCTGCCGATAAGACTTGGAGAAAAAAAGAAAATCATATGGTTTCTATGCTGGGAATTACAGATTCAAGAATGGTGGCGCATTGACCATAAAGAAGGACATTTCAAGGTCTGTCTTTACATATTAGCTACCTGTGATAGGATGCTGTTTACCTTCACACAAGGGACTCTAGTCAATACATCTAGAATTCAAAATTATGCACCAACCACTAAACTAGTGATGCAAAAACGGAAGAATCTACTGAGGTCTTTAGTATCAAATTGATCAAATGTGCAATCAAGATGTATCAGTAATTATTGGAATATGAATGAAATGTTGAAAACAAAGAGGAAGGTAGAGAAGTAAGAAAAATGGCCTTGGTGATAGAAACAAAACTAGAGATTTAATGATAAAATTTTGCAAAAACAGCTTCATTGCAGGTACCTTTTTTCAAAAATAAAAAAAAAGACATCTTGGCCTTCTCCAGAAAGAATACAGAGAAATCACATGGACTACATTGGTGGGAAGAGACAATGGAGAAGTTCGGCATCAGCAGCTGAAACCTGGTCAGGGGCTCAATCGCTCACATGTAAGCTTAGGGTGAAGCTGAAGAAAATGAAAACAAGCCCCCAAGAACCAAAATATGACTTTGGGTGTGTCCCACCATCGCAAGAACAGACATGACACACTGAATACCAATGACAGAAGACACGATGAGCTGCGGGAGAGCATCAAGACCATCTGCGTCTGGGCAAACTAGGGAAACAAATCACAAGATGGAGAGTAGGTGTTTGTTTGACCTCTCCCTCATGGTCGTTTTTCTTCTTCGTCTAGCCAGAGGTCAGATAAAGCCACATTGTTTGCTCAGTTGTTTTCTGGGAAATATCTGGGAAGTATGAAAATAGAAAGCTTGTAAGCCAACTTGCTTTCAGCCATTAAAATTTGATCTTTAGATGGGTTCAGGTCACACTTGCAAAGAAAGCTTTGGAAATATATGCCCCACCCAGTGCTTTGGAGTACTCAGGAACTGGTGGTCTTTGTCAGAAGCTGGGGGAAAAAATCTGGAACCATGAAGAAAACTCCTCTCTGGGACTGAATGTTAAAGGGAGCCTGTGGGGAGGCTGAGATGCTTGCTAAGTGACCACCTGGATCTACTTGTTGAGTGGAATTGGGAAAAATGCAGCAATAAAGAGACTCGTTGAATCTGGCCACTGACACCTGTGGACTTGGTTCACAGGGACTAGAGGAGAAAATGAGAGAAGGTTGTTTGGTCTGAAGTTCATGACCTAGCACAAGGGTGCTAGGCATGTTGAGAATTTGTAAGGAGTCTCTGATCTAAAGGCAAGGCAGTCAATGGGCATCCTGGTGAGGCTAAGTGAGGCAGACCACATTGAGTTGACCAGAATTCGACCGAAGGAAGAGAAGATTTTTGAGCCTGTGAACTGGTATATCTTGCTGCTGACTTTATGGATGGCCTGTCCTGATTTGACTTTGCTTATAGATTTGGACATCACAAGATTCCAACTGGAATGAAGATTCTTCACATCAAAGAATATGATTTTCTCTTCAGAGCACTGGGTTGAAGTAAGTGGGCAGAACAGAAATTGGATACCCAAAATGGTGGGGAGGGGATATAATGGCATGAAGTGGTTGGCTTATCAACTTTCCATAGGTGCTGGAATACAGTTATAGGATTATAGGATTGAGGTGTAGGTGTTACTTATCTGCAAATTGTTAGGCAGAGGATGTTGTTATTTTGTCACTTATAGAACATTATGTTTAAATGAGGATGGCACACATTGAATTGCATGCATTTTAGTTTTATCCTATTAGGTACAGATATGATTTTATTATTGTTTGTTTGAAAATTATAAATGGCTTAAGAGTTATGTGAAAATGTCAAATTGACAAGTGGTGGTCTGTGGTAGTTACATAATCTGGTGTCAATTTGAGACTTAAGAGTGAAGGTGGAGTTTACCCTGTCAATCAGGTTGCAGCTTAATGACTTCATTTAGAGGCGTTATGGAGATAAATAGCTTGCTGGAGGTGGGACACACACTCATTCCCTGCAAGACATTACTGAGGTCGAGCTTGATGGAGCTATGCTGATGCAACCAGACCTCTGGGAACTTGAGAAGCCACATTGAGACCCCTGCTTCTACTGCCACTGGATCCACAAGACTTTCCACCCCCTGGGCTGTGATCTTCCTGCATTTGGCATTATTGCATGGATGCATGTGTCACAAGCGGAATTTATGGAGTAGTATTGAACATATAGGCTATTATTGGACTTATGGACTTGATCTGGACTGAGTTGGGATGTTTTCTTAATATACAGTTACTCTTGTATCTAAAGCTCTTTCTTATACACATATGAATGTCTATGAATTTGTTTCTCTAGTCTACCCAGACTAATGCACCTGTCTCTGGAAAAGAACTTGGTAGAGAAGCAGTGAAAAAGAGGAAGGCAGTGAAATGAGAGAGGCTCTTGACAAGATGAATTGACACCTTGGGGTAACGATGGCGTCAAACATAAGAACAATTGTGAGGATGGTGCAGGACTGGAAAGTGTTTTGTTCTGTTATACACAGGCTCACTATGAATTGGAATGGACTCAATGGCACCTAACCACTTACAGCAATTTCTAGGAGTCTGTCTTCTCAGCTACCGAGATGTTGTTGACACTGTGGTCTCATATAACTGTGCACCAAGTAGGGCAGTGGACTCTAGGGTAATAGCTTTCATTTGTGTGCCATTCTGCCACTGTGCTGAAAGGTTATTTAAGGGATAGGCTCAGTCCTAAGTGGGTTTATTTTTTTTAAGATTTATTGAGATAAAATTCACATATCATACACTTTCATAGTTAAGCTGCTTTTAAAAAGAGTTGAATATATACCATCACAATCAGTTCTACTCCCTGTCTCTTCCTGCGTTCCTTATTTGCTTCCCAATTTCCCTACCCCACCCCCACCCCCATCCCTGATAACCCATTGCATCAGTTGTCTCTATGCATCCACTCCTTCTGTGCTTCATACTGGGATACCTAGTAGAAACAATAAAAAACAAAAACAAAATGAAACAGGAAGAAAAAGTAGTAATAATGTTACAATAAATATAAAAATAAAAACAGAGAGTAAGAAAGAGAAGACCACCAGCAATATTAAAAACCAAACAGTAAAACAGATTCTGTCTTGGAATAAGTGAGAAATATTTAAGCCTAGAGCAAATTCAGATTGAGTCAAGAGGGAGGTCAACTGACCAAGTATCATATTATACTGTAGTCCAATCCACCATAATCAAGTTGCCAATAATCTCTGTCTGATAGCCACGTTGTTCGCTTCCCTCACCTGTGGACAGAGCCTATCTACCAGAGGCTGAATCTGACTGGAGACTCTGCAGATGGATTTGGGGCTGCCACTGTCCTCCGCAGTCTTCCACAAATGAGGTGTTCACAATTTAAGCTTTGATACTTTTCCCTCCATCATATATGGACTTTGTTATTGTCATCGTCGATCACACAGTGGATATGCTTCTTCCATGGGGTATTAGTTGAGGCCTCACTTAGATGGCTGCTCACTTGAATTCAAGCCTCGAACACCCCAGACACTATTCCAAGTCCTAGGTTTAGAAAGTGTATCGAGACGATTTCTCCATTGGTCTAGTTTGTCTAGTCCTTTGTTGTTTTTAAAAATTTGAGATCTGATCCACATTTTCAGTCATTCTTTTGTAGCGTGTGCCAAGAGGGTTCACATTGCCTGGTCACCATTGCCAGATTACAGAAACCAAATGAATGTGAAAGATTCTAAGTTTTATTTTCACATGCATGGGAAAGAAGAATGGGAGCGGGGTGGGGGGAATCTTCCTGCAAATGCTGGTCTCCCGGCTCTTTCTTCTCACATGACATCTATACATGGGCTGAGTGAAACAGTATCCAGACAGACACGCATCTTGGAATGACAGGTGCAAGCTGGGAAAACGAAGTGTTGGTTTAAAAAAGATCTTAGGTTACAGAACTTCCATTACTTAGGGATGTAAATTTCAAGGAGACAGGCCGGGTATACAGGTCCTGGCCTGAGGGAAGGGAGGGAGGAAACCTGGACATTCTCACAGGATAGTCTGTGAGACAAGATACAGGGGTCTAGCTCAGGGGCACAGCTATGGAGGATTTCTAGCTTTCAATCTATACGAAGAATACAATTCTCCAAACTACATTATATTTCCATCATAAAATAATAGTCGATTAACTCTTCAGGTCACTCCCTATCATCTCTTACTCTTCATCTTAATTTCTCATATCTCTGAGATCTGTTTAGGATGGAAATATTTGCAATGGATGATCAGACGGAACTCAGTAGGAACTGAATTTATGTGAGAACTTTGTGAGAGATCTTGCACCTCACGGTCATAATCTTTAAAGTACTGAACACCTGAGTTTGAATACATCTTCCCTCAGATTATTGATTACACTATTATTAATCCTCTGACCACACCAGGTGATATACTTTTTCCTTGTGGCCTTAGCTGACACTTCATTTAGATGGCTGCTTGTCTTTGCATAATCCTTTAAGATCCCAGACACTATTCTTTCTGGGAACCAGGCACCATCTGAGCTCTTTGTCTCACTTTGTCATGCATTTACATCTTCAGCGATCAAGGCACCGGGGTTGAATATTGAGCAGGGCCACATTCATAAAAACAAATTGTTCTTAGATCAGGGCTTAGACCAAGTGTAAGTTCAAGATCTATTCACATGTCTAAGGCATACATATATTTATGGTCTGCTTTTCAGACAGCACTCATCAGTGTGAGAAATAGTATAAGGTCATTTTGAATTTTTAAGAACATTATTAACTTAGCCAATGGTATACCATCCAAATGTATGTGAAACTTTTTAGACAAAAACACAAGTTCACCTGTATAGATTTGGAAAAAAATGGCAAAAAAATGTTCAAGAAAAAAAAACCCAAACAAAGCAAAACAAAGGGCTAAACCACTTGCGTGCAGAACTAAGACATGTCACAGACAGCAAAGAACACAAAAATGGCAAGTGTCCGGTAGTCTCAAGTTGTCATTCATTGGGGAATATCAAAGCAATCGAGATCTGAACCAAAGTCTGAAGACTCCAAGTCTACAGCCTCGGGATAGTAGACCTCTGCTTCTTCTCATACTCCAGCGCTTCAGTTGGAAGTCCAAAGAAGTATTCCCATTTCTTTTTGTGAGGTGGGTTTAAGGCAAAATCCAGTTTACACAGTGAGGTTCTCAAAATGAGTCTCCTTGATGAGACCTGGCGGGGAGGGGGAGAAGGGAGCTGTATCCCCTACCACCCCTCAAAAAAACCAACAAGTTCCAAAATCCAGACAGTATACTGCATAAGGCCTAGATCACTAATAGGCAGGACACAAACTGAGTCATAAATGCACAGTTCGTAACATTATGCTAACAGAGTCTCTCACTGGGAGCTTATACAAACCAAGTGAAGCCTTTCTCTAAGGGCAGCTCTCTTCTGGAGTTCGGTTACTATCAAAAGAGCTGGAGTCGGCCCTTTCCTTTCTGGTCACGGATTTCTACACGTGCACTGTCCTAGATGAACACTGGCTCCAACTGAAGTGAGGGCCTCTGAAAAACTGGTTCCAGGAAGCAAAAATATGGGAGTGCAAAATGGGCCATAAGCACTAGACAAGTGGTTCTCAATGTGGGGGTCATGACCCCTTGGGGGGTGGGGGTGTCAAACAACTCTTTCACAGGGGTCGCCTAAGAATTTCTGATGGTCTTAGGAACCAAGACACCGCTCCTCTATCTGTCCCCAGGCGGATCTGCTCACATGCAGCTACACCCACATACGAGTACCCAGCATGATGACATCATCACGCCAACTCCATCACATACACCCTCTACAAATACAGGTGTGTGTGACAGGGTTGGTGCCATTATGTATTTATGCGGAACAGTTACACATGTATAGAGAGCAGCTGCTGTGTAGAGAGCAGCTATTCTGTTAAAAGCAGCTACTGTGTTGAAAGCAGCAGTATTAGAGGTAAAACAACACTTCGTGAATTATAATTACATATTGTTTTTGATTAATCACTATGCTTTAATTATGTTCAATTTGTAACAATGAAAACACATCCTGCATATCAGATATTTACATAGCGATTCATAACAGTAGCAAAATTACAGTTATAAAGTAGCAATGAAAATAATTTTATGGTTGGGGGGGTCACCACAACATGAGGAGCTGTATTAAAGGGTCGCGGCATCAGGAAGGTTGAGAACCACTGCACTAGACAGACACCTTATAACATTGCTTGAGAGACTACATTAAATGACTACATACCTGCCGTAAGCTCTAATGGGTAGTCTGATTTCACTTTCTGGACTCTATTTCTTCAAACAACCTACAACTGTCAACAGGGTACAATGCTCTCAGCCAAACACTCTCCTGGGTTCCCTGGGCTATCATAGGAACTCAAAATGACTTTCAAGCACCAATTTTGGGGGTATATTTTTATAATTCAAAGAAAAACTTAAAACATCATAGAGCAAATGTTCACATATGGATTATGTTAACTTCTAAGGATGCCAGAGACCAAATAGAGATACTAACAGTATAGGTGAAATGTTTGGAAAGAGAACAATAAGTTCCAACAGATGTGTGTTTATATTCAAACAACAGTGATACCAGCTACCAGCTATAAAGCTTCAGGTTCTGTATGAATAAGTAACAGCAGGGAACTTTACTGCTACTCTATTCACAACCCATAGCTCTAAGTTTACCAGCTTCTCTAACCATTATTTTAGGAATTTATTAAATCTGCCAATATAAGCTTTCAATCTGAAAGTCATTTTAAACTTACAAGTGAAACAATCAGAGAGAAGTGAGAAAAATTGTTACTTAGTATGGTAGTTGCATAATTTCATGTCAACTTGAAGATATATATAAAGGTGTAGGGGTAGAATCCAACATGTCAATCAGGTGACAGCCTGATGGTGCCTCCTTGTGGGCCTGGCTCTCTCATAAGGAGGGTCCTGGGAACCACGCTTTCTCTCTCTGCCGTCACCTTCCTGATGGCTGACCCTGAATGCTGCCAGAGCCCTGCTGTATGACCACTGCCATTGGATCTATGCACTTTTGCATCCACCAGCTTGTAAGATTTCTTCATTCTGCACCATTGCTTGTGACTGTGTGAGTCTGAAGAGGGATTTATAAATGAGTATCAGACTTATTGATGGACTTGAGTTGAACTGGGCTGGATGTTTTCTTGATATAGAATTACTTCTTGATATAGAGTGCTCTCTTATACATATATGAGTGTCTCTGGATTTGTTCCTCTAGTCAGCATGACCTAGCACACTTACAGACAGAGGATACCTTAAAATGCCCACGGTATTTCCACATGTAGAACTTAAAGAAACATTCAGTTTGGTTAGTAGCTATCTATTCTTGGCCATTTTTGGATCAGCTATAATTCACAATCTCATCACCTTCCAGAATCCCAGAAATCCTGATTTTGACTTGTGGGCTCCAGCTCAGAATATTATCCCTTTAAAAATTTTGTATTGGGGGCTCATCCAACTCTTATCACAATCCATCCACCCAACATTGTACCAAGTACATTTGTACATTTGTTGCCATCATCATTCTCAAAACATTTTCTTTCTACTTGAGCCCTTGGTATCAGCTCCTCATTTTTCTCCTCCTTCCCCACCCCCACTCCCTCATGAACCCTTGACAGTTTATAAATTATTATTATTTTGTCATGTCTTACACTGTCCTATGTCTCCCAGCACCCTCTTTTCTGCTGTCCGCTCCCAGGGAGTAGCCCTTTTAATTAGTCCAGTATAGTCTATTTTTCACTAGGAATCTTGGTTAAATACCTCAGTGGCTCCATAAATCAGAAGTTCATCTGTCATTGAAAGAGCCTGACATGGTCATGGTTATGTATAAAAATATACATAAGTGCATATACTCTTTAAAAGACATAAGTGAGGAACCCACAAACGAATTCAAACCAAAATCAATTAATAAAAGGAAACATCTCAAAATACCACATTCAAAAGTTTTAGATATAACCAAATTTCATTTACCAAACTTTTCTGTCATTATCTCTCAGTTGTATGATTGAGACATTGTTGGAGTGATCTAATTGCATTCTTTTCTCACATTACTTCCACTGGCCAAACACCCCTACTAGGATTAATTGCATAACTATTAGAACATAAACTCACTCATGCAATAATTTTGTGGTGATTCACAGTCTTTCATTATGTTAAGAATATATTTTTCATTTATTTCAAGAATAATCTAACTTAATACCACAGAGATTTTACATCTTTTTCTTGCCTCTTTTTTTAAAAATTTTTATATCCATGCAGCATTTACTTTCATTCAGTTTCTTCAGCTTATTTCATATCTTCAGATCAGCTTTTGCGATCTTTCACATCCTGGCAACAAGCACACATTCTGTTTTAAGGTAAGGCTACTTTATTTTTCTTTCTAACAAACAAACAAACAAACAAACAAACAATAAAATACAAGAACTTATTAATCATTCTGTCTTCTCTTCAGACCCTTAGTCCAGGCTATGTTAAGCTCCCTCAGTGGGTTTATCACTTTTAATATTACACTTTACTAACTGAAAGTTATACACACATTTCAATGCAAGGAAGACAAGCTAACCTGAAAGGCACCAAGTTAAAAGGCAGATCCCAATCAAGCCTATAGGCAAGCAGAAACTCCAAAGGAAACAAGCCAACAATCAAAACCAAATCTCATTATAAGGCATGCATAAGGTACACTTACTATTAGCACCCTGACAAAACAGCATGTCAAGTATTCACAATACTTTAACAGTCTTCGTGTACATTTTAATGAGCTCATGGGTGGAATAGTTTCAAGCTGTCCTCCAGGCCAATCTATAGAAATATTGGAGCATCAGCTCTTTCTGAGACCAGGTGGTTTGGTAAATCCAAGTCACCCTCCAAACTTGAACTCAGATCATTCAAATAATGAATTAGATTTCAAAACTAGTAATATAATTTGTTTCTTTGTGGACTGAAACTTAATTTATTATTAATATTAATAATTACATTTTCAGTCAGAGAGGTAAAATTTAAATCATATTTAACAATGAGTTCCTGTATATTTCTTATAATAACTCATTAGAGTTAGGAAAAGTGAACATACTACGTAGCAGATACAGATAGATAGTTCTATATATTTATTAACTGTATAATGTTAATTACATCAAATATTTATTAACCTAATTATAATAATAGAAAATCATTTAAAAGAGTTTAAGCTTTTAAATTTCTCTTTTTTATCTTTTTCCTTTCTATCCAGATTCAGCTTCCTTAGATTCCCCCAAATTTCTACATTTTGTCTTAAAATAAACTTGTTTATTAAGCTAACCCTAATTCACAGAGAGACTTTTTTTAAATTAGGGGCTCATACAACTCTTATCACAGTCCATACATACATCAATTGTATAAAGCACATGTGTACATTCATTGCCTTCATCATTCTCAAAATATTTGCTCTCCACTTAAGCCCCTGGCATCAGCTCCTCATTTTTCCCCTCCCTCCCCCTCCCCCACCCTCTTGAACACTTGATAATTTATAAATTATTATTTTGTCATATCTTGCCCAGTCTAATGTCTCCCTTCACCCACTTTTCTGTTGTCTATCCCCCAGGGAGGAGGCACATGCAGATCCCTGTAATCAGTTCCCCCTTTCCAACTCACTCTCCCTCTACCCTCCTAGTATGGCCACCCTCACCACTGGTCCTGAAGGGATCATCTGCCCTAGATTCCCTGTGTTTCCAGTTCCTATCTGTACCAGTGTACATCCTCTGGTCTAGCTAGACTTGAAAGGTAGAATTGGGATCATATAGTGGTGGTGGTGGTGAGGAAGCATTAGGAACTAGAGGAAAGTTGTGCTTTTCATCATTGCTACATCGCACCCTAATTGGCTCATCTCCTCCCTGAGACCCTTCTGTAAGGGGGTATCCAGTGGCCTACAAATGGGCTTTGGGTCTCTAACCCACACTCCCCCCCCCCCCTCATTCACTATGGATCCTTGCCCAGTTTTGGTATCAGAGTTATGCTAGCTTCATAGAAGGAGTTCGGGAGTTTGCCATCTTTTTCTATGTTCTAGAAGAGTTTGTGTTGGATTGGTGTTATTTCTTCCCTAAATGCTTGGTAGAATTCTCCAGTGAAGCCAGCTGATCCAGGGGATTTTTTGTTGGTAATTCCTTGATAACCTTGTCTATTTTTTCTATTGCTATGGGTCTGTTGAGATTCTTGATGTCCATCGAGGATAGTCTAGGGAGGGATTGTTTTTCCAAGAATTTGTCCATGTCTTCCAAATTTTTTAATTCATTGGAGTGCAATCCTTCATAGTACTGTGTAATTATCCTTTTGATTTCCTTAGGGTCTGTTGTAATGTCCCCTCTTTCATCCCTTATTCTTGCTATTGATATTTGTTCCCTCCTTTCTTTGGTTAGGTTTGCTAGCGGTCTGTCAATTCTGTTTATCCTTTCAAAGCTGACTCTGCTATAGTTGTAAATTTTGTGCCAGCACATCAATCATGAGTCTCTCTTCCTTTCTCAGGTGTGCATGTATTTCTTTGAAACTTCCTCTGATAACTGCCTTTGCTGTGTCTTATAAGTTTTGGTACGTCGTGCACTCATTCTCATTAGTTTCTAGGAATTTCCTAATTTAATCACAGAGAAACTTCTATGATAGAAGAGAAACCCATTTCCATGGTGTCTAAGATTATAAAATTCACCCTCCCTCTCCCTGCCCCCTTATTTCTTTTTCTAAACTGAGAAAGTGAAATGAGCCTGCCCAGTCTTAAAGTGAAGCTTAGACTGACCACCGGTGCTTTAAACAAAGGACCTCCCTTGAGAAACAAGCAAGCTAGGTTCTCTGTAACTAAACTTTCAACTGCAGGAGAAAAATCTGTCTAAAACAGTTATGCCACAGGTGCTTGGTACAGGGCTAGTCAGTCAGGTGAAAGAAACCTGCCCCCAAACAGATGGCTATCCCACAGATAAAACATCTCTCTTGCACGGCACAACCATTAAAGAATTGATAGCCCGAGGGCCATCAGACTCTAGGTGAAAGATACCTCTACCATATCAGTAGATACTAACTTAAGTCAGCACTCATGTTGACAGAAATAAATGAGCTCTTTTAGACAGATTGTCATGGCACAGGGGTGATGTCCCAGCTTCAGCTCGATGGGGGCCACAGGCACAGATGAGCTCTCTTAACTATATTGCCAATGGCACAGATGAAATCTCACAGCTTCAGCCCTCTATTTGCAACAGATTTGGGGCCTTTAGAGATACAGAAACACACTTACTGGGTACAGGAAGTGCACTTACTTAGAAGGGTACAAACCAGAAGCTGAGAAGAGTCCTGGGTGAAGGCTACTGGGAGTCACAACAGCAGCTGGAGCAGCTGGAAGTGTGCTGAAGGATCGAGAGCTCCTTGAAGATGGTAGAAGCCTTCTGAGGCCCTGTCCCAGGCTCTTTAGTCAAGGCAATTTGCAGGGGGCTCCAAGCCAGTCGACTGGGGTTTCTCAGCTTACCAGAAGGCTCCCACAAATGTCCTGGTTACCATTATACTGTGCGGTGGGCACCAAGAGGACCTGCATTACCTTATCACCATTGCCAGATTACAGAAAGCAGGTGAATTCAAAAGATTCTGCGTTTTAATTTCACATGTATGGGAAAGGTGGACGTGTTATCCTTCCTCCCAAAGCCAGTCTTCTCGTCTCGTTGTCCTCACGGGATGTGTACACACAGGCTGAGTGAAACGGTTTTCAGACAGACAGACAAGTTGGTTTAACAAAGATCTTATGTTACAAAAATTCCATTACTTTGGGACTCTAAATCTAGAGGACACAGTCTGATGTGCATGTCCTGACCCTTGGTGAGAGAGCCTGGACACTATCACAGGATACTCTATGAGACATGATAGGGGTCTACTCAAGGTCACAGCTATGGAGAATTTCTAGCTAAGTTACATCTAAACAAAGAATGCAATTCTCCCAACTACATTATATTTTCAGCATAAAATAATAGGTCACTCACTTTAGGTCACTCACTCCTTATCAGTTCTATCTGGGACATGTATTTTGATGCTGGTCAGAAGGGTTAGGGGAGATAACTGGTCATATCCTAGTTCTGGTTTCATATAAACTTGTTTATTCTCTGATCTTCTGGTTTCTACTTTTTGTTGTTTTTCCTAGTAAGTAGAGACACTAGTACAGTTGACCCTTGAACATTGGGGACTGGGAGCACCACCATCTTGAGCCGATGAAAATCTGTGTGTAGATTATAACAATGAGTTTGAAGAGCGTGTGCCTCCTGATACACAGATTCTTTTCTCGCAGTTGCTACTGCAGTGAGCTCAAGTGTTGGAGATTTGTTCAAAACACTGTTAATGAATTGCTCACATGGAGATGATCAGTGGCACAGACGGTTTCTAAGGGGGTTCTACGTTCCAGGCAACTTGTGTTAGTCTGGGTAGACTAGAGAAACAAAGCCATAGACAGCCATATGTATAAGAGAGAGCTTTATATCAAAGAGCAATTATACAGTAAGAAAACATTTCAGCTCAATCTAGATCAAGTCCATAAATAAGTCCGATATTACCTCGTGTGCCAAAACTAGTCCATAAATTTCTCTTTATACTCATGCAGCAATACAATGACACCGAATGCAAGAACATAACAGGCTAGTGGGTGGAAAGTTT
Source organism: Tenrec ecaudatus (assembly GCF_050624435.1). Classification (NCBI taxonomy): domain Eukaryota; kingdom Metazoa; phylum Chordata; class Mammalia; order Afrosoricida; family Tenrecidae; genus Tenrec; species Tenrec ecaudatus. The sequence continues at coordinate 40,449,076 of NC_134547.1, read as the reverse complement.
TGTGGATCCAGTGGGGTGGAAGCATCTTAGTGCTGGCTTGGGTTTCTGTGTGGCTCCTGTAGTTCCAGGGCTCTGGCTACATCAGTGTAGCTCCATGTGGCTTGTCAGCAGGAAGACAAAGAAGAGAGTGTTTCTCACCTCCAGGGAGGAGTTCCCAGAATCCTCAGAAGAAGGCCATGCCCACACAGAGGCTTCTTTGGCTATGGCCTGATTGGCAGACTAGACTCCACCCCTTTGCAAGTTGACAGGAGGTTATGTAACTACCGCCATAGTCAACACTTGAGCTCACTGAAGTAGCAACAGGAAACAGAACCTGACGATGAGTGGGCCTTCCCAGTTCAAATCCACGTTGTTCAAGGGCAACTGTGGTTGGCCTTCTGGATGGCACCTCTCGTGCTTTCATGAACCCTGGCACTGCTCACTTTACTAAGATGCATGTCATAATTCTTGTCAACTGTGTTATGTCACGGGAGCCCTGCTGATGTAGTGAGTTCCAAATTGGGTTGCTAACCACAAGGTCAGAAGTTCCAACCAACCAGCTGCTTTATGGGAGCAAGGTGAGGCTTTCTATTCCTTTAAAGATGTACAGTCTCAGTCACCCATCGGGGCAGTTCTACTCTGTCCTATAGGGCTTCTATGAGTCATGGTTGACTCAATGGCAGTGAGTTGGTGTTTTTCTTTTTTATGTTAATTCAATTGACTGAATTATCTCATGAGATTATAGTCTTAAACTTCAAACTTAGTATAGTAATTTAAAAACGGTCTGATTATGTCTGAATAATATCAACATGCTTGCAGTCACACGTTTGTTTCTGCACATACCTTTGGTGGTTCAGGTAAGCAGTAGAGGGGTGATCGTAAGGTCTTTGATTCAAACCCACCAGCCTTTCAGTGAGAGAAAGTTGAAGCTATATGCTCTCATATAGATTTACGGTCTCAAAAAACCCTCCTAGGTTTGCTATGAGTCAGAATGGACTTGATGGCTGTGGGTGGAATAGATAATTCTAAGGAGCCCTGGTGGTGCTGTGGGTTAAACATGGGGCTACCAATGAAGAGGTTGGCACTTCAAACCCACAAGCTGCTCTAAGGAAGGAAGATGAGGCTGTCTTCTCCCAGAGAGCTTTACCGTCTCAGAAACCATATAGGGTTGCTACATGTCAGATTTTACATGGTGGCAGGAGGATGACAGATGCATTGATGGGCATAAGCCACTCTGCCTCTCCCTATCTATATATGTTCTCAGATGATTGTTGTTACTTTAGTTGTGCTGTGCTCACTACATCCTCAATTGGTGCCACTTACCAACAAAAATGCCTAGTTTCAATAAAACAACCATGAAGTATCACCTTGCATCAACAATGACAGCCCAATTAAAGAGAAACCGAACACATCAAATGCTGGAGAGGCTGGGGAATGATTAGAACTCCAATACACTGCTGGAGCATCTGTACGTTTGTACAGCCATTGTGGAAAGTGATATGGTGCTACCTCAAACTACTGGGAATAGACATTTCACACAATCGAGCAATATCTCTTCTGGGTACATAAATAAGATGTAGGAGTCATAATATGAACACACATATGTATTCCCATGTTAATTGTAGCACTAGTCACAATAGCTAGAAGTTAGAAACAACCTAAATGTCTTATCAGTAGAAGAATGCATAAAGACACCTTGGCATGTAGATACAATCAAACACTATGTATTGTTAAATAATGATGAGACCATAGAGTACTTCAGGCCATGGATGGACCTTTATGCTAAGTGAAGTTAGTCCACCACAAAAGGACAAATATTGTATCAGATCACTACTACAAGGATAAAAACAAGATAAAGACATGTTAGTCTGGGTACATTAGAGAAACAAATCCACAGAAACTCATGTATAAGAGAGTTTTATATAAAGGCTAAGTGCACATCAAGAAAACATCCCAACCCAGTGATGCCCCAGCCCACAAGCCCAACATTAACCCATATGTCCGACACCTATCCACAAAGTCCTCCTCCAACTCACAAGACAGACGCAACGATGCTGACTACAGGAGGAAAGTCGACTGAGTGAATGTTTAAGCATCTCAGCGCTGGCATGGGTTTCCACACGGGTGCTCCAGCACCCAGGGTTGCATTGGGGTAGGTCCATGTGGCTTCTTCTCAGGGATGTCTTGCAGGAAGTGAGCCTTTTAAGCTGAAGCAGGGAACTGGCTAAGGCAGCTGCACCCTGGTGCGACCATCACAAAGCAAGAGACCCAAGAACTCGAAAGGCAAGGCTCACTGAGCCATTTATCCCTCCACCCTTCAATTAACCCCACCTGTGTTTATCAGCCAGGTTGGCACAATAAACTAACTACCTCACATACCAATGGACCAGACTTTGGCGGTTCCCAAGGGAGATTGGACAAGGGTGGCCAGATGGAGTAACAGATTAGAAGGTTGTCAGGTGACTTGGGTGAAAGAGAGGATGAAGAAGACGGAGGAGAGAAACTAGGTGAAGGGGAGCGGGGTAGAATATGAGAGTGGGTGGAGGTTGCTGAGTGGTTTCAACAGCTGAATGCAGAGTTGATGATTTGAAATGTAAACCCTCACCTAATCAACAATTAAATAGTCATTTTATAAAAAGGACTATAAAGAAAACTAGTTTCTACCGTATAAAGCACACTTTCCTTACTCCCTTATGACATGCACCTATCTATTTGGTCTCTCTTAATGTTTCTATTCTTGTCTTATCAAAACAGAATTTTACTGTACTGCTACGAGGGTGCCAGTTTACACTGCATTGACCTATGGCACAGCAAACTTGCAGACAAGTTCTCTCAGTAATACCTTGGTCTCAGTGTTGGTAGGAAGCCTTAAGAGAAAAAACTGTGCTACGAGGAAAACATGATTTTGAGTTCAAGGCTAATATCAATTTTAAAAATAAAACTGAAGCAGGAATTTCCCCAAATCTATGAAGCATTCCAACAAGTTTATCAGAATGCTGACTCACATATAACCGTTTGTTGGATAGACAGCATTTTCAGACAAGTTGGGAAAACCTCAAAGATGAACAAAGGGAGGCAAGGCCATCAACCAATCCAGAGCAAAGAATGAAAAGGACCGTAGCTGAAGCCCAGGTACTTGTGGAAGAAGACAGCACAATTGCCCTTGGTTTGGTCGCTGCTGAAAGTGGGATCTCAGATTTTCAATTTTCAACAAACTTCTTGATCTCAGGAAGTTTTAGGCTCTCTGGATGCCAAACAGGTTACATAAAGACCGGTAAGCTCGCCGAGCTGATCTTTGCATCCGTCTTTTAAGCAAGTTCAAAGCTAATGAAGATGATTTTATGGAGTGAATCAGAACTGGGACAAGTCTTGGATTTACCAAGATGCAGAGAGCAAAGCCCAATCGAAACAATGGCTTCCAAGGAGATCTGCAGGGCCAGTTAAATGCAAGACAGGAAAGTCAGCACAGAAGTGTCTGGTAATTGTCTTTCTGGGATTCCAAGGCAGTTATATCGATAGATTTTTCTCAAAAGACACAGGACACAACAGAAAGCTTATTAGAAAGAAGTTTTAAGGAAATAGAAACTGAATTGGTGTAAAAAAGAGCAGAGCTGAGGAAGTCGTCCCTCCCCCATCCCCCAGCATTCATTCTTTGAGAGTAGCAAAGGCTGATCTTTGAGATTTCCATTGGGAAACTTTACAATGTCCGCCCTACAGATCAGATCTTACACCGTCAGATGTGGCTCTGTTCCCCCAAACTCCGAAAACATTGATCAGAAACACCGCGTGGGTCCCTCAACGGTGCCCCCACGGCCATTTTGAAGCTGGGTAAACTGAAGAGTGCAGAATTCTTTGGGGGAAGGTGTGGAGCAGTGCTTCTCAAACTTCCTAATTCCGAGACCTTTTCATACAGTTCCTCATGTTGTGGTGACCCCCCAACCATAACATTATTTTCGTTGCTACTTCATAACTGTAATTTTGCTACTGTTATGAATCATAATGTAAATATCTGATATGCAGGATGTAGTTTCATTGTTACAAATTGAACATAAAGCATAATGATTAATCACAAAAACAATATGTAAATATTGAAATATTTATTTCTAATTACAAATAAATGAAATTTTGTCTTGAAGCATGGTGTAGCATGGGTAACAATCTTCATGCTGGGTGCTTATATGTGGGCATATCTGCATGTGGGCAGACCCGCCTGGAGACAGAGGAGCGGTATCTTGGTTCCTAAGACCATCGGAAATATGTGTTTTCCAGGTGACCCCTATGAAAGCATCCTTCGAACTCCAAAGGGGTCGTGACCGACAGGTTGAGAACCACTGATTTAGAGAGAAGGAAAAAATGCCTTCGGAAGTGTATAGACCTCAACGGAAGGTATATTGACAAATAGCAGATTCAGATTTTTTTAATGCAGGTTTCTATGATTTTATAGCAATACTTTATGACTTGCCCTCATATATATTGCCATGGATGCTTCCGTTGTTTTAATTTATTTGCTATTTGAATAAATCAGGATTGAACACATATGTCATGTCTAGTCATATCTTTATCTTTAGATCTCAGGATTTTATTTTATCATTTTATTGGGGCTTATACAACTCTTCATACAATCCATACATACATCAATTGTGCAAAGCACACTTATACATTTGTTGCCGTCATCATTCTCAAAATTCGCCTTCCACTTGGGTTCCTGGAATCAGCACCTCATTTTCCTTTTTCCCTCCCCCTCCCTCATGAACCCTTAATAATTTATAAATTATTGTTTGATCTTAGCTTACACTGCTCGGCGTCTCCCTTCAGCCACTTTCCTGTTGCCCACCCCCCCCCCCCCCCCAAGAGCGGAAGGTCCTTAGGGGTTTTCCTCAGGGAGGAAACTGTTGGATAATAGGGCACTTCTATTTTTAGCTGTTTGAAACAGCACCATACCATTTTCTATCATAGTGGCACCATTTGACAGTCCTACTGGTCATCGATAAGGGTCCAAATGCCCCCAAATCCTTGCCAAAAAGGATTTCCTTGTTTGCTTGTTTTTAAGTTTTTGATTTGCATCTCTCTAATGGCTAATGAGTATGAACTTCTTTTTATATGCTTGTTGGCTGTTTTAATATCTTCTTTGGTGAAGGTTCTATTCATCAGAAAAATCAAAGGCGTGGCTGCTGCTTTCCTCACAGAAAGTCCCTGCTGCCAAGTCCCTTGGGGACTCGCCCTCCCACCACCCTGCTGTTTTTCTAGGCACATTTGGAACCCAAGCTGCAGACAAATGTATAAGAAGGCATCGTCCTTAATGATAAGCAAGCCTGGAGACCTGAAACCATGTGTCTACTTCGAAACTGCCAGACTGCCTTCCTCAACCTCTGCTCAGTAAATTTCCGCAGGCCATGATTGAGGTCGTCTGTTGCCTTTACTGTGCTCATAGGAATTGCTTGCTTGTCTGATACATGACTAAGGACATCAGAAGGACTGAGAGAGCGTGGTCACTGCTCCTTTTGCCTGGAGGAAGAATTGTCGGGTACCGTGTCCTTTAGGGTTTGAGAGGTTGGATGCTAAGTAGAGGTGACAGGTAGGGGCCGAGAAAGGGACTCCAGACAGGCTTATCATTTGGTGCAGGCAGTTGACATTGCTGGGTAATCCCAGCATGCATTTCTTTTTCTCTCGGGCACGGCTCCCCAATTTTGCTTCAGGGTAACATCCAGTGGTTGGATTCCGAGAGTTCACACTGATTCAGCAAAGCGGATAGTTTTTTTTTTCTAGTTTGTTGAACCGGGTGTTAAAATGCTACTTGTAATCAGAGTTCTTTCTAAGGTGGGATATTGACCAATGTGGAAATCACAAATTTCATTCCTTACTCGTTTTTAATGTTCATCTGTGCCACAGCACATTCTAAGCACCCATAGTAATGTTCATTCCATCCATAGGTATAAAAAATTAGATGGAACAATGCTTATATTTATTTATACATTTCATAAAACGTATCATACTTTGATGAAATACTACATTTTTATTCCCTTTTGTTTGTTACTTAATATATATAGTGGAAAGAGGAAAAAGTGCCAAAGAACCAGAAGATGACATGCTGTCATTCATTTAAGCTTATGTTATGCCGCAAATTCCTACAAGCGATTACAAGGAAATTATGCAGTCCCTGAGAGTGTTCAATGATTTAAAAAATGTTGTCAGAAAAATCGCTGTCAGCTCCGCAGAAGTAGAAAGGGACTGTTTAAAGGTGAACATAATATGTTCAAAGAAGAGAAGTCACCTGTTTCTAACATGTCAACACAGTGACTACTGTCTACTTAGCCTACCTCTAAAGGACTGGGATCCTATTCCTACAGTGAAAATACCGCTAAAGATGAGTCACGCAACTGATGATGCTCAGATAAAAGTGAAGAAAATTGCAAGCGAGGATGTCAATGGAGAAACAACATGGAAATATCTTAAATAGCAGTTTTATTATTCTTGGTGGGTTATTATTTAATATGTTTCCATTAATTTTTAAAACTATTATAACATAATCTAGTTTGTGTATCTCTTTGTTTTTATTTAAGTATTAACTAGATGAAATAATAAACTGCTTTTCAGTGTATATATCTTTTTTCTACATGAAATAGTCACAAGGGCAGCAAACTGGTTGTTAATTTATTTTCTTCCCTCCAGTTTTTTCAGCTGATTTTGGTGATTTCGCATGCAAGATGGAAGCTGCCAGAGCATTAGTTGCCTAAGCAGGATTCAAATCGAGTCACCAATTGAGAGAAAAATGGAAGGGAAATGGGTGATCTTAAATTAGATCAAGTAACACCTGAACATGGATAAGAACCTCCCGAATGGTTAAGACACTAGGCTGCTACCTCAAAGCTTGAAGGTTTGAGCCCAGCCGGAGGGCTCTCAGAAGATAGACTTGGCACCCAGCTTTCCCAAAGGAGCCACTGTAAACTCTATGGAACACAGCTCCACTCTGATACAGGTGAGGTGGCCATGGGTGGGGGCTGACTCTTTCTGGCTTAACCTATTTCAGCTGAGATTTTCCTCTCATTGTGACAAAAGCAGATCATCCCACAGTCATCTTTTATGGCTTAAATACAAGTTTTCAGGTAGCCCACCCACTTCCTGCCTCCCGCAATCCCTCCATCTTGCCACATTCTAGGCATGACGCTAGCCCCACCTCCCCAGTCATCACACAGCCACACTAGAAGAGTCTCTTTCAGAGGGGACAAGTCCAGATGGGGAAACTCAGGCCCGCTCATCCCACTGAGTAGCTGGGCAGTCAGAAGTATCAAGTGGGATACCCCATGGAACATTCTTGAAGCAGATCATGCCTCTATGAATATTTCCACCGAGGTGCCTTCCAATCCGTGAAACAACCCCGGGTTTAGGCAGTAGGAAGGTTCAAAAGTTTTCATAGACCTGTGATTCCTAGAACTTACGGTGCTCTTCATGAAATTTACACACGGGACCCGAGACTGAGGCAGCAGAGACAAAAGGGCATCTGACACTCCTTTCAGCCCATTACCTTGACATACACTCAACCTTGCAATTTAGGATTGGGAAAGGCTGTGTGGCAACAACACTGTGCTCCTAGATCCAGTTGTGCCTGAAGGCCCTAGATCTTGGCTTGTCTTGGATTTCTCCAAACTCAGTAAGTTCTCGTTTAGGTTTAAGTCAGACTGAGTTGGGATTGTTACTTGCAATCAAGAGAGTTTTGATTATATAGTGCCTTTAATCTCTGAGAGACTGTGTATCATGGGCAAAGAGAAGAGTTTTGTCCAGTTGGCCCTCAAATCCAGGGAGAGCACATACTGTACAGACCTTCCAATTACCTAGGTGGATTAGAATCCCCGGGAGTAATGTGAATGAAGGCTGACAGTGTGGGAACCTAGTAGAGGCCAGGGCAAGGTGCCCTTGGGAGGTTGGATGGTCTTCTTCTAAGAATGAGAGCTATAGGTGCCTCAGACGAACTTCATGATCATGGCCTGGGAACTTCATATAATGAAGATTTGGGGGGCCCACTTTATACCAACTGCATCAGAAACTCTGAGTGTGGAATGTATATTTTTACAAACACTTTAGGTGACCCTGCAGTCCCTGAGTTAGAGTCAACTTGATGGCAGTGATTTGGGTGTATTTTAAAAATTCGTTTTAGTGAGGTATAATGAACACATCATATAATTCGATAGTTCAGTCACATTAAGAAGGGTTGTGCCATCACCACAATCAGCTTTGGAATATTTCCTTCCTTCTTGTATCCATTGGCATCGATTTCCCATTTCTCCCACCCTCTCCTTCCATGCCCCAGGTTAATGCTTATTTCAGTTACTGTCCTCATAAATCCTAGCTTCTCTGTACGAAAAATTATGGAACAAAGACAAATAACAGAGAGAAAGCAAGTAAAAAGTAACAATGATCTTATAAAACAGTGCCAGACCTCAATCTAAGAAAAAAGAATCGATGCTCCCCTTGCATTGATATGACTGGTTTTGATCTGTTGGGCAGAGATCTGCACTTCCAAGAATTAATACAAGGATTTTTCACCTGAGACCAATCCCCATGCTCAGTGTAAACAGAGCATAATCCATTGGGAGATTGATTCATGTAGGGCAACAATTCGCAAGTTTCAGCTTAAGGTTGACCTGTACTCCCATAGACGCCTCATATTGACAGTGTCTTGAGTTCTGTCATTGGAAAAATTGTTGATGTTACCAATGCAATCGCCTTATACTCCAAGGGGATGATTGACAATGTTTTTCTTTGTCTCTTTTTGTTTGTTTTTCTGCCTTTTGTTTATTTGTTGTTGTTGATGATGATGATCTGGTGGGGTTTTGTTTTTGTCATAATATGACTGCCGAATTAAAACAGAGAGAGTCATTCGTAACCCAAGGACAAGCAAATGTCTTTTGGGCTCTCACTTAACTCTAGTCCCAATCCAAGAAGAGTTAGTTCTGATCACCTTCATGAAATGATCACTGAAGATAGGGTGCTACAGCAAAGTGTGGTGAAGAAAGCAGATGGTGCCCAGTTATCAATTGGAATAGCATCTGGGGTCTTAAATTCTTGTATTCAAACAAGCAGCCATCTAAGTGAGACATCAACTACATCCACATGGAAGAAGCACACCATCCTGTCTGATCCAAAGATCACAATAACAAAATCCAGAAGTAACAAAGGGAAAAGTATCAGAGCTTGAATTATGAACATCCAATTTGTATGTGGCTTTTCTGAACAGTGCGAGCCCAAAGCCCATCTGCAGAGTATCTCGTCAGATTAAGCCCTTGGCAGATCCCCTCTGGCCACAGGTGAGGTCCTTGAACAGCTTTACTATCAGACATAGAGTATTGTAAACTTGATGACGGTGGATCAAACATGATATAATGTGATACCTGGTCAGCAGACTTCCCGTTTGACCGAACTTGAATTTGTTCTAGGCTTATAAGTATTTCTTGCTTGCTCCACGACAAAAATTTCTTCCCTGGCTTTTAAAATATTGCCGGCGATCTTTGCTTCCTTACTCTTTATTTGTACTTATATCTTTATATTATTATTATTTTCTTCTTGCCATTTTTAATTTTGTTTATTATTGTTTCTGTTTGGTTTCCCAGTTTGTGAAGCACAGAAGGAGTGGATACATAGAGATGCTATAGTTTATCGGGGATGTGGAGGAGGGGTAGGACATGGGGAGGTTAAGGGGATGTGAGGGGCACACCATGAATTTGGGAGCAAGTAGGGAGCACTAGAACCGACTGTGATGATGTACATACAATTTGCTTTGTGGCAGTTACATAATCTCCTGTCAACTGGCAAAGGGGTGGAGTCTAGCCTGTCAATCAGACCATAGCCAATGAGGCCTCTGTGTGGGTATGGCCTTCTCCTGAGGATGCTGGGAACTCCAGTATTGCTCCCTGGAGGTGAGAAACACCCTCTGCTTGGTCTTCCTGCTGACAAGCCACATGGAGCTACCGATGCAGCCAGAGCCCTGGAGCTGGAGGAGCCATGTAGACTCACATCAGCGCTGAGATGCTTCCACCACCACTGGCTCTACAAGACTTTCCACCCACTGGCCTGTGATCTTCCTGCTTTTGGCATCATTGCATGTGTTGTGTGAGTCTGAAGAGGAATTTAGAGACTGGTATCAGACATATGGGCTAATATTAGACTTAAGGACTTGATCTGTACTATGCTGGAATATTTTCTTAATATACCATTACTCTTTGATATAAAGTTCTCTCTTATACACATATGAGAGTCTATGGATTTGTTTCTCTAGTCAACCCAGACTAACGCACACTTTAAACATGGGAATGTATGATATGTGAATACTATATCAAGCAAACTGCTTACAAAATAAAAGAAAGAAAAAAGACACCAAACTAGACCAATGGTTACCACGGGTGAAGGGGAAAGAATTGGTGCTTATAGGGTAATGAGTCTTTGTCAACTGTCGTGGAATAATTTGGAAAAGGATATCAATAATGGTTGTACAGCACAAAGAATATAATCAATGACACTGAATTATACAAGTAGAAGTTCTGGAATTTGAGAAAGTTCTGTTAAGTCTATTTTTTGCCACAATTAGAAAAAATTGCATGAATAACAATGAGTACAAGGAAGAAGAAAATAATATTCTAGAATGAATATGGTGACAATAGTACAACTCTTCTTGATATGATTGAATTATTGAATTGTATGACGTGCGGATGAAGTGCTAATAAAACTTACAAAAACCACAGTTATTGTCTTGAAACCCACAGAGGCAGTTCTATCCTGTCCTATAGGGTCCCTGTGCTTTGGAATCGATTAGATGGCAGTGTGCTTGGTTCTTTTGGAGTTGTAGGTCAAAGAGCAGAGCCTTCTTTGAGGAAGGTTATAGAAGAGGAAAGACTGCCTAGAGAAGTTTAAACACCTAGGTGGAGGATAATAAAAGGAAGCAATAGTTTCACATTTTGATTCTTTGAAATAAATATTTCTAAGACATTTTAAAGTAAGAAGAAAGCAAAGAATATTTTAAAATTAGGATAAATTGAAAGTGAGCCAAAGGGATATTTAATGGTTTTATATTACAGTCTAAGTATAGTTGCTAAGAGTCCCTTTGTCTGATATTAGGGCTGTCCCCACTCCTAGTCTGTGAGCAGTGGGAATTCATTAGTCAAGTACCCAATCCACATACGAACCCTGCAAATGGATTTGAGGTTTCTGTTATCATATGCAAACTGAATGTTTAGATATGGGTACCACTCCCTCCTCTGAGCTTAGATCTTACTGTTTCCAATCCTTGGATCATACATGTTGGTGTACTTCTTCTGTACAGACTTAGCTAACTCCTCAATAGATGGCTGCTGGTATTGAGACAAGTCTTTAAGACTCCTGATACTATGTTTTCCGATAGTCAGGCACCATCTGATTTCTTCACCACATTTTGCTACGGCACCCATATCTTCAGTGACCTCATGCAGGTGAGTACTGGGCAGGGTCATGTCACAAGAACTAAGTGCTCTTCTGGTAGGGCTACAATCAATTGAGAGCTCAGAAGCCATTCATAGAGCTATGGTTTCTGTGTTGCTCATTCACTTTTGATGACATTAAAAAAATAATAATTCTGTTGTAGTACAACACAGATCATCCCCCTGGGGTGGTGCACTTAAAAAAAAACTAAATGTTTGAATTTCAAGTCCACCCAGAGACACCTTGGAAGAAAGGGCTGATGAGCTTTCAACTCAGCCATTGAAAACCCTAAGGGGAATCATTTACTCTACACATGAAATCACCATGAATTGGAGCTGATTTGGTGGCACCTGGTGATGTAGTGGTTACTTGTTGGGCTGCTAACTTCAAGGTCAGCAGTTAGAAACCAGCAGCTGCTCCATGAAAGAAAAATGGAGCTTTCTACTCCTATTAAGAGGTACAGCCTCAGAAACTCACAGGGGAAGTTCAACCCTGTCCTATAAAGTCCCCAGGTCCACTTCCTGCTCTATAGGGGTGCTATGAGTTGGCATTGACTCGCTGGCGGTGAGTGGCGAGCATGGTAGGTCTCTGTTGTTGAGTGAAACTTGAGCACTCTGGCCGAGACACTTACATAAATTATGCTCAGGGTAAAGAGCGAATTATTTACTCTTGAGAACAGAGAGCTATGCTCTGAGCTCTCCAAATCTGTTCTCAAGAGTAAATAGTTTGCTCTCTGTCCTGAGAATACTTCACTTATTTAAATGTCTAATGTGGTGGCCCCATGACTCTTCCAATAAGACTACACTGAGCAACATGGCAAAACACAAGATGGCCACCACTTGTGAATCCTGCCAAGTCCTTTGCCTCCTCCTTTACTCCACCCTCGAGAAGATTCCTTGTGGTAGTCAGAAAGGCTGGCATGCGAAGAGGAGGACATGGTCCAGAGGATGTGAGTGTTGGCCAACTATTAAAAGTAAACATTAGCTTTGTGAGCTAGGATTATATGCCAACCAGATCCTCAACTACAACCCTGCCTTTCCCCCCTACCTTCAGTTTGATAACTTCTTGAATTAGGTAGGTTTGGTTATAAGGCAGTGGTTTAAAAGAATCTGGATTCCTTCTTCCTCTCACAGAGTCCAAAGTGAGTTGGCCTACTCTTCATCACATTGGTCTTCTGGGCAATGTCTCAGCACCCAGGTTGCTTCTGTCTTTCATCTTTGTCATCTTCATGCAAGGCTTCAGGGGCAAAGAGGAGAGGAAGAGTGTGCCCAAATCTCTCCAAAATCAAACTCGTTGCCATCTAGTTGATTTCTGCTCACGACCACCCCAGGTGTTATACTGTAAACTATGGCACTCTGACTGTTAAGAATTACAGTTTGAGGGTGTTTGGAAACTCACAGGGATTATTCTACCCTGACACAATGGCAGTGAATCTTTATGGAAACATATCACTCAGGATTTCTGGTATGGTAACTGAATGAGTTCAAATGAACTCAAGTAGTCAAGCATAAACCACTTGAAGCTACCCAGGGATTATGGCTGCTTCTTCTATGTCACTTCCACATGCTGCTCCATGACCAGGAGGAGCATCACAGCTCCATGGAGCTCCAGGGTGTGTGTGGGGGTGCGGGGAGCTGGCACATGTGAGGGGCGCCTGGTGATTGAAGTAACTTTGGCTGTGTACCTATAGGGATTTAGTAGTCACTCACCTTTCATTCAGTACTGAGGATTGAGAACTGAGCATCATTCTGAACATTGGCCTCACCACCGGGAACACGACTGACAAGGTCCCAGCCCTGTAGGAGCTCACAGGTTTGAGAAAGAAAGATCCAGCAGGCCCGCATCAAAGCCCCAGGCTGCTGCCTCAGTGCCCCCTTTTGTTAATAGCACCACCTTCCTTCCTGTCTCAGAATCTGAGTTGAGTCAGCTCTCCGCCCTTGATGGTTTATTCATCTGTGCAGAGAAGATGGCAATGGACTAACCCAAACCAGCTGCCAGAAAAGATGAAGGTGGCTCTTAGATTGGGGATGGCGACAAGTCACATAGTCAATGGCTAATGGAGCCAGAATTCATGCTCTGCTGGTCTTATTCCATTGACCAAGTCTTTTCAGTGACACCTTTCCTTGGCCCCTTTTCTCCCTGGGTGGGCAATATTCGATAGTCCAACCCCCTAGCCACAACCAAAACTTGTGGGTCTGACCTTGAGAAACGAGCCCCTTTGACAAGGAACTGACCCAGCACAGCCTGATGTCTGGGGCATCCTTGGGCCTGGCTCAGGTTGTTCTAGAAGGGCTACAGCAGTTGTTCTGCCACCAGTCCAAGCCTTATGGCTTAGTAACACCCCTATCCCATCTGTCCTTTCTCCAGACTGAGATGTGGTTGAAAAGCTTACCATGGGACCAGCCAGGCTACCACTAGCACCACCACCATTGGAAACCTGATCCGGAGTGGCTGATTAAAACCAGGCGGGGGTTTTAATCAGCCAGGGCCATGTGCTATTTAGCTAAAGATGAAAGTACAAATGATAAGCATCGTCTCAGAAAGGATGTTGTTAAAGAGCAGAACAGCAAGCGGCATCTTTTATCATCACAACTGCTCCATGCAGTAGCCCATCCCCAAACCCTCCTTCGAGGCTTAGAGCAACATCTGGACCCGGTCGCATTATGCGGAGCTTACAATGTCATTTGATGACGGCTCTTGAGCTTACGGCATGCTAACTTCTAAATATACAAATAATGCCTATTAATTATAGTTTTCAAGCTAGCAAAATGATCCTTAATCATCTCTTCTATTTTATTTGGAAATTGGGTTTCTTTCTTTTCATAATTCCTGCATGGGAAGCTGCCTGTTAGCGAGTCATATGTTGAATAGACGGTTGATAGGAAAGCCTTCTTGTCCTCCCTCTATCTCTGCCTTTGTGCTCCACATCTCTGCTGTGGGCCTTGGTGAGAGTTCAGTACTGTGGTGGGGGGGAGGCTGGGTCAGCAGTTATTCATTGAGTCTAGTCAGCCTGGACTGCAAATCTGAGTAATCTAGATCATTCGGAAGAGGGGCACGATTCAGGGAGACTGTTGTCAGTTTTCCACATCATTTCATACCCTCATCCTTACTGGGGAAAGTCAGAAACTTTGGAGAGCACTCTCCCAGCCCAAACCAACCCAAAGGCTGTCTAGTCATTCTGACTCACGCTGTCTCCATGCGTTACCGAGTAGAACTGTGCTACATGGGGAGTTGTTAGCTGTAATCTGCAGTAAGTGCCATTTAGCCTTCTTTCCAATAAGCTGCCAGGTGAACCTGAACTACCAAACTTCAGCCTAGTAGTAAAATGTAAGCTGTTTGTGCCATGCAGGGACCCTGTGGAATGAAAAGGTCTTAAGGCAGGAGTAAAAGATAACATCAAAGCCCCCTGCTTGGCCCCCTGGATGAAGTGTCTTGTCTTTTGTTGGAGGAATGACAGCTTTTAAGGCAGATCCAAGCAGAAATGTCTGCAAGGTAGTTGGAACGACTTCTCAGCAGCCTAGAGATGGTCGTTGAGGCCTTGATCATTGATGAGATTCAAGAAAGTCCCTAAGACCATGGCGAACATAAGGGAGCCAGGGCTGAAATCTAAACGAGGCCACCATCTAAAAAAGTACAAATGATGAGCATCGTCTCAGAAAGGGTGTTGTTAAAGAAAGAGCAGACAGTAGTGGCACCTCTGATCATTACATCTGCTCCAGGCAGTTTTATTTTGAGATCATTATGATTGACAGGAGATTGTAAAGACAGTAAAGAGATGTTCCACAAACCAGATTTCAATACCAGCATTTTAAGTAGATTAGGCAAATCAGACTGTTAAAAATGTTCTGGAGAAGTTGGAGACAATTCAACAGGTTCTAATGTAAGGGAAACGATTTCACTCAATATTACATTCGCGTCCAGTGAAAGTAGCTTAAATAAGAACTTGATTGCTTCTTCATAGAATAGTTCAAAAATAGGTGTCCAGGGCAGGATTAGAAGCCCCATTCCTTCAAGTTCTCAAGCACACAGCCCATTGGACCCCTGAACCATCTCTAGGGTGTTGTCTTGTCCTCATGGTCCAAGGTGGTAGCTGGACTTCCTGTTACCACCTCTCCTTTCCTGGTAGCAGAATGGAAGAAGGGATAGAGAGGAAGGAGAACTATGGGTAGAAACAACTTATCTTGTAAGGAACATTCCAAGAAGTTGTAATATGACTCTTCCATCGACCAGAATTTCATCACAAACCCATTTCTAGTTGCCAAGGAGTCTGGGAACTGTGGTTTTTATTTTTGAACTCAAAACCAGAGTCTCTCTTATCAAGGAAGAAATTCAGAATGGCTATAGGAGAGCAAGGAACAACTTGTGCACAGAATCCAAAGGTGGGCAGTTTCTAAAGGGGCTGTGAGCAGTCATGAATAACAGTCAGAACTCAAGAAAGGTGGTTGCCAGACTGGGTTTATGGACGAGGAAGTCATGGGTCAATCTCTAGGCACAGTGTCAATTACCTATCTCACCTTAGAACCATGGATCCTGAGCTCTCTGCTGTTTTGAGTTGACTTTTGTCAGGTGGGTGAGGCAGAAAGACAGAGGTGGCAGACATGAGGGATTGGGTGTGGAGTGTGGGAGATGTAGACCATAGGAGCAAGCTGGGTGTAGAGGTAAGAGAGTGAGGACAAGAGATGAGGCAGGAGAGCTGGCTTGTTGGGAAGATCTGAGGGGCTATTGGATGACAGTTAACAGCAGTGTTTGAGACTTCTGAGGTGGGGCATGTGAGGGTCACAGCGGAGCTCCAGAGGCACTGCTACAGAAGGAAAAAAATGGAGGTCCTTGAAAGACAGTGGTGGCAGGGGTGTGGAGCGGGGGTGGTGAAGGTAATTAAAAAATGGAAAGGTTATGACTCAGTGGGTCCTGAAGCCTCCAGGATGCTGGCAGGATGTTAGGTAGAGGCAGATGTTGAGTCCCCGCTCCCCCAAGTTTTCCTAGTTGCCTCCGACTGTCCTTCCCCTGCTGCCCAATACGTCACTCCTCTTTGTTTCCTAGTTTCCTGTTGATTCCCAGGAAAATGTCCAAATATCTCACCCCTTTTCTTCATTGGATCCTGGCATAGATTCAGGTGGTTTCAGGTATAAATAACTGAAAATCCAAATAGCAGATGCTGCCAGTGTCTTGCCCTGTTTTCATTTCTATACCTATCAGCCAAATCTCCAACTCCAAGCACCTGTGGCTCTTGCTACAGGCTCCCTGGCCACCCTGCCCAATGGCTGGCAGGAAGGGAGGATAAAGAACCCAGTCCCTTGCTCTATGGGTGGGGGGAAAACTTCCAGGGGGTATTCCACATGGCCCCTGAGGTCCTCAGGCAGAGCTAGTGTGGCTGACAGTTGCTTTCCTCCCCTGATTCATTCCCCTACCAGTGTTTCTTGACTTGCACACATCTCCGTATTTTAGGATCTTTGCCCGAGAAAGGTCAGACACCTAGAAAACAGACACAGGATGGTTGCCAGGTGCTGTACAGCCATAGCAAGGTGACATTGTCCAGAACTGAGATTTTCTCCATATCTGCGCTCTGTGATCCTCAGTGTTGGCCTCAACTTCAAGTTGGTACCCAGACAGCTGGCACCATGTCAGGCATCACACTGCGTCAAGACAACATCTTGCAAGGACCATTTCCCAAGAGGTCCCTCTACCAGTGCTCTAGGTCTCATTGGCTAGAAGAGGGTCACATTCCCTTTCTTGAACTAACCACTGGCAAAGGTAATGGTCTTGTCACAATGAGAGGTCTCCGTGTGGTGCTTTCCTGTGCTATCTAAAGACTTTCTTCCACTGAGGCCAGCTCTGTTTTCTTTTTTTTTTTTTTAATTTTAACAATTTATTGGGGCTCATACAATTCTTTTCACAGTTCATATATATATACATACATCAATTGTATAAAGCACATCTGTACAGTCTTTGCCCTAATCATTTTTTTCTCTTTTGCCAGCTCTGTTTTCAATGCCTCACATCCACTATTCACCCATTCATTCAGTCATCAAGCATATATTGAGGTTTACTAAGCTGCTGCCCTCCAGAAACTCAAAGGCAAGTTGCTTGGGGTAGGAGTAAGGAGACAAGAAAGCACACAGGGTTGAGAGTGGAGGGAGGATGAGGTGGATGAAGCACAACCCAGGGACCTGCCAATCTGTTTCATTTCTAGAATTTCCATTCTTCCCCTCTCAGCTGCCTGAACCAGCTCTGTGCTACAGAGTCAGTGTCTCTCCTCTAGGAAGCCTTGCCTGATTTCCCCAGCTCTCAAGCACCTTCCTGCTCTGTATTCCTTTGGGTCAACCAGGCCCTGAGTTAATCTGCCCTGGCTTATTCTGAAATGTCCTTGTGCCCATTTGCCTTATCTTCCCTCGTAGTGGGAAGGGACGATTCTCCCAGGCCCAGCCCCGACACCTACCTCACTTCTTTCTCCTTCCCATGTCTTGCACATAAATTTCTGATTTCATAAAAATCAATTTCTGTCCAGTTTTTGCTGGGCACATAAAAGACTGGCATCAATTAGCCTCCACACTCTCTCTCCCCCTTGCTCTTTTTCTTCCTCTTTTTCGGGAACCTCTTTGTAGAGAAAATCTCATATTTCAGCAATTTGCATTATCCACACACTCCGCTTTGAAGTTCTAAGTTAGGGTAAGAAAAGGACCCACTTATCTGCCCATAAAAAATGTTCAAAGCTTATAAATTCCCCGAAACAGATGTACATTATCATTGGATTTGCCTTTTTTTTTTTTTTTTTTTGGCTAGAGCATGCCTAATAGAGTTTCGGCTGCCCTGGGCCCCCTTCCTCCGCCCCTGTTAGCAACTTGTCTCCACAGAAGCCCGCTCCCCACCGGGCCAGACTGACTTCAAAGGTCTGTCAGAAGCATAGCACAACGCTGGAACATAGAGGCCTTTTAAATCGCCTGCATTGAAGTCAATATCGGCTTCCATTCTCTTCTTTCTCCCGGCAGAGAGTCAGCCATTGCTTTCCCACCTCCACTAGGGCCATTGCGGCAATTATAGACAGAAGGGGGAGACCTCTATTCCCTCTTTCTTGCTAACATGACGTTTTGCTCCCTCTCCAACTTAAGATCATGCTCCCACAGCAGAGACGGTATTGCTGATCCCAGGTATATACCAACCAGGGGACCCTTAGCACTTTTATGAGTAGGAAAGTTTGAGTCTGACTCACAGGGATAAACTGTTGGTGTGCAGAGTAAACTGTGTTCCATTGGGCTTTTAATGGCTGATCTTTCTAAAGTAGATTAGCAGGAATTTCTTCTAAGGGACACCTGAGTGGATTTGAACTTTCAACCTTTCAGTTAGCACGTAAGCCAGGGACTCCTAGAAAGTCAGTCACTTTCTTTCAGTGTCTACTGAAGCCCACTCTCGTGTCCTACCAGGAAAGCCTCTCCTGCAGGATACTATTTCTTCACTTCTTCCAAAACTTCATGTGTCTCTCAGTGGGATTCCCCACTATGCCCCCAGGCCCTGCCAGTCTGATCCCTAGGCATGTATCCTACACCCACACCTGCACCCCATGTCATCTGCACTCAATCACACAGCCTCTTTCAGCTTATTTAATATCTCCTCTCCCACCTCAGAGCACAGGTTGTTCCCTCTACCTTCTTACCTGGCTCTCTCCTCCCTGAGATCTCAGCCAGCATTGGCTTCCTACAGGGAGTACCTCCAACTCAATTTTGGCACTGGGGAGTGGTCAGGCCTTGGAGACAAGCTTGCAGTGACTAAGTTGCACAGCAAGACTGAGTGAGTTTTTCCCTCTACAGTGATGGAAGAAAGGGGCAGTAGGCGGGGTGGTGGAGAAGGAAAGGAAAAAAGGTCACAAGGAATATTCCACATGACTAGGATATTCCAGCCAGGATTTTCCGAGCCAAATCACAATCAGATGCTGCTTTTTGAAGAGAGAGGCAGAGGAAATCAATAAGGTGACCTCAGCTCATATGGCCAGGGGCACATCTCCTTCCATCTGGAAAGGATCTGGACCAGGGACCCAAGCTCCTCAAAGCCACAAGGGTCTCTTCTGGAAGCACACGGGCTGAGTCCAACTTGGTGCCCCTTTCTTGCGTGTCACCCAGAACATCCCTAGTTTTCAGTCTGTACAAGTACAGCTGTGTCTCCCTGGTGGCAGAATGAACATGCATGAGAGAAGTGATCCTGTGGGAGGAATGATGTACTGCCCACTTGTGTTTGTAAAGCCAATTAAGGAGAAATAATTGAATGCTGATAGCAGACCCCCCCACTTGCTCTGGCTTGGGGCAATTGGATGGAGGCACCAGCACCTACAAGGTGCTACAAGACTAATCTCTGGTGAACAACATAAGTGCTTTGGCAGAAACAGATGTTAATCAAATCATCAGAGATTTGTCATGTATATAAGTGCAAACGTGGTCCGTGCTCTGGAGGAGGGCGGGCAGGGCCCAAGGAAGGATGGGATACCATCTTGCTGTGGCTGGGAACTCAGACCAGGCTACAGTCCCGTCTCCTGGAGCCTCTCACTGTTCACATTTCCTGAGACTTGGCAGAGTGATGCTAGAGACAGGGCAGGGCTAGACTTTGACAATGCCCACAGACTCCTGGGAAGAGGTATTTGTAAGAATGTCAGTGAATATGCACAGAGCATACAGTAAATGATGAACAAGCGGTAAATAAGATAAATTTAGATTCCTGATAATCCTGGGGCCCTTGCCTCATCTTAGAAGCTGGGGAAGGACAGACTAGGTACAGGGCAGCCATCAGTTGTCCCAGTGGTTCTTGTCAGGGGAAGGCACTTCTGGGCATGGTTTTCACACTATTGGTACAAACTGCACGCCATCCTTTTAGGGCACAGAGTTGCTACCCCAAGGCGCAGTTTGCGAGAACTAGACATCTTATACAAATATAGAAATTAAGGGGCAGGTATAACTCAAGTTAACGGTGTACATCAGGTATATAAAGAATTGAGCGATCCCAGTAAACATGGAAGAGAGAAGCCAAAGACCAGGTGGAGTGGTCCTAAAGCACACAGGTGAATTGGCACAGCACTGCCAGGTAGGAGCAGGGCATCCATCATTGGTCAGGACTGCACCTAAGGCCTGTGATGTCAGATTCTCATAATAGCAACTGGCAGTTATTGAGGGTCTACCATATGCCAAGCAAGTCACCATTCCATCTCATGATGCCCTCATACATATCAGAGTAGAATTGAATTCCAGAGGGCTTTCAATGGCTGACTTTTAGGAAATAGATCACCACAATTTTTTACAAGGTGTTTCTGGGTGGGCTCAGTCCTCCAGCTTTTCAGTAAATAGTCCAGTACATGAACCAGTTATACTCTTCATCGGTTTCCTGAGAGGTCGGAGGTTTAAGGCCACCACCAAAAGGTGCCTTAGAAAAAAGAGCTGGTGATCTACTTAAAACAAAAACCCAGCCATTGGAGAGGCAGAGACAAGGTGGTATCCTGGTTATAAACTCTAGCTAAAATCTGTCCAACAGATCCCAGAAAAACTAACGGAAACAGAGAGACGTTAACCCCAACCTCTGAGCATCATAGAAGAGGATTGAATGCTAATTAGGAAAGGAGACCGAGTGAAAGTAGAAGAGAGGCAGAGCAGGGCCCCATGGTGCATCTGAACATGCAGGAGAAGCGGACTTTGCCGATCCCCACTGAGACAGAGACCCAGTGTGCCAGATACTAACTGAAGCAAGGTGAGTAAATACACACCGGGGCTGGGAGAGGAAAGTGCAGTAGAGTTGGGCAAGTATGTTGGTGTCTCAGGTGACTAGAGACAAGGAGGTATCCAGCGAAAAGGGCTGAAAGCCGTGCCCTATTAGAGCCCTAGTTGCTTGGGTTGAGGGCCGATTTGGAGGGGATGGCCTGCCGAGTGGCAACTGGAGACATTGGACTCCGGGACTCTCTTCTCGGAAGAACATGCAATAGAACTCAAACGATATATATAAAGGAGCTTCAAAGAATTCATAGAAAATAGAATTAAATAATAGAATTATAAGATAATAGAATTTTCCCACAAGCTGCTTTTGGTTTCCTCATTTATAAGGCTTTCCAAGGGCGGAAGTAAAACACAC
This sequence comes from Tenrec ecaudatus, assembly GCF_050624435.1. Taxonomy (NCBI): domain Eukaryota; kingdom Metazoa; phylum Chordata; class Mammalia; order Afrosoricida; family Tenrecidae; genus Tenrec; species Tenrec ecaudatus. Next base: position 40,427,554 of record NC_134547.1, on the reverse strand, counting down.
ACATAATTGACGAAAGCATAGATGGTACCATAGAAGAGTTCAGGAAAGCAATGCAAGACGAAGACAACAACTTAACATACAGTTAGAAACTACACAAAGACAGCAATTGGAAACATTGGGGATTCACATTGACAGTTCAGAGATAGATAACGCATTAGCAGGACAAAAGGGTACAACTAATGAATTGAAGAATGGATCAGTAAATGAGTATTTGAAGTCCTACCCAGGGTAGAAAGACAAGAAAGGTAATAAAGGACTCTCACCTTGGTATGGAAGAAGTAAATCTATCTTTATTTGCTGATATGATCCTATACAAAGAAAAGAGATTCAGCAAGAAAACTACTGCAGCTAATTGTAATAATCAGCAAAGCAGCAAGGTACAAGATCAACATTCAAAACCAGTTGGATTTCTTTATACTAACGAAGAGAGCCCTGTAAAGAAAATAAGGACAATACCTTCTACAATAGCTCCAGAAGATAACACACATGAGAGTTAACCTAACAAGAGACACAAAAGACTCACACAACGAAGACTACAAAACACTACTACAAGAAACGAAAAGAGACCTACATACATGGAAGAGCATATAAAACTCATGGAAAGGAAAATTTAACCCTGTGAAAATGTCAGTATTAACCAGAGTAGCCTATAGATATAATCCCAATCCAGATACCATCCATATTCCTTAGAGAGATTGGAAACCTGATCACGAACTTATAATGGGAAGGAAAATGATTCCACTTAGACAAGCATGATGGAAGAACAACAAAAAAGGATGTCTCACACTTCCGGATTTGACACTGGAACTAAATCTACAGTAGAGCTACTATTGTCAAAACTGCCTGGTCCCGATACAAGGGAGTAGAAATGAGAACCCAGAAGCAAATTCATCCACGTAAGGAGGCTGACTCGACATTAAATTGGGAAAAGACAGTGTCTTCAACAAATGGTTCTGGAAAAACTGGATATCCACATCCAGGCAAATGAAGCAGGATCCATACCTCACACCAGATGAAAATATAAACTCAAGCTAGATCAAAAACCCAAACCGGGAAAGATCATCAAAGAAAAAGCAGGGGCAAACTTAGGGGCCCTAATTAAACTATCAAACATAACAAAAAATGTGCAGAGGAGAGAAAACAGAAGAGAACTTACAAACTTAGAAAGTTATTTAACAACCACACATCCAACAAAGTACTAAACTAAAAAAAAAATTAAAATATCATAAAAACGTGAAAAGGAAGCACAGCCCTAATGAAGTCAGGTGGGCTAAAACATTCCAAAAAGCTGCTGGGAAAGAGCCTACAGTGAACAATTCATTTGAATTTGAAAAAATGTCGAAATGAACTTGTCAAATACCAGTGAGAGCTAAGGAATACAACCATTGGTGCAATGAAGAACGTTGAAGAGGGCAAGAAGAAATGGCACTCTGCATTCATAATAAGCAGGTTAAAGAAAACTAAAGAGCGATAGAACGTTCAGGACATCAAAGACGTCGAGCAAAACATTAATCTTATCTGTGCACCTCTTGCAGGCAAACGAGAGCCATTGGAAGACACAATATTACAGAAATTATGAGAGGAAGTGGATGTGATGATGCTTCTTTAAAATCTTGTCTGAATGGTGCCCGGCTATCAAAAGAGATAGTGTCTGGGGTCTTAAAGGCTTGAAGGTGAACAAGCGGCCATCTAGCTCAGAAGCAAAAAAGCCCACATGGAAGAAGCACACCGGCCAGTGCGATCATGAGGTGCCAAGGGACCAGGTATAAGGCATCATGCAAAAAAAAGATGTAAGTGTGTGTATGTATGTGTATATATGTATATATATACCATATTAAATGAAGGGGGAAGTGCAGCGTAGAGACCCAAGGCCCAAGTGTCGGCCAATGGAGATCCCCTCATAGAGGGGTTTAGGAGAGGAGATGGGTTAATTAGGGTGTGAGGTAGTACCGATGAAGAACACAGTTTTCCCCCAGATCCTGGATGCTTCCTCCCCCCAACTACCATGATCCGAATTCTAGCTTGCAGGGCTAGATAGGACAGAGGCTGTACACTGGTACATATGAAGGCTGGAGGTACAGGGAATCCAGGGTGGATGATACCTTCAGGACCAAGGGTGTGAGGGACGATGCTGGGAGAGTGGAGGGTGAGTGGGTTGGAAAGGGGGAACTGATTACAAGGATCCACATGTGACCTCTTCCCTGGGAGAGGGACAGCAGAGAAGGGGGGAAGGGAGACTCCGGATAGGACAAGATATGACAAAATAACGATGTATAAATTACCAAGGGCAAATGACGGAGGGGGGAAACGGGAGGGAGGGGAAAAAAAAAAGAGGACCTGATGCAAGGGGCTTAAGTGGAGAGCAAATGCCTTGAGAATGATTGGGGCAGGGAATGTATGGATGTGCTTTATACAATTGATGTATGTATATGTATGGATTGTGATAAGAGTTGTATGAGTCCCTAATAAAATGTAAAAAAAGAAAAGAGGAGAAAAAAAGGATTAGGGCAAAGACTGTACAGATGTGCTTTATACAATTGATGTATGTATATGTATGAACTGTGATAAGAATTGTACGAGCCCCAATAAATTGTTAAAAAAAATCTTGTCTGTAACTATTTTTATACTTGCATTGGAAAACTTTCAAGACTTGGGACTTCTAAATGATTCGTTCATTTTTTACATAGTCACTCTGATGAAAGGTGATTTAAAATACCTCTCTTCAACATTGCTAGCTATAAAATATTAGATGCTACAGATGTTCATTGTATCTTAGTATTTAATCTTCTCTAGTAAGTGTTTAATCTTCACTAGTAAACATATTTACATAAATCATAAAAATTCTTTTTGTGAGTACAGAAGTCGGTTGTGGATATAAATGATTCATGTTTAAATAATGGCATGAAGCAACATTCACGTGATGACAAAAATTAATGGAGAATGATGTCTAAAATAAAATTTCCTTTGCAGTAAAAATAAGGAGGGGGGTGTCAGAAGACATGAACAGAGATATCTCACCAAAAGAGACATTCAGACAGCCAACAAGCACATAACGAAATGCTTGAAATCATGTCATTAGAGCAATGCCAATCTAAACCACGATGAGGTAACATCTCATTCCAATAACAATAGCAACATTCCACAAGGCAGAAAACAATAAAGGCTGGTGAGGGTGTGAAGAGATTTGAACTCTCGTGCACTGTCAGTGGTACTGTAATATTGTGTAACAACTGTGAACAATGGTATGGCACTACCTTAAAAGTTGGAAATACCATTTGATCCAGCAATACCACTACTAGGCATCCTAAAGAAAGAAGTGCCAGCACATGAGCAAATACATGCACAGCCAAGTTCATTGCATCATTATTCACAATGGCAAAGAGATGAAAGCAAGCCAAGTGTTCATCAACAGACGAATAGATAGACTTTGGTACACATACATTTTTCACATATACAATGAAATATTACATACTATTAATGACTAATGAAGAGTCAATGAAACACTTCATAATTGGATGACCTGGAAGACATTATGCTAAATGAAACAACTCAATCACAAATGATCAAATACTGTATCAGTTCACTCTTACAAAAAGTCAAGAAAATTTTTACACACAGGGGGGCAAAAAAAACCATGGTTATCTGGGGTGGGCGGAGAGGGGAGGAAAAGTCACTGGATAATAGGCACGGATCAATTTGAGTAACAGGAAAGGCAACCATACCGTGAGGAGGCGGTCAGCGCAATACCAGTAGAGAAAAGGAAAACTCAGAGAGGGGCACAGAGCCGTAAACAACAAAGATCGATGCTATCTCATAGACAACCCTATGTTAGCAGTAATAATAAGCATTGGCCTACAACTGGACATATAGACAGACAAGATAATTAAGCGTGAGTAGGTGAAAGGGACTACATTCATGACATATGGATCGGGCAGAGAGTTCTACTATATTTGTATGTGCTGCCCATTTATCTATGTGCATCAAAGAGCAGGACCGTGCTGCATTTCATGACATTGTGCATAGGTCACTCTGGGTTAAAGCTGGCCTGGTGGCACTTAATCGCACAAGACAAAAGAGCAAACAGGGGCAAAAGAATGTCGTCTTCTCAGCCATAATCAAACACCTGAAGAGAATGGGTCTTGGGACTATAGTTTAGGGGATGCAAAGATCACTGGACATACTTAGGTGAATATCAGCTGGGGTCTTTAAAGTATTGGAGTGGCCATCTAAAACGTAATGATTAATCTCTCCCCCTCAACAGCAAACAAGTAAGAAATTCAAAGACCCTTGGAAAACATTAATTCAAAGGACTAATTGGTCACACAAACAGCAGCTGCCACCAAGCTGAGACCAGAAAAACTAGATGGTACCCAGCTACCATTTACTGCCGACCACACTTAAAAGAATCACCATAGAGAAGTGGTTCTCAACCTGTGGGTCGCGACCTTTTTGGCGGTTGAAGAACCCTTTCAGAGGGGTCGCTTGATTTACAACAGAAGAAAAATTACAGCGATGAAGTAGCAATGAAAATAATTTTATAGTTGGGGGGTCACCACCACATGAGGAACTGTATTCAAGGGTCACGACATTATGTAGGTTGAGAACCACTGCACTAGAGGGTCTCAGATTGAGTGGGAGAAAAATATGCAACAAACCCCAAAGTAATAAAAATACCAGGCTTACTGGCTGCTGAAGCTAGGTGGAACCTTTGAGATTATGGCCCCTGGTCACCATGAGTTAAAACAGATTCAATGGCAACTGGTTTGCTTCGGGGCCCGTGTGCCAGACTCTTTTACTGAGCTCTTCATGCCTACCTGATCCGCATGAGAGTCTGGTGAGGTTGATGTTCTGATGAGTCCCATGTTACAGGAAGAAAACAACGGAGAGAGGTTGGTTCTCCACTCCAAGGTCACGTGGCTTAGAAGTAACGTCACTCATCACCAACCTTCCCAACTCCAACATCCAGACAGTCAACCGTGAGCTGTTTGGCTGTGTTCCCCTAATCCCTTCCCACAGACCTACATGCTGTGATCCTGCTCCTGGACTCCGTCACCTCTGCAGGAGCCACCCACCGAGAGGAAGGATGTGCATGATTCGGCACTCCTGGGCTACAGGATACAGAAGGACATCCTGAATTTGCAGGGACTTTGGGGGAAAGGGTCTAAGAGGAAGGAGACAGTCAGGGCAGCTACTGGGATTCTGCCTTGGCCTCTCTGAGAGCTCCTCCAGATGTGACCCTCTCCAAGCCCGCGTCTCCTGCCCCCACAATACCTGGGGATATCTTTTTGTCCAAGGGTTTCCATGTGTCTGTGCCTCCTTTTGTTTAAACCTCCAAAGACGCTGTATCTGAAGCACATCTAATGCGATAGAAAATATAACATTGCTCACTACAGATCAGGAAGTACACCAAGCAAGCTCCTGTTTACCTGGCCTACGACAGACACTACTCCTGCAGATCAAGAAGGGGTCTGCGGGTAGCCTGCACACAGGGATCACTGTGGAGGTGCCCTGGCTAGAGAACACGCCAGTCTCAATCTGATTCTCGTTTGCTGCCTGCACGTTTGTAATAATGGAGTCCTAGTAGTGCTGTGGGTTAAGCATCAGACCAAGGTCATTGGCTCCAACCCACCAACCCCTCCCTGGGAGAAAATGAGGTGGCCTGCTGCTGTCAAGATTCACAATCTGGAAAAGTTGACGTTGGGTTGATATCCATGGCAGTGGGTTTTGGGCTTGGTGGCATACAATGGTTTAAGTACTTGGCTGCTAATGGAAACACTGCTAGTTCAAGCTCACCTAGTGCCTCTACTAATGAGCGAGGAAAGACCTGCCAATCTGATCCTGTAATGATTACAGCCAAGGAAGCCCTGAGACAGCAGTGTTACCCTGTCATAGAGCTTCGGTGACACTCCTGGGTAACGTTGGACTGCTAGTCAGCTGTCCAGACCCAACCGGCTGCACTGCAAGAGTCTTGAGAAGCCTAGGAAACACTACACTTGGTTTTGACTGATTAGCAGTGGTTTTGCCTCCTGATGTGGACTACGTCCCTCAAAGGAGTCTTCTCAGGTCACCTTAGGGAAACACTGCTGGGTTCTTAAGCCGGGCTGCACAGGTAATTTACCTGGGGAGCTTGGAGCCTCTTTATTCTTGGGTTGCACTCCAGCACAGTGAGTCAGCATCATTAGAAGTGGGGTCCAGGCACTGATATATTTTTAAAGTTTAGCCAGGAGATTCGTAAGTAGTCAAAGAATGAGAAGTACCCATTATGAGCATCCCTCCCGCCATCCCCTCCCCCCAGGGCAGTGGGCCTCTGTTGTCTATGCCAAGGTCATCTCTAGGCGGAGGACTCTTATCTAGCTTATGGACCAGGAAGTACCAGGGCTCTTCGACCTGAGAAAAGGAAGCGAGTGGTGATGAGGCAAGTAGGCCAGCCTCTGTCCTTTTCATCCTAAGGTCACTTCCAATAGTGGAAACGCCGTCTCCCATCCATTCCGCCTCCTCATATTAAAAGAAGATACTGCCTCTAGAAAGCCCATGGACAGGGAAACACATGAATCAGTAAAACCACGCAAGCGCATGGGCCGCTATGAAAGAGTCCGTTCCGTCAGCCTGCTGGTCCAGGAGAGGTGACCAGACCACAAGCCACACCAGAGCCCCAAATGACGGGCACCACTGAGGAGTGATCAACCTTTCTCGATGAATGAAGAGGGCCATTGTTGTGGGCGGTCCTTTTTGTGCTGAGGCCCACTGAGCGCAGGTGATGGAGTACAGCTGCTCCCTCGGACCGGCTAGGCTGTGATCTCTCTGGCAGCAGATCCAAGCCTTTCTCCTGAGGACCACGCTTGCACTCCAACAGCCACTATTTCGGTTAGCCGCAGAGCTTTTAACCCTGTGTCCCCAGGATGCTTTGGTTCACTTGAAGATTCACAAAGTGGCCAAATCCCGTGGATTTGCTCTGCACTGCACAGCTCTCAAAGTCCCTGGTGGCACTGGTAGCTAACCACAGGCCAGCGGTTGGAAAGCACCAGCATCTCCCAGGGAGAAAGAGAAGACATTCTACTCCCATGGAATTACTGTCGTGGGAACCCACGGGAGCAGTTCTTCTCTGCCCTCTCCCCTCTGCGGTCACTCTGAATTGGAATTTATTCAACGGCAGTAAGTTTTTGAGTGTATAAAGCCATCCTGATGTTGGGAGAGGGGTCTGCTGGCCTTGTGAGGCAAAAAGGGCCTGACTGCTCCAGTAAAGTGGTGAGGGCGTTCACAAGCAACTCACTGAGTTCATTCCAGAGATCCCCTGGCACGTCCACGGGCCTCCCAAGGAGCCAGGGTATTAGTGGTGTCATCCGACAGAAAAGGCACAGGGAACCTTTCCCTCCTGCTGCCACCTCTACCCTTGCTTTCCCTCTGATCTAGTCATAAGTTGAGATTTAAATATTAAGGAAAAAAAGACAAAAAGGGCCCCCAAAAGAATGGCCATTTTCATTGCCAAAAAGTGTAACTGCCATGCCTGGGCTGGAAGTCAATAAGTCCCTAGGCTCCCCCTTGATCCCTAGAGATGAGAGCAGCCCTGACGACTGGGGCTCTCCCCTGTCCTTTGGGACATGCCACACCTCTGTGCCCAGGTGGCTCTGCAGTTCTGGGAGAAATGGGGCACCTCCAGACTGGCCAGCCAGCATGTTTGAGAATATATTCAGTCTGTAACTTTTTGAGGCTCCAGATGGATTTCAAACTCCCTGGCTGGTGCAAAGGGTTCACTCAAAGCTTGGTGGTCGAGTTGACCCAGAAGCACCAGGGCTGGTGATTTACTTTAAAAAGACCAGCCCCTTTAGCCCCGTGAAGCACATTTCTACTCATATAGCTGGGGTCATCGTGACTCAGTGTGGAAGAAACTCAAAGGCAACTGGCAGAGGTGGTTCAGTGGAGAGCGCAGGGTCCCGGGAAGGTAACAATGGCTCCTCTGACATCAATTCCGGGACAAATGTTGCCCAAGCCAGCCTGTAAGGTAGAATTCCACATCCAGGACAGTTGCCCGGGCCCCTGCCAGTGGGTACGAAAACGAGCCACGCAGGCCCCTCAGTGCAGCATGGCTAAGTACAGGACGGAATCCCCCTGCAGTAGGAGGCGGCGTAGCTGTCAGGGAAAGGAGCAGCGCTCCAGCACAGAGGGGAAGATCGCCAAACACAGAGGTCAGAGGGAAAGAGGGTGCAAGGACGTGTGCTACGCTACCTCTCATGGCAAGACAAAAGTGTGGAGTGAGAAGGAGATTAAACAGTCACTGAAGGGTTTTCTTACTTAAAAATAGATCTGGAATAAATAGTGCAAAATGTCAGCATTTTAAGATCTGGGTGGTGAGTTCAGTTGATATTGCGTAATTTTCTGTTGTAAACTATGTTGGAAATAGTTTTTTAGATTAAAAAAATTTAAGCGAGGAGAGAGGGGAAAAAAAAGAGGACCTGATGCAAAGGGCTTAAGTGGAGAGCAAATGCTTTGAGAATGATTGGGGCAGGGAATGTATGGATGTGCTTTATACAATTGATGTATGAATATGTATGGATTGTGATAAGAGTTGTATGAGTCCCTAATAAAATGTAAAAAAAAATTTAACCGAGAAGATGTTTTATCTAAAAGCATTTATTTTTCTCATGTTTTCATAGTACGCTTAGATATCCCTGGGCAAGGAAATGTGGTTTGCATTTGACTGATCACAGAGAAGGTGGTGGTTCAAACCCACCTCATGGCTCCCCAGAGAATCTTAGCCATCTGTCCTCTAAAAATCACAACCCAGACACCTCTGTGGAATTTGGTCTGGCTGTGCCACACTTGGGATGGACGTGAGCTGGCCTCGACTCCACAGTGACAGGTTTGAGGTTTGTATTTCACAGAGGAAACAGAGAGGTGGAGGGGTCAAGCCTTTCCCTTGAAGCCCAGAGTTGCTGACCTGGCTGCTGCAGGAGTGGGTCCGGACGTGAGCCCAGCCAGCAGAGCCCAAAGCTCCTGCTCACACCTATCACACTAGACTCAACAGTTTGGGAAAGACCCCAAAGGATGCTGGATAGGCGGGGATGGAGGAAAGCTGACTTTTATTGTCCTTTTGATTTTATTTGATGTCCTTGTGGTACTAGAATCTTTTACACGCTCATGGCCATGGACTCGATGCTGATTTGCAGCCATGATATGGGATGGAGTAAAATAGGTCCAGGAGGCTTCCTTCAAGGAAGTAGCCTGCTTCATCTGCCTCCCAAGGAGCAGCTGGGGTACAAACATTTCCACCAGCAGCCCGGGGCGGAACCCACTCCTTTTCATGTGTTCATACCAGCGGGTACCCGCCCCCCCCAAAAAAACCCCAGAATTTCTCCCCAAGCTATTAATTTTTTTAAAACAAAACAATCTTATCACCTTCGAGGTTCTCTCCACGACATTTAGTACTTTTGTCAAATCTGCGATTCCATTCTTGGCAGTATTTTTCAAACATCTGTTTGGGTGGCTGGCAGCACCTCCCTTGTTTTCTTCTTCACCTCTTCTACATCATCAAATCGCTGTCCTCTTGTGTCCCTCTTCATTTGCAGAAACAAAAAGAAGTCTCATGGTGTCAGGTCAGGTGAGTCAGGAGCACGGGGCAAGAGAGGCATGCTGTTTTTTGCCAAAAACTGGGGCACTGAGATGGCTGCGTGAGCAAATACATTGTTGTGGTGGCAAAACCAGTCTCCATCTGCCACAAATCAGGCCTTTTTTTTTTTGTCACACACTGTTATACAATCTTTTCAGTACCTTTAAGTAGAAAGCTTGAGTAATAGTCTGACCTGGTGGAATGAACTCTAAATGCACTAGCAAGTCAATACTTTTGCCTGTTCAGGAAGTTAACAGACGCCCAGAGTGAGGTTTGTCATCAATCAACGTTTTCTTTTTGAAACTAGAAAACCACTCATATACTTGAGTTTATCCCATAGCATTGTCCTTGTAAGCTGTGTTCAGCATCACAACCGTTTCTGCGGCATTTTTCCCAAGCAGGAAAGAAAATTTCACAGCCACATACACTTCTCTAGAATTGGCCATCAAAAAACCGAAGTTTGAGCAAAACTGCTTTTACTCAAACATTCAATGTGACCAGAGAGAACTTTCCCAGGCTACGCCACTGGGTGCACTAACTCAGAGTGGGTTACTCGATGCTTGCCTACCAGGAAAAACGCTTTCTCTGAAAGCTCCACCCAATGGAGCTTTTTCTTGGTTTATTTGGGCATCCCCCATCATATTCTACAAACTATGTAAATCCAAATTACCCAAAAGGTAATGACAATCTGACAGGCATGGCACTAAGGTGAGGGGTGGGGGCCCTCCTCTCAGAGACTAAGGAAATCCTCTCTTAGAAAGAATCCCTGGGAGTGTTGATGGTGGCAGCAATTGTGGGCCCAGGGTTAGGCTCAAGGTTGTCTGCTCAGTGCCCTTCTAAGTTTTTCTGGTACAGACCCTGCCCTCTTGTGTCAAGGGTAGACATGTGGTCCCAGATGGGCCATGAAGATTGGTCCAGGATCTAATCCTTGCCAGTCAGCATCCTTCTCTGACTAGAGCTAGCGAGAGGTCCTTCCTTTCGGCTGTGCCTCCAGAATGCCTGCAACAGCATCGGGCCGTGACAAAGCATGACAAACATACAGAGAAACCAACCCAACCCAAAACCTCACTGCCTTCAAGCCAATTCTGGCTCATACAGACCTTCTAGGGCAGGGTAAAAAGGCCCCTGTGAGTTTCCAGGACTATAACTCTTTACAAGAGTAGGAAGCCCAGTCTTTCTCCTGTGGAGCTGCTTGTGGTTTTGAACTACAGACCTTGTGGGCTACAGCCCAACTTGTAACCACTAAGCCACGAAGGCTCCTGCTACACCAAAGAGGGACAAAAACCAGTGCGTCTCCACTTCGTTAACATCCCTGATTTCTGTTGCCTGCTCCTGCTTTCCCTTAGGTTGGCACCCTTCAGTTTGAGTTGGATTCTGATTGGCCAAAGCCCAACCAGACAGAGGTCTCTGGTTAAGGTACTCATCTCTGACTTCTGCATCTACTGGGTGGTCCCAGCCGCTCTCTGAACTACCCCGAGCCTCACATGTGCTTCCTGAGCCCTCAGTGTCCTCTTCATAAGGCTGTTGTGAGACTAAATGACAGAATCCCGACCCAGGTACCTCAGTAGTGAACAAACCGAAGAAGGTGACAGTCGCTACGCTACCTTAAAAAACAACTCATTAGGGTTAGGTCTCCTGCCAAGGCCACGCCCCTGCAATGACCACACCCCAAGGGCCCCATCTGGGCAGCCTATGAGACTGGAGATTAAACCCACTGCCAGCAAAAACAAAAAACCCAACAACGCATTAATCACCTCACAATAAAACAGCAACTATGGAAAAGAGGATCCTGGATAACAAAGTAGCAGAAAGGAGTCATTTTTGGCTTTTCGGGTTTTCTGCAGATTAACTGTCTACCCTGGGAAGCTGTCTGAGTAGCCACATCAACACATTTCCCTGCCATCTGGCTCCCAGTGGCTTCAGCCAATGGTGCTTCTGCAGAATCCAGAAAGGGCAGCAGCTGATTTCTCTTTGACTACCTCTCTCAATGGAAGGTCACAGATGCTACAGAGGTCACCCCATCCTCGCTTACCTGCTGAGGGTGACTCCACACCTCACCCCCTCAGGCGTACACTCAGGACTGGCACGCTACAGGGTTAGCTGCCAAATAGTACAGCCTCTCAGACTGTACTCGTGCTCTGCAGACAGTCCCTCAATTAAACCCCAAACTCATCAAGCCTATAGAGAAACCAATCAAAACCAAACCCACTGCCGATCAATTCTGACTCAAAGCGACCCTATAGGGCAGCGGTTCTCAATGAGTGGGTCGTGACCCCTTTGGGGGTCAAACGACTCTTTCACTGGGGTCACCCGATTCATAACAGTAGCAAAATGACAGTGATGAAGTAGCAATGAAAATAGTTTTATGGTTGGGGGGGTCACCACAACACGAGGAACTGCATGAAAGGGTCGAGGCATTAGGATGGTTGAGAACCCCTGCTCTGGGAGAAGGTACCAGTGAGCCCCAACAGGAGCCACGAGGTTCACCTCTGGATTCAGAAAGCTCCGGGTGACGCCAATCACCAATTCCCCCATGCAAAAAGGGTGCCCGAGGGTGCATATTTATAGAGAGACACATAAAGCAAATGACAGCCTTCTACAGATACAAAACGTTCTGGTTAAGGACCATGTAGGTGGATATATATTTGCCAACCCTAAAGCATGAGGTTCCTTCAGCTGCATCCAGCAACGGAGCTTGGAAAACCACGCTTATGGACGTGGTTGGCGTTCTCTCCGACGGCTCCCAACATGAGAGGGCTCGTTTCTGAGCTGGCTGGAAGTAGGGATGGGAATCTTTCCAAAGAACAGAGGAGGGAAGGCAAGAAAAGAGGTGGATTTTCATGCCGTGTGACAGGAGAGACAGGGCTGGTGTGGGGTAAGAGTGCAATCCCTCTGGATAGAACTGCAAAGGTCTCCAGGTTAGGACAGAAAAACCTAACAGCCACGTGGGCATCCGCTTGCAGTCCTCACAAACCCTTCGCATTACTTTACAGCCAGGTAAGGGCAAAACCAACCCAGACTAATACTAAGAGGTAGCAGCTGTTTGTCTTCTCGGAAGTCCCAAGGGTCTCTGGGAGCCAGGTTAGGTACGTGTTCTTCTGGAACAGTGTTATAGGGGCAGGGTTCTAGCCAAGGCCTCATCCTGGGGCGTACAAAGGGTCTGGAGGACTCACCAGGACACCGAGAAGCCCCTGCCATGAACAGGAGGCTTCTTGAAACAGAGACATTTCTTGGGTCAATAATGCAGTCCCCACAACATATAAATAATAGTTCTGTGTTTCCATATATCTTCGATGTGGAGACAAGCAGAATATTACTGGAGTGACAATAGTTATTAATAACAATAATCATCACAATAACAATACGTGATAGAATAATAATGCTTGGGGGGATCAAGGGGCAGGACTTCCTTCATATGGTGGGGAGCAGGCAGCGGGGAAGGGGCTCTAGGTCTGGTAAAAGTGGTGGTAATGGTGATGGTGTTCGTGGTGGTGGTGGTGTTCATGTCTCTGGACTGCTTGCCCAGCTTGGGTCTCATATACCATCGCCGCAGGCAGCTCCCGTACATGCTCCCGCCCCACCGCTGCGTGGCCTGCCCCCAGCAGGGGCTGCAGGCCCCGGCACCCCTGCTGGCTCTCCTTGGCTCGGTGTTTGTGCTTTTTGTGCCCAAGGGGTGCCAGGGTGGGAAGGAAGGCCGGGCTGGTGATCAATCGGGTGGAGGGAGACACGGAGGAGCTATTGGGCACCAGGGTGGGTTTGTTCCTTGGCCCTCTGGCTGTAGAGCCCATGGCTGTGCTTTTGCCGTGGCCCTTGGAGAACCTCACAAAGTGCTTGTTCCCATCCTGAGTGCCCCGGAGCCGCTGCTGGACCTCTGAGACCTTGGAAAACGGGGCATCAAGGAAGAGGAAGGAGCCTGGATCCACGGTTTGGGCCTTTCGGTATGGGTCGTGCGTGGCTTCTGGCTCATGGGAGCAAGATCGAGTGGGGTTGGAGGCACGAGGGGTCAGTACGGACTTCTGGGCCATCGAAGGGGAGCCTAGGAACAAGGTCAACAAACATTTCACCGGGACTGATTAGGTGATGGTATCATACTCTACCCTCTAAATCACCCCACCCAGTTTTCGAAGCCTGGCCGAGGCCAGCTGTTCTTGACTGGTCAGTGCCTCTGAGGGCACCACTGGACAGGACACTTGAGTCTACTGAAGGAAGATCTAAATGCTAAGTCTCTAAATCATTCTCCTTTCGAGAGAGTGGGAAGAAACGAGTGAGAAACCTCAAAACTGCCTAGGTGTCTGGAACAAGAAATTGTGAGAGCAGAGCAGTCGCCCACGGAGAATTCGACAGATCCGAAGGAAGGATGGGAGGGGGCTGCAGGGAAAGAGCAATTGAGCTGCATCTCTAGGCCTACAGGTGGCGTGGAGCACTGCAGACACAACAGCCTACGCTTAAGGACGGGGCCACTAGAGGGCTGTGAAGCGAGGAGCCCTTGGCCACTATGAGGTTTTGTTTCACCTTTTGTACGTATTACTTCAATTTTTAAAATGCTTTTTTATGCTACCTCTTCCAAGAAGACTCTTCGACCTGTCCAGTAGTAGTGATGTGTCCCCTGCACCCCAGCAGTGACCACATAATATATCCTGGCTCCTCAATTAGCCACTGTCCTCACCCTCCCGGAGAAGGTACAAGAGCTGCCTTACCTGACACACACTGGGAGGTGTAGTTTTCTATCCCAGCGAGGTCTAAGTAGTGGTTTCTCCTTTCGATGTTCTCATCCATGCAGTGGCGGTCGCAGGCAGACTGCTCCAGGCGGCTGTGGCCTTGGGATCTACACATGAGAAGGGCGTGGACACTGGCCCCACCAGCTAGTGACAAGTCCCTCTGGACCCCCTTTCATTAATTTCCTCTGGGTCTTGACAAGAGGCCGGGGGAAGAGTAGCTATCTCTGCTTACTCTTGGGTTCCCCCCATCCCCAAATGGCAATAAGAAACCCTGCCTAGCCTTGCTGGGGTTGATGGCACAATTGCCACAAAGCAAGTGTGAAGGGTTTGTTACTGGTCTTCAAACCATGTGCCCACCACAGGTAAGCAGCCTCAACCCCAGTTGGGGTTCCCAGGGGAAATGAGCAGCCAGAGTCCCACAGATCATTGGCGTTAAGACCGGCCAAATCCATAGCTCACCCTAAAGCCCAGTGGGGTTTCCACTAATGCGTCTGGAAGGGAACAGAGATGCTGCTCATGGTTGGCCATTACACCCCTGCAGGGTACTGTGCTTACCATTCAAGGTCCTTTGGGTTCTATCAACTCCTACCTCCCTGCCTTACCACCACCCACCCCAACACACACACACACACACACACACACACACACACCTCTCCAGCATATCTAGATCCATGGGCAGCCCCCACCTGCTCATACCTGTTTTGACACCATGTCCCTGTTTGGGCCCCTCTTTTTCCCTGTGCTGATGCTTCTGAAATGCTAGTCACCCCTTACCATCAGCACGGTGGATGTCTCACACTATTTATCATTCACGGTCCTCGTGCTATCTATCGTTCACCTTTCCTTTCTTTCCTCCCCCAACTCCCACAAAGAAATAATAGCAAAAACTGGTACTGTTAGTGCAGCTTCATAACCCTTTATCTGAAATCCCAAAGACCTGAAAAACCACGTGATTTTTTTCATAGCACATTGGTGGCAAAGTTGGCACAAAACAGGTGCGGTGGTATCATTTTAGCTCACTTGGGGTGACTGTTATCTCACTCAGAAATATCAACGTGTCAGTGCGATGAGGTGATGTCCAAACCCCACATAGAGTATATGGGAAGTACACCAGGAGCCCCTTTCTAAAATGAAGAAAGCAAGCTCTGGATTCTGGTTTTTATCTGATGTCGTGCATTTTAGTTGCTTAGTTTTGTTCCGTTTCTTAAATAAGAGGTTGATTTGTGAGTCCTTGACTCTAAAATCATTAGCTCCTGGAGAGCTTCCTGCTCTGGAACCCCTCCCACCCCGGTGCACAGCTACTACCTCCACCCCTGCCCACCATACCTGAGTGGGGCTCGCTGCTTCTTCTCCCAACTTCGAAGCTCTTCGGTGGGCTTGGTCTCCACTCTGGGGCGTGAGTTCTGCCGGTCTGAGCCCCCCAAGAAGCCCCAAGATTACCCTGTAAACAGTTTGTTCTGGGCCCTGCTAGCTTCCTGGTCTTGCAAGATTTTCTTATCTGCCAGGCACTTGAAAAGTGGCCCACTGCAGCTTCACAATGGTGTGTTGGCCCAAGAGAGAAGCCTTATAGTTAGCTACCCACCTCCCTGGTTTCCTCCCCAAACTCCCCGGCTCCACTGCACCCCTTTACTGTAGCTCCATAGGTCTCCTGGCTGCCTGGCAGGTCCATCCCCCCACCCCCCACCCCCCGCATCTCAGATCCTACTTTATTCATAAAGCAGCTCCCCAAGGAAGCCCCGGAATGCCTTTGGCCCCTCCCAGGCAGGACTTTGATCCTCCCTGACAGTTAAATGGGATACCTGAGAGTCTGGTCATTGTCCCCACTTTCCCCCACGGTGGCCCCTCACCAGCAGGATTGAGAAGGACACACTTCTTGCTCTGGCTTCCATCCGGGGCGACTGTGAGCTTTACTCGCAGAGTCTTGCTTGATGTTGGGGAGTGGTTGACAGAAGCATCTACTACCTCATAGATGGTGTGCAGCAAGCTGGTGATATCCTGGATGGAGAGGGAAGCAGAAACGCAAGCATGGCCTCAGCAACAGTACATTCCAAACCCAGCGAGCTGAGGGAAGTGTTGAAATCATCTTCCTTCCCCAAAGCAGAATTGGAGGCAAGCACCGTACGTAGAAAGAGGTTCACTTGGGAGGGGATGTTAGAAAGCAGGGAAGTGAAAATAGGAATGCTCATCAAGAATGCATGTAATATGTACAAATGTGCTTGATACACTTGATGTATAGATTGTTACAAGAGCGGTAAGCGCCCTCAATAAAATGTTTAAAAACATGAAACAAAACCAACTAACCAAAAAAAATGTATGTAATCTTCTACCAAAAAATATATAGAAATATGTATTGACCAAATTTTATTCAGGGCTTCTCATTTACAAATGGAATTGAAGATAATATAACCTTCTCACAACTTACTCAAAGAAAGAGGGGAAGGGGGGCCAAAGGAGGCAGTGTTTGGGAAGCAATGGACTTCTGTTTATAGTGAGGGGAAATCCACACATTAAGGTTGATGTTACACAACCAATTAAGTTACACGATACCACTAGGCTGTGCACGTGAAAAATGTTTTCTTGGATTTGGGGGACATTCCAATCAGTCGAATAGTGTTTCTCACTATTTCAGTTGTATCTACTCATTGCCTAGTGACAGAGGCTTAAACACTAGCAAGCAGCCATCCAACGTGCAGTTGGTCTCCGTTCACCTGAAGCAACAGAGGGAAGAAAGTCAGGAAGCAGAGGAGGAAGTCCAGGTCCTATGTGGCTGATGGTCTCCGGGGACAACAGCCACGAGAGGAAAGACCTAGATGGTGCCTAGCTACCATTACTATATGCTTAGATCAGAGATTCTTCAGAAGAATCCTCATCAAAAGGGGGAAAATTCAGAACAGAATTTCAAATTCTCTGTGGAATCCAGACTTTCTGGAGCCTGTAAGACAGGATGAGCCTCTGAAATGACTACTATGAAATAATCTTTAAGCTTTAAGTCTTAAAGTAGAACTGTCTCCTGGAGTCTTTTTTGGGACACACACAAAGAGAATGTTTTCATTTGTGAAGGATGTCAATGTGGAACATTCGCTCTTTTGCAGAATTAGCTATGTAAGATCGCATTGACAACCGCAACTGGAAAGGTTGGATTGAAAGCTTAGGGGGCAGTGGGGTGAGGTAATAACAGGGAAAAGGATAGCAAGAATGATAATACAATTGGAAGAAGGTAACCAATGTCGCTGAATTACACGTGTAGAAATGGTATGGCTTGGCTATGTATATATTTATAAAACTTAAAAGAATAGTAAAATAATTCAATGTGTGACTTATTGCCTCGGGAACAGTGTGGAACACACTATGGAACTGCCTCCTCCTTTACTGGTGGAGGGCTGCCCACAGAACGGCTTTGTCTCCTGCACTTCCCTGCAAGGGTGGAGGGCGTGCCCAGGCACCAGGGAAAACCCTTATGGTGAACGCTCTCCATCCTGGAAACAAGTGAACTAAGGTATTATGAGAGATGGAATCAATGTCATCTGCACTGAGCATATTCTGAACCAAGGTGGAAAATAACATATGCTCCCGACAAATAAAATATACTGTGAGAACTTGACCAAATCATATTTCAACCACAAGAGGGTCTTCAACAAGGGTCTCTGGGATGCTGGCGTTGCCCTGCGGTGCCTCAGAGACTCTGGATTGAAGCGGGTGAGAAAACAAGCCTCTTCTCCCGGCAGCTGTTCTGGGAACTGCTAGGTGGTCAGAGAGGCTTGCTGCATTAAAGATGCTGGCAGCCTCGCGAGCCGATACATTCTAATTCCACAGATGCTCAGATACTAGCCAGTGCTTCTTCCTGCACACAGATAAACTTGACCAGTGGTGAGATTCAAATACTTTAAGAACCAGTTTTCTGCCCTAATGACAGCTTTTAAAAAAAAATCATTTTGTTGGGGCTCCTACAACTCTTATCACAATCCATACATACATACATTGTGTCAAGTACTTTTGCACATTTGTTTCCCTCGTCATTCCAGAAACACCTGCCCTCTACCTGAGCCCCTGGTATCCGCTCCTTACTTTTTCCCCTCTTTGCCCACTCCCCCTTCCCCCATGAGCACTTGATAATTTATAAATTATTATTGTTTTGTCATGTCTTACACCATCTGACACCTCCCTTCACCCATTTATCCGCTGTCCATCCCCCAGGGAGGAGGTTATATGTAACCTGTTCCCCCTTTCTACCCCACCTTCCCTCCACCTTCCTGGTATCGCCGCTCTCACCACGGGTCCTAAAGGAATCATTCGCCCTGGATTCCCTGTGTTTCCAGTTCCTATCTGTACCAGTGTACATGCTCTGATCCAGCCGGGTTTGTAAGGTAGAATTGGGATCATGATATTGGAGGCGGGGGGAGAGGAAGCATTTAAGAAGTAGAGGAAAATTGTATGTTTCATCATTGCTACACTGCACCCTGACTGGTTTGTCTCCTCCCCGTGGCCTTTCTGCAAGCTTTTAAGTATTTAAAAACAGATATAATGAAAGGTAATTTATTATTCCATATGGTTAATACTTAAATAAGAATAATTTTAAAGTACACAAAACTACATTGTTACAAGCAAGTTAAAATTATTACTGAAAAATATTAAATAATAAGTGATAAAGACAATAAAACTGCTAAGGTATTTCCATACGGCTTCTTGATTGGTGTCCTCACTTGCAGCATTCTTCACCTTTATCCACGCACCATCAGCTGTGGGGTCTATCCCGAACCGTCCTGCCACTGCGGGCGCAGGATTCTATTCTTTCGAAGGTAGGCCAGTTAGACAGCAGTTGATGTGTTTGAGATATTAGAAGCAGGCAACTTCTCTTCTTTGAAGGAAGCCTTTCCTGCTTCTGCTGAACTTACAACAATTTTTCTGACACTATTTTTAGCTCTTTGAATACTTGCTGGAATTACATAACTTACTCAAAGTATCTCGTGGCAATCTGGGGCATAACAAAAAGCGGTCCTATGACAGTGTGTCACTCTCTGGTTGTTTGGTATTTTCCCTCTTTGTGTGATATGTTTGTTTACTGAAGTAACAAACACAAGGGAATGAAAATGTGGTACTTCATCAGAAGGACAAGTTTTATGAAAGGAACAAAGAAACAGTACAAGCATAGTTCTGGCTAATTTTTCATCCCTGTGGGTGGAGTGAACATGACTATAGGGGCCTACAACATGCCATTGCACAGATGAACATTCAAAAAGAGCAAGGAATGTAGATTTGTGATTCCCGCAGTGGGCAGGTGCCCAGCTGCCCCCTTAGAGAGAATCTTGATTACATGTGTCATTTTAACAACCGGTTCACTAAAATCAACAAAAACTTGGTATCATAATCATTTATAAATTATCAAGGGTTCGTGAAGGAGGGAGGGTGGGGGAAGGAGAGGAAGATAATGAGGAGCTGATGCCAAGGGCTCAAGTAGAAAGAAAATGTTTTGAGAATGATGATGGCAACATATGAACAAATGTGCTTGACACATGGATGTATGTATGGATTGTGATAAGAGTTGTACGAGCCCCCAATAAAATAATTAAGAATAAATAATTAAAACAGAACTCGGTATCAATTCTGCTGAACTGGCGAGAACTTGCTGAATCCCATCAGATTTGCCCTCTTCCTTACCATCCTCAGTGCCATCTCAAGTCTCTTCCTCCTCAACAAAGGAGTTCCCCCAAACTTATTTGGTTCATGAACCCCTTTTCAGAAAACAATTACTCAGCACCCCTTTGCAATTAAAGTATTTCAAACTACACCCCATAATCCAGAATGTGGCCTAGCCACCTGCTTTTGCTGCCCCATGGGTTTTTCTTGGGCCCCCAGGGGGCAGTATCACCCACTTAGGGAACACCGCTTTAGATAGAGGACGCACTGCCAAGTGCTGACAAGACCAGGCAAGTCTGAGGATTGGTGTTAGAGATTCGATTAAGTTTCCCCAAAAGTTACATTGAAGATCTAGCCCCTGAACTTGTTCGGAAAGAAGGGTCTGCTTTTGCTATGCTAACAAGGTCATACTGGACTTGTTCTTAGGTGCCACGGAGTCAGTTCCGACCCATAGGGACCCATTCACAACAGAACAAAGCACTGCACCACCCTGTGCATCCTGCAATTGTTCCCATGCCCGAGCCTAGTGTTGCAGCCATTGTGTCAATCCATCTTCTTGGGAGACTTCCTCTTTTTCGCTGTCTGTCCACTTTACCAATCATGATGTCCTTCTCCAGGGACTGGTCTCCCCTGACAACATGGCCAAAGCATGTAAGATGAAGTCTTGCCAACCTTGCCTCTAAGGACCGCTCTGGCTCTACTTCTTCCAAGATAGATCTATTGGTTCTTCTAGCAATCCTTGGTACTTCTGATATTCTTTAGCACCACAATTCAAAGGTATCCATTCTTTTACAGTCTTCCTTATGCAACGAAAGCATGCTTCTGAGACGGTGGAAAATACCCTGGCACGAGCCAGGAGCACCTTCTTTCTCAACCTAACATCTTGGCTTTTCAATACTCTAAGGGGGTCTTGTAGGGTAGGTGCTAAACCTAATCTCTTTTGAATTCCCATCCAGACTATTTGAAGAACAGATGAGACACAGATGTGCACACACACTGAAGTGGCTGTGTGAAGAACGGGTAAAGGGATGCCAGGAAATCCCTGGAGCTATCCACACGGAGGGGCCCTCTCCTAGAGCAGATACCATCGGTTTAACTTGCAACCTCTCAAGCCATGAGATAAAAAATCTTGGTTCTTTAAAGTCAACCATTTTTGGTATTTCTGTTAAAGCAGCACTAGAGAACTAAGACAATGGGTGAGGAAGGGTGGGGACCACCTGGCAGTCCTTGCCCGGTTGCAACATGGACTAACAATCATCTCAAAGGAGACAAAAATCCAGAATCCCATGAAATCTTCTTGGGACAGTTTGAGACTGTGGGGCTGTCAGAGACTCAAGCTTCAGTTGCTTGTTTACCACTCCCTGGGAACCCGGCGGGAGATGCTTGCCTCTGGAGGACTCTCTGCTCCTACCTTATGCAAAGCTTATGGGGACAGCCATGTTTACGTGCTCTCTTATCATCCTGGGAAACCCTTGAAGGACACACTATTAGAGAGAGAAACGAGTCTGACAACACAGTCCACCAAGTGTCACATCCTGGGAAGACTTAGGATTGTGGCTGTTCATCTCACAAATGCTGGTTGAATCAAGGTCTAGGGGAAGGCATGCTTCAGTGATGGCAGCGTGAAGGTCAACTCCACTGGCTACACCGCACCTGGCACACATGAGTCAGAGCCCATACTACCCATTGCATGAATTTCTCTGAAGACTGAACGGGTAATTTTTCTTTTTCTTTTTTTTTCCTGAATTGAAACACTGGTTCCATTGCTGGCTCTGGGCTTGGCATGCTGTGGAAGGTGTGTGCCCATTCCCTGCTCACAGGAAGGTGTGGGTTCGCAGTCAGAAAACAGCAGGAAGCTGCATTTAAAGACAGATTTGAAGAGCGGCTTGGGGCCTATAAGCACCAGGCTGGGACTCTCCTGGACTTGAGGCCAACCTCCATGATCCTTGTGGAAGAAGAAAGAGTCCAGTGGGAACCTGCTGCCAGGCCAGGCTGGGGCACCTTCCTTTGAAATGGCCCCTGCCTTGTTTCCTCTGACTACCAAGAGGTTTCCAGGCAAGGTGTCTGCGCGGATTTCTGCAGGATCTCACAGGCAGGGAACAAACCAGTTTATCCTCAGTAGCTTCTGTACCAGAAAGGAATCCAGAAGGAGCTCGCTACCAGGCACTGCTGCTGCTTGTGTAAGGAGAGAGGGATGTGTGACCCCACACTGCTGTGGGCCCAGCCAGTCTGCCCAGAGCAGCCGTGGAGTTGACTGATAGAATTTTCCCCTCCATGTGGGAGATCTGGCTTTGACACCTGGTTGATGCACTTCATGTGCAGCCATCACTCCACCTGTTAGTGGAGGCCTCGATGTTGCTATGATGCTGAACCTGTTTCCATAGAGCTTCCCAACTAAGACGAACTAGGAAGAAAGGCCTGGACATCTACTGCCAAAAATCGACGAATAAAAACACTGGATCACAATGGTCCCATCCACAGCTGACCATAGTGACAGGGCAGGACGAGGACACGATGTTTCTTTTGGTTGTGCTTGAAGTTTGCCGAGAGGCTAGGCAACTGGATCGTAGCTCATAGCAACTAGAAAACCTGTGATGCGTTCTGTTAAGATGACAGTGTGACAGCTGCCCCTCAGGGCGGAGCAATGGCTCCTTGCTTCTGGAGCCACCACAACCCCTTGAACAGAGGGGGCACGCTTCTGCTAGCAGGTAAGCGCCTGTCAAGATCCCTAGGAGGGCTGGAAGGGCCCTGCTTTCTAGAGAGGAAAACAGAGACTCAGGACAGAGAAACCAGAGGGTGGTACAGAGGAGGTGCTCAGACAAGGTTAGATAAGTAAATATCCAAGACTGTTGCTGCCTACCCCAGGTTATAACTGCCCAATCTCCCTATCCACATCACTGCTGACATCTGGCATCCCTGAATGTTACCTAAACCACCACGCCCCACCTCCAGGGAGCAACCCCAAATCAAGATGGGTCTTCTCATTAGCAGTCCATTAGCAGTGGTTCTCAATATGTGGATCATGACCCCTTAGGGGGCCGAACAACCCTTTCATAAGGGTCACCATATTTCCCATGGTCTTAGGAACTAGACACCGCTCCTCTGTCCATCTCCATATCAATACGCCCACATACGAGTTCCCGACGTGATGACATCATCATGCCAACCCCATCAAATAAACCCCGTACAAATACAGGTGTATGTGACAGGGTGGGCACCATAATGTACTTATGGGAACCAATCACACAGGTGTAGAGGGCAGCTACTGTGTAGAGAACAGCTACTGTGTAGAAGCTGCTGTGTTGAAAGCAGTTGCTCTGTTAAAACACCTACTGTGTTGAAAGCAGCAGCCTTGGAGGTAAAACAACACTTCATGAATTATAATTACATATTGTTTTGTGATTCATCACTATGCTTTAATTATGTTAAATTTGTAACAATGAAAATATATCCTGCATATCAGATATTTACATTAGGATTCATAACAGTAGCAAAATTACACTTATGAAGTAGCAATGAAAATCATTTTATGGGGGGACTCCAGGAAGATGGCCACCAGATAGGTAGCTCATGCCCGGAGCTCCGAGGAGATCGAAAATAATTTTATGGTTGGGGGGTCACCACAACAAGAGGAACAGTATTAAAGGGTCACAGCATTAGGAAGGTTGTGAACCCCTGCATTAGAGCATCTGAAGCCCAGGGCAACAATGACTAGATTAAGCCAGGCATGTGATGCATCAGAGCTAATGAGCTTTGGTTCTGGAACTTCTGTGGACTCTCTCACTTGGAGGGTTTCTGAGAGAATGGGACACAGGTTCTAACTGTCAGCCGTCATCTGGCTCTCATCAAGGGTAAAAGAACACTGAGTACACCGTCTGGAAAGTCCTGAGTCTTGTGAAGCCCGTGCTCCAGATGGAATTCCAGCTACAAGAACCACGATATCCCAGGAAGAAGCAAGCTCGGGATTCTGTCCCTTACATCCCAAAGAGTTCCAAGGGAATAAAAGCCAGGCACAGCTTGCTCAAACACCCTTTAAGCCTCAGGCTGAGGGAAGGAGCCCTTTGTTGCTAGCTCTCTGCTCTGGCCACATAAAAGCCAACTTCTCTGGCACTAACCACTGAAAAGAAACACTCAGCCCTGAAGCTGGATAGGGAGGTAAGACTGAAGCTTCAGTGGCTCTCCCAGGACAGCCTTGGAGACCTCACATGGCTAGAGAGGACGCCAGGAGTGGGTCCAGCCAGGGTGACCCCATAAATTTGGATCTGCCACAGGCCACACGTCAGCAACAAAGACTGCCTGGGAAGAGAGGACATCAGGAAGGGGTGGGGGGAAAGAGACAAGGCAGTCATCAGATGATGCCCAGGGCATAGGGAACAGAATCAGGAGGGATACAACCAGACCACATCCCTGCATAAATTCACCCACCAATGGTCTCCAGCAGAGCCTGAAACCAAATCCAGGTGCCCAGGCAGCAGCTAGACCTGCGTGCTTCAGCTCGCTTACCCACGGAGCACCCCGGCTCCTCCAGGCTCTGTACACTTCACTTCTAAGCCCCCCAGTGGCTGCTCTAAATGACCTCTGCTTCCAGCCACCCCTGCAAGTCTCTGCTGTGCCAACGGTTTATTTCCTCTGTTGAACACACCCCAGCTTGGAGTTGCTCTTTGATTGTTTGGGCTTGTCTCCCTTATCAGACTGTCAAGAATCAAGAGGCTCAGAGTAGGTCAGCTGTGTCCCCCCACCCCCTCTGTGCCTTCCTTTCCAAGAGACTCAGGTATCAAGGACAGTGGGAGGACATATGAGGGGTATGGAAAGATGGAAGAGGGGGTCAGACACACAATAGCCAGAAGAGACAGGATTGTCAGGTGGTCATGAGCAGCAAGGCCAGAGGCCTTCAGCGACCTGCAGAGCAGGAAACAAGGGTGGGTGACTCTTATATCATGGGGGAGGAGCACTGCATGGCCTTTGTATGCCCCATCTCAACCCCACCAGTTTCTTCGAGGAATGGCTGAGATGGGAAATGGTCTGAGGGGGATCTGAGCCCCAGTCCTAGGGTTCAAGGACTCAACAAAGAAGGAAGGTGGGCAGGACAAGACTCCACTGAGACCAGGGTCTCTTCTCTCAGAAGGTCTCAGCTCTGAGTCTGCCTCTACTCTGGTGGAAGCAGTGAAGAGATCGTCCCAGAAGTCTACGGAATGGCCCTCTAGGTCCCCTTGAGGCTTCTAGCAGGCTTATACCCTCCATCTGCTGTCTTATCTACCCAGCCAATGACTGCCCCAGAGCCCTGGTGGCATATGCATTGGATTACTAACTGCAAGGTCAATGGTTTGAATCCACCTAGTCATGTTGAGGGAGAAAGATAAGGCTTTATACTCTGAGAAAGATTTAGAGTTCTTTCCATTCGGTCCTATAGGGTAACTGAGCTGGAATCACCTCAGGGGCAGTGGATTGTTGTCCTTGCGGGTAGGATGGGGACCAACTTGGAGGGATGGCAGTGGTGGCAGAGGTACCCAAGGAGTGTGCAGTCTGGTTCCTATACCCGAAGGTATGGTGAATGGTCACCAGCTGTTTAGACCCACTCACCTCTCTGGTGACCTTGCCATTGTTGTCAAAGTCATACAGCGTGAAGGTCCACTCCTGCCGCCTGTCCTCCTCCACAGACACGTCACACTGCAGTTCCTAGGACACAAACAGATGGATGGGTGTGGTCACCTACCTGCTGGGGCACTAGCTGACTAGGGGGTGGTCAGAATCTGGCCTCAGATAGGGGCCACCTCTCCTCCATCCCCTCCCCAGGTCTTCTGAAAGAGGGGCAGAGTAAGAAAGACAGGAGACCATAACAAGGTGAGGCCTGGCCTGGGGAGTGAAGCCCTCAGAGTGCAAGACACAGAGGAAGTGCTGAGAGGGATGCTGTGGTCTTCCAAATTTGAATTTGGACCAAAGAATGCCTGCTATTGGAAGCCAAGAAGGTGCAATTCTTGAAGTCCAAGCCAGACTTCCAATGGGCAGCAAGAGAGGATCGACATTGCAGGTAAAGCTCGTTTGTCAGTCCAGGGCCAGCCCCCACCCAGCCCTCACAGGTACATGACCCTGTGTCCGTGACTGCTCTTCTCGGTGCCTCAACGTCCTTGGTTTAATTTATGGAAACTGACAAGATCTGTCAGGCTGCTAGGGGGACTAAATGTCTCATCTCCTGTCCCCTCAACCAAGCTCCCTGCTCTACTCCCACTCCTCCCATCCCAAGGGCCGGACTTTCTGTCCAAGAGCAGCCTAAGGACCAAGGATTTAATGCCCTAGAGGCAATCCAGAATAAGTGAGGGACAGGAGTCAGGAGGGCAAGTGCCCCACTTCTCGTCCCTCTATGAGGCAGTCAACAACCATCCCTCAGGGCTTCTTGAAGGGCCCTCGGCGGGAATGAGCCCCCCTTGCCTGTGGTAGTGACCCCATTAGACCATACTTTACTGGTTTTCTTGGTCCCTTTCCTAGACCTTGTCCCCTGGCCCTTGTCTCAGGGTCTGCTTTGGGAAATTGGAAATGAGGAGTAGGTAGATTGGTTTGCTCAGGGTTTGGCACACAGCCAAGTTGAATTGTGGGTCGGAGTGGTTTTTGTCTTTGCTATAATGAGTATTCATATAATAGCCATCTTATTTCACTAGTCACAGTGACCATAGGGAACCTGATCTGGGAGAACGGTGCTATCATCAATGAAGGTATCATGCAAAGGCCACTTGAGAATCAGATAGAGAGTTCTAGAAGGCTTTACAAATAGCCTGCAAGATCCCTCAGGGTCAGTGAAGACAAGAACAGATGCTCCAGACCATTCAGTTCCAGGTCTTTCTCAGCTCGCTCCCCTTCATCTGCCCTGGAGCAGGTACTCCTGGGTTCAGTTCTCAAAGAAGGAAAGATGCCTGACCTGAGAATGCTCCTTGCCCCTTGTTTCTGAAGTCTGGACCTATTCCCCCCCGGCTATTCTGGACACATCACATGCCGAGTTCAAAGCCACGGTCCCTCAGCTGTAACATGACTTTCTAATACCTGCTGAGCGCCTGCTCTGCTCTGCTCTTGGAGACCCTTTCTACTGTGACATAATATGCAGGTGCCAGCCCTGCTCCCCTCTATCCTGAACAGTTACTGTTTCCCTCAATCTGGTGCCATCACTTGGGGCAGATCCCAAGATCCCTCTGGCTTTGTGGTCATGTGTGCAACAACTCTTACCACCCCCACCCCACTTGGACATGCTACATGCGTGGGCCTTCCTCAAGCAGAATTGTGGAGTTCCAGGTAGTCAGCTGGCACTCTATAGAAAGACCCTTCAGGCCCGGGAGTGAGCGGCCTCGTTCTGGGCTGTCCTATGGCTGCGGGGATCTGTCCCTAGACCTATAGGGAACTTATGGGCTCAAGATATGAAGGAAGGGGTTCCAGGAAGCAACTGGGAACCACAGCTCCTCATTTAGATGCTGGCTGGCCTATCACTCTCAGCTCAGGCATCCAGGGCCCTTGGTGACCATCTTGCCTCCCTCATTGCTGGGTTTCCTTGTGGCTCCCACGTGCATGGCAGCACTGCCATTCTTGCTCCTGCTGTCCCCTCTGGCTGAAGAGGTCTCCTTATCCTAAGAGTTCCCTGTGTATCACTTTCTCACAGCCACTACCGATACATACACACTCCCAACCTCTGCTTACAGCCACGGCCCCTTCCTCTGGGTGCTGCGTGGAGTGGTCTGGAAATGACAGCCCCCCCTGCTCCCCTCCAGATGGGACTCCCATAGTCTAGCACATGCTCAACCAATTGCACAGTTACCGAGCGGCCAATTCTCTCCTCTGCCCCTCAACACAGAGTGCACACCCTCCAGGAAGGAAAGGACTATGCCCGGTCCCCTGCTGCTGGGTCCCCTGGCATCCAGCGGCTAGTGGTTACCTCACTAGAAAGAAGAATCAAAGTGCTTGTTCACCCACCCAGGATTCTCATGACATCTGTCCTAGGATCGATTCACTGGCTATCCCCATCTCTCAGGGCGGCCATGGGAGGCAGCTGGCACAATGAGGGGCTGACTGAAGTAGCACAGTTAGCATTTAAACACAGACCCACTGACTCCAGAGCTAGTCTTCAGGGAAGAAAGAGGAGAGGCGAGGAGGAAAGGTAAAAGGTGGCAGGGAAGAGCCAGTGAGCTCCACCCAGGCATCTCTTGGCACCTGAACCTAAGGACACTTGCTACATAGAAGGGACTTAACACACTGTTGGGTTGGTGGAGTAGCAGTAGGACAGAATGGATAGCTTAAGCTCTGGGACACATGTCCTGGACTGCGTATATCCCGGCATCCGATGCCCTCTCTGGCTCCCTCTCCCTACATAGGAAAATGAGTGCAAATAGGGTTAGAGACCTGCCCCAGGCCTCCTTTCTCCTGATCACCCCACCCTTTCCTGGATTCCTAGAATAGCCTCCGGGGCTGGAAGGGCAGGTTTTACCCATGGAAGTCAAAAGTGAGGCTCAGAGAGGGAGGCCGTGGCACAGAGGGTTAGCAGCAGTGCAGGGAATTATTTAATAGGCACTTCGAGCCTCGGGCTCTGTAACTCCCACCCAATGACTTCTCCTGATGGGTTTGGGTAAGAGCAAGTAGGGGAAGATTAGGGTTCATTGTGACTGCCATCTGCTGAGATAAAAACAGTCATCTGCAGGGTGCGGGGTGGGGGGGGGGAAGGGGGAAGATCTTACTACCAGTAAGAGAAAAACCAGAAGGGGAGAGCATCCTTTGGGCCCCAAGATCCCCGTACATTGAACCACCTTGATCCAGAAGACAGCTTTGACCCCCAAGGCGCATCAACAGCAGAACCAGGAGCCAGAGCATAAAGCAGAGTAGTGGACTTCCCAGCCCAAAGAGCAAGGAAAGTCAAGTACTTTGGGCCAGGAGATGGACTTATGGAATGGGATGCTTGTGGGCACTTAACTGGGGAAGCTGAGCTTGCTGACTTACGGACTTGCAGCTGAGTGCCTTTGAATTGGGGCAAACAGTGGAGGGGCACACCCTTTGAACTTTTATTGGCAACCCTAAATGAGCTTTGTAACATTGCCCAAGCAAGGCGGGGGTCAGGCCAAGAAGCTGAGGGCCCGAAAGAGGGCTGCCTGAAGATACGGCAAAGGCGAAACAATCTTGAGCATTTGAGTTATAACCTGTTAACTTCCCTAATAATCTCCATCATTGTACGCATTGTCCGAGTTGTGTGACCATTGCAATGACTTACAGAACCCCTGAAAAGTCGAGAAACCTGTGGGAGACAGAGCAAGCGCCAAAGCTAGCATCACATTCCCTACTTACTCCCATGCCCTTCCCCTGGACCGCTGAGCTCAGCAGGATGCTCTGGACACCAACACACATGGACATGTCAGAGGGCTGTCGGAAGGTCCTTGTAGGCCTGTGCTAAGCCAGCGGAGGTGGAGTCTCTCACAGAAGGGCATTCACATCTGGCTAAGTCTCATCTCCCTCATCTCAAAGCACCACCCCACGGAGAGAAAACCAGGGCTCAGCACCGGGAAAGGAAGCTTACTTCAAACTTCAGCTGCTTCTTAGAGCCTGGACAAAGCTCACTCGCTTTCTCCATCCTCTTCTCATCTGCAATGACCGGCCTCTCGGTCTTCTCAGGCGGCAGGGCCACTGTGGGGGGCAAGTAAAAAGGAATGAGGAGGAGGTTGCTGTGCCTTATCGCATGACAGGAGAGCCCCTTAGCCCCGGGCCCAGTGGCCTGTGCAGCTGTGCTCCTCCATGGCTGTCTCCACGCCTGGTATGGCAGCCCTTCTCACCTGGGCACTGGGATCTGAACCTGCCTAGCTACTTTATTGGGGTCCAAATCTTGTCCTCTGGCCACCACAAGAATTCCACTCTTGGTACCCAATTCCCCGATCAGAGAGGCAACCATCAGTCCAGATGGTGCCCAGAGGCACACAGTCACCCAGAGCGATATCAGATCAAATGCCAAGCAGATGGGGGCCAAGGGCACTTTTTGGACTACATGGGAGAGCTTTGGAAGAAGGGACCATTTTCTTCAGAGTTCCACTGGCCTGTTAGACCAGAAGGGCCACCATCATGGGCTAACCAGGTCACAGGACAAACAGTGGGCACTGCTGTCACCATCATTGGAAAGTTGATAAAATAAGATATAGGACAGCTGGGTTCGTATCCTAACACAACGGCAGACTAGTTTAGACAGCCAGGAGCAAGGTGATCAACTTCTCTGGCTCTCAGTCCACTCATCTGAAAAATGCAAAGAGAAAGGTTCTCCCTTAAGAAACTGTTGGAAGGATGTAACTAGAAATGTGCCGACTTGGTTCAGCACTTGGCGAATGCTCAGTAAATGCTGGTAGCCTAAAGGACATAGACACGTTATCATCCCCATCTGAAAGCGCAGATCCAAATGACGCTCCCCATCCTGTAAGTTCCACCAAAGAAACCACAATGATATCACAGTCCACAACCTCCTCCGTGTACCGCCCCCCCACAAAAGGTAGGGGGGGGGAGCAGAAGAAGGTAAAGCAAAGCATTGCTCCATCTTCAAAGCAGATGCTTTCCTCCACAGAGATCCTGGCTGGAGACATAAGCCCTTCAGGATTAATGAAGCCAAACTTCAAGTTCAAAGGGAAGTTATCAGAAAACCACCCTTGGGTTCCACATTGCCTTTCAAGTTTCACTTGATAAAACCCAAAGGAAGGAAGCCTGTCCCCGCTCACACCTCTCAGGAGAGCATGCTCCCATCCCCCCATGCACAAGAGAGCCTGCTCCCTCTCAGGCCTTCCACGGCCTCCCTTCCTTTCTCCACACCCCGGGAGGTCGAAAGCATCTCCCTCATCCCCTTGCCCTCGCCATACACCTCAGACCAAGACCAGCAGGATCTGTGCTGCCTCTTCAACAGGGAGTCTGTCCTCCCACTCAGGAAACCAGGCAGACACTCACATTGCTTGGTCCTTGGTGAGCCTTCTGGGGCACCGCTCCCAGCACACAGATGGGCAGTGGGCTAGTGACTCCACCTGCTCTGAGACCCTGGGGGCCAGGAAAGATCATTCTTAGCTCCTCCGCTGTCCTCACCAAAAAAAAGGCTTTTTGTCCTCTTTCCCCTTTTTGTCTCAAGTGGCCAGAAGAGGGGGCATAGAACCATTAGGAACTTCATAAAAAGAGGCAGAGACTCAGCCACATCTAGGCCCTCCTTCTATAGCCACATTTGAACCCTCTACAACCAGAGTCAGACCACCACCTGCCCCAGCCATCCTTTGCCAGGATAAATCTCTCTCCATTCATCCGTCTTCAGACAGAAAAGCTCATCAGCAGTCAGGAGGGTGCAGGGCACATGGCAGGCTGCCCAGGGTACCCCTGTGAGGGAGTAACAGTGCTATGGACAGGCGTTGGAACCAAAGTTTGAACCCATTCTCTAGCCCTTACTTCTGCTCAGCCCAGCCATTTTCTGATAACAATTATTGCTCCTTCAATTGCAAGTCACAGTCACCAGCCGTGAAGGATGGTGAATCAAAGGAAGAAAGGAAAGCAGGAGAAAAGGTGGGAGACAAAGGGAAGGAGGGGAGAAGGGAAGGTGCAGGGGGTGGGGAGTGGTGGGGGGAGAGAAAAGCAAAGCCTGTCAGCTGCCTAGAAAGCAGCACTGGGAGATGAGGACAGGGCTGACAGACCACAACCCAGCAGCTAAAGGCAGCCTATAGTGCCTATAGGAAAGCCAGCTACACTCACACAAATCATCGACGACAGCTTTCACTCGACTGTGGTCCACAAAATATTACATGTTTATTATCTGGTCCTTTCACAGGAAAAAAACACATTGTGCCTTAGCTGAACACAATCTCCCCACCCGAAACAAACAGCCTTAAAACCAAACTCAGGGTGAAGGCTGTATTTCAACGGCCTCTCAGCTGCTCTACTGGAAATCTTCAGAGATACCCAACCTGCATAACAATTCCCAGTGGGTCTAGAAGAAAGAAAATGTCAATTCTGCTTCTTCAAAACACATGGCCAACTCGAGTGATTCTGGAGCTGCGACGTGCCCCCGCCTCCCATGGCGGCGAGAGAGAGCGCAGTATTTCCCAGACGATGCCTCTCCCATACTCGCTCCCAACCTGGCATCTCTCCACCCCTAGGGAGCGAGCGAGCGAGCGCCAGATTAAATGCATTACTTGACCATCTTTACCCAGCTTCCTTTGATGTTCCCTTCTCAAGCTTTGAAATACATTTTGGAGGGAGATCAAACAGCATAAAACAGAATTACTAATTAATTAAGCAAAGTTAAAACTTAAGCATTGTTTGTTGTGTTAGCCAAAAGCCTGAACAGAATGAACAGAACACCCTTTTTTCCTCTGCGGAGATCAAAGACAGGCTCTTTCTTCTCCCTTCCACAGTTAAATAAAAGAGGGAGGTGGCGGTGGTGGTGTGTGTGTGAGTGTGTCCGGGTGCCTCCTATAAAGTATGAGGAAATCCCTGAATAGTGTCTATGGTGGCGGTGGGGTGTGTGTGCATGCGTGTGTGTGTGTGTGTGTGTGTCTGGGTGCCTACTACAGAGCATCGGGAAAGACCTGGAGTGTCTCTTTTGGTAGAGATCTGGAGTCCCATCCTCAGGTCAGGGCTAAGGGGAGGCAACAGGACTCACTTGGGACTTCATGCTGGGAGAGCCATACTTGTTCTCATCTGGCAAATAGCACTGACCCAAGCAACAGGACGGCAAGGGCAGCCAGCCCAAGCGGCTGATAGCTGGCACCACCCAAACAGCAGGAAAAGAAAAAGGGCCGCAAAATAAAGCAGACCTGGCCTCCTGCCACCCACCCCTCTCTACAGCCTGCTACGGGGGTGGGGGGGGGGAGCGCCGCAGTCGGGAGTCAGGGACCTGAGTCCAACTCCAAGAGGCAATTGATGGGCATCACAGATTTATGTATCTCTTAGGACATTTCTAGCCAGATAGCAGTACAATGTCTTAAGAAGGGACATCTTTTCTAGGTTTGCACAATTGTCCTTCAGAAATAGCAGGATGCGGTCTACTCTCATTCCATCCAGCACTGCTTGCTGTACTGGCAGGGCTTTCTGATCACTCCACATGTGCCTGCCAGCCAATCTGTCCAGCCCAAAACTAGGTGATGCCAAAGTAATTTAGGCTTACGGTGGGCCCATGCGTTACAGCAGTAGAACTTCTCCAAGGGGTTTCCTTGGTTGTAATCTTATGGAAGGAGATTGCCAGGTCTTTCTTCCACAGTGCTGTTAGCTGGGTTCAAAGCATTGATGTTTATGTTAACAGTCTAATGTAAGCAGTTTGTACTACCCACAGACACACACATACCCACAGTTAAACGACAACTATTATTAAGCATCAGGACCCAACGCGTTACTTCTCCAGGGTTGCCCGTATTGCAAGCACATCCCAGACCCACTCAGAGCAGGCAGGAGAGCCACAGTAGGATAAGCCTGGTTGCCTAACTGACACACACAAGTTCTGGCTTGATTGAGGTTGGGAACTGGCATGGTACGAAGGGGTGGTTGAAAGGGGGTTGAGTCTATTCCTTGTCTCATACTTATGCTAAAATCCAAATCCTGGATGAGATCAACCAGTGATAGCCAATCTTAACAGAAAGGCCTGGTTGATGTTAAATTTTGGAAAAGACAGAAATTTGAAACACTATTATGACTAAATCAGCCCCACTGAGGACCAGAAATTACTAAAACTTCAATATGTGGCAGACCTCACTCTTAGCCCACTTACGTGGCAAATCCTTCTGAGTTGATAAAATTTAAGATTCAACAGAAAACAGAGAGCTTTCTTGCTGCCATTGGGACACTTGCCCTGACACATTCACAGTCATTTCTTAATGTGCACAAACAGATTATAGCCCTCTGACAGCCATTGTTTGATGAAATTTAATAGTCGCCTAAGTCAAATATAATTAGATAGGCAAATCTGCTGCCAGGAAAAAAGAGAATGATTCTCTATGTACATTCTGAGCCAAATGGTTTCCTGTATAATCTACACCAGGTTCTTCTTGGGGAACCGAGGGTCCTGGAAAAATGAAGGGATGCATCAGTTGCTTGTAAATGCAGGTACACATAAGTGGGCTGCTCTGAGGACGGTGGTGAAATTAGTAATTGTCGTGTACATTAAGGGAAGGATTATATATTTGTCTGTTACACACATTATTGCATGAGCTTCTCTGAACCATTAAACGAGGGCTACAGCACTATTCTCGTTTTATAACAGAGGAAATGACGCTTGCAAAGCAAAAGTGATTAAGCCATTTTCCTCTTTAACACTCTCCAGTTTCTGGCAAGTTGATTCCAACTCTTGCCAGAGTGGAACTGCGCTCCATACGGTTTTCAATAGCCGATTCTTTGGAACTGGTCACTAGGCCTTGCTTCCAAACCACTCCTGGGTGGACCCACACGGCCAATCTTCGGTTGAGCCCACTGACAATGAGCTCGACCTTTTAGAACGCACCCAAATCTGTTGCCACTGCGTTAAACAAAACTTACGGGACCCTCGTGGGTTATAGATGAAAATTGCTCCGTGGGTTATTTTCTGTTTGTTTGTTGCCGTTACAATCAGGTCTAGGACTGATGGCACAGATGACAACAGTATTTATGAAAGCAAATCACCAGGTTTGACCACAGGGTCGGATTCACACGGCTGATCATTTGGTAAACCGTCAGTCATGTTTACGTGACAAAAAACCTCACCGCCATTGAGGAAATTTCCACTGACAGCAATCCTATAAGGCAGAAGAAAACTACCTCTGTGGTTTTCCGAGGTGTACATCTTTATGCTACCACTCATATGACAGCTTGTGTTGTTGTGATGCTGGCAGCGATGTCACCGGTATTGCAAATACCAGCAGGGTCATCCAAAGTGAGCAGGTTTCGGCAGAGCTTCCAGACTAAGAACAGACTATGAAGAGAGAACAGGCTATCCACCTCAGTGGAATCAGAAGTGGAAACCCTTCTGAAAGACAGATAAACATTATCCGGTACTGAAAAGGTAGCCACTAGAAGCAGAACAGTCAGATATAACAGCAGAAGATGAGTTGCTCAGGTAGGAAAGCACTCAGAATATGACTGAGGAGCAGCTGCCTTCTCAAAGTAGGATCAACCAGAATAATGTGGAGAAAGTAAAGCCTTCAGGAGCTTCATTTGCTGGTGGGACACTTCTCCAAAAGAGAGGAAGACATGCCAACATCTGTTAATAATTAGAACTTGGAACGTGCAAGTATGAATGGAGGAGTATTGGAAGGCTTCAAAAGAAATGGAAAGCAGAAAGATTGATATCCTAGGCATTAGTCAGCTGACATGGATTGTACTTGGCAATTGAATTGGGGTTACTATGCCGGGAATGCCACAAACGAGAGGATTGGCATCACCTTCATTGTCAAAAAGGACATGACAAGAGCTATCCTGAAGGACAATGCTGTTGTGCCAGGATATTATCTATCCCTACACGTGGAAGTTAAGTCTTTACATCTCTTATTCAAATTGATGCACCAACCACTAAAGCTAGTGATGCAGAAATTGAAGAATTGTACCAAGTCTACAGTCTGAAATTGATCAAACATGCAACCCAGATGCATCGATAATTATTGGCGATTGGAATGCAAAAGTTGAAAACAAAGAAGAAATAGTAGTTGGGGGATACAGTCTAGGTGATAGAAATGAAGATGAAATCTTTTCAACAACACAAACAGTGACTACACGCATAAACGTCTCTAGATGGAATGCATAGAAATCAAATAGACTATATCAGTGAAAAAGATGATGGGGAAGCTCAATATCAAAAGCTAAAACTAAGTCTGGGACTTACTATGGAACTGATCATCAACTTTTCATATATTAAGTTCAGGGTGAAGATGAAGAAAATTAAAACAAGTCATGAAAGCCACAATAGGCCCTTGAGTCTATTCTACTTGAAGTTCAAGAACATTTCAAGAACAGATTTATTTTGAACATCAATGATGAAAGATGTGATGAACTATCGAGTATGATACACGGAGAAATCAGAAGGTCATTAGAAAGACAAAAACAAAGAAAAGATCAAAGTGGGTGTCAGAAGGGATTTTAAAACTTGCTCTTCATCATAGAGTAGCTAAGACAAATGAATGAAATGATGAAGTAAGGAGCAGAGGAGACAATCCCAAAGGGCAGCTCAAAAAGGCAACGTAAAATATTATAATAAAAAGTGGGAAGACCTGGAGTTAAAAAACCAAAAATGAAGAACATGCTCAGCATAGCTTAAACTGAAAGAACGGAGGAAAAAAACCCCAAGCCTCAAGTTACAACGTTGAAAGAATCTATGGGAAAAGCATTGAGTGCAGGAAGCATCACAAGAAGATAGAAAGATTACACAGTCGCTTGACTAAAAAGAACTTGACATTCAGCCATTTCAAGAAGTAGCGTCTGATCAAGAAGTTACTAGCAAACAAACAAACAAACAAAAATAAAAACGTACTCTAGGAATTTAAGGAACATCAATTGAATTGTTTCACAGGCTGATAAAGCATTGGAAGCACTCATCTACACTAATAAATATAGAAGACAGCTTACCTGGCCAACTTACTGAAAGAGATCCACGTGTATATTCATTCCAAAGAAAGGTGACCCAACAGAATGCGCAAATTATAGAATAATGTCACTGACAACAATATGCGAGTAAAGTGTTCCGTATATTGATAGGGAGTGGCCAGAGGTTCAGGTTAGATTCAGGAGAGAACATGGAACATAAAAAAAGCATTTGGTTGTGTGAATCATAACAAGCTATAGATGGTCTTGAGAAGAATGGAAATTCCTGAATACTTACTTGTGCTCATACAGAACATGCACACGGGTCAAGCGGCAATGCAAACAGAACCTGGGGATATTGAATAGTTTAAAATCAGAAAAGGTATGTGTCAGAGTTGTGTCTTCTCACCATACTTATTCAATCTGTATGCTGAGGAAATAATCAGAGAAGCTGATAATATGAAGAAGAATGCTGTATCAGGATTGGAAACAGGCTTATCAAGAACTTGCGATATGAAGATGAAACATCCTTGCTTGTTGAAAATGAGGAAGACTTGGAGCACCTCCTGATGAAGATCCGGAATTATAGCCTTCAGCATAGATTACAATTCAATATAAAGAAAACAAAATTCTCACAAGTGGACCGGTAGGTAACATCATGATAACCAGAGAAAAGATAGAAGGTGTGAAGGATTTTGTTTTGCTTGGCTCCACAATCAGTGCTCATGGAAACAGCAGACAAGCGATCAAATGCTGCCTGGCATTGGGTAAATCTGCTGCACAAGACATCTTAAAGTGTTGAAACGCTACTTTGAAGAGTAAGGTGTGCCTGACCCAAGCCATGGTATTTTCAATTGTCTCAAAGGCTTGTGAAAGCTGGGCATTGAATAAGGTAGACCAAAGAAAAATCGATGCATTTGAATTATGGTGCTGGTGAAGAATATTAAAAGTTTCATGGTTTATAAAAAACAAACAAATCTGTCTTGGAAGAATTCCAGTCATAACACTCCTTAAAGGTAGAAATGGCAAGACTTTGTCTTATGTCGTTTGGACATGTTACCAGGAGAGACCAGCCTCTGGAAAAGGCCATCATGCTTGGTAAAGTGGGGGAGCAGCAAAAAAGGAGACCTTTCGGCAAGATGGACTGACAAGGTGGCTGCCACATGGGCTCAAACATGACAAAGAGTGTAAGGCCATCCAAGAACCGGCAGGGGATCATTCTGTTGTACATACAGGGTCGCTAGGAGTGAACCGACTCAATGGAACCTAGCAACACCAAGTCATCTAGTGGTTTCGAACCGCTGGCATGATGGTGAGCAGCTCACACACCGCACGACCAAGGCACCTGAAAGTCTCTGAAAATCCCCCAGCAGCTCCCTTCTCAAGACTGAGCCCGAAGGCCTGCCTCCGCGTGGGTCACTGAAGCCAGCGACATCACTGGCCACTGGTGCTTCTGGACCCCATGTCTGTTTTCAAACTTCTCTCCATGTTTTGACCTTGCCCTGGTTTCACGCGGTTAGGCCCTCTCAGAATAGTCTGCCTGCCTCTCTAAGTCATGCTCCTCTTTCAGGTCTCCGCCGACAGGGAAGAAAGTCCTCTCCCTGAGAATGGTGAGATGTCTCTGATAAAACTACAAGAAACAAGCGTCCTACGGTCAGTTCTGATTTGTAGTGGACCCCACATGGCTCAGAATTGAGCTGTGCTTCGTAGAGCTCCCACTGGCTACGTGTTAGGAAGAAAATAGCCAGGCCTTTCTTCTGACGTGCCTCTAGGTGAACTCAAACAATTATCTTTTCCTTTAACAGTTGTGTCTCTACTAGTTGTACCTATGATTACTATTACTACCTACTTCATTGTTTGAATCTTTCCGAGGTAATTCCAACATCTAATACAGTGCCTGCTACATAATAAATTAAAAACTCACGTTTTTTCATTGATTTGACTTACGCAAACCCAAGACTATAAATCTTTATGAACCTAACAGCCTCACCTTTTTTCTTTGGAGTGGCCAGTGAGTTTGAACCATGTAACTCAGGGCTCTATTGTTACTACCAGGTACGTAGTAATAATGATTAAAAATTAAGCAATGGTAAGTATTGGAAGCAGGATTTTAACCCAGGGCTGAAACCAGAATGAAAGTGGCAGGGTCACAGCTCCTGGACACTGTCACATCATAATAGTTGACACCTGGTCCATTCCCATTCTTCTGGGAATAACACACTGGTTTTCTATTGAGGAGCCTCTCCTTCCCACTCTCAATCCATGAGGTTTAGGGAGGATGGATTGTAGCAGTCTTCAGACATGTCCCAAACCCTGGGCCTGAGCCAACTCAGTCCATCCTGATAGTCACTGTGGCTGGCCCTAGGCCAATGTTAAGGTGATTTTATTTTAAAGTGATATGAAGCTAAAGTCACTGTCTCTTTACATTCTGGCTTTTCTGTACTTCCTCTTGTGTCAGGCAGGGAACACAGATAATTCTAGGATTGTACTAAGGGGAAGATGAGTAAGGGATATATTCATTTAGGTTCAGTAGGATATAGGATGTTCACAGATATAACAGCATCAGCATACATTCTTTCTCTTAAAACAGACACACACACACACCCCGCCCCTAAATAGTATAAGCTTGCATCCACACTGGTCAGTAAAGAGAGTTAATCTGCAACAAATCCTAGGGCTTGGGAACACACTCTCTCCTCAGATGGCTGAGCTCACAGGATGTGCCAGCTGAGTGCTGGGTACCTGTGGTTGCCTCCTTAAAGGGTGAGATTATAGAGAATGGAAGATGGGTCGTGAGCGAGATGAAGAGCATGTGTGTACATGTGAGTGTGGTGTGGATGTGTGAGATTAGGTGTGTGTGCATGAGAAAGTAAGTGCGTACGTATGAAGTATATGTGTAAGTATGTATGAACGTGCGTTAGTAAGAGTGCGTACGTGAAGTTAAGTCAAAACCTGGAGCGCTGCTAACACTCCAGTTCGTACACGCACAAGGTTATTCCAAACGGGACGCACTGAAACATGGTCAGTGGAGGACTGCAGACATGGTCTCTCAGTCGCACACCTGTCGGCCTCGTTAGGGCGCCTTCAAACCAGGACAACAATCACAGCAGGGGCTTCGGAGGGAATTAAATTCAATTAAATTAAATTAAATTTAAGATAGAGCCAATTAAATTCAAGATAGAGAGGCCGGCTCAGAGGGTCATGGTACATGCTTTTTGGAATGCCAAATAGCTAATCTTGATAGTTTCTCAAAGGACATAAAATGAGCAGAGGGAATGACTATGAAAAAGTTTTTAAAACATGGTAAACAGAACTGGTGAGGACAAGGCCAAGAAAGTTGCGTGGAGTATTTTTTTTCCCCATCGGGAGAACGCACCTGCTCGTTCTTTACTAGTAGCAAGGGGAGCCCTGTGAGACTAGCCCTTTGGGAAATTTCACCTTACCTACCCTCCAGCCCTGGTCTCGTCTCTTCAGACTTCTTTTTGCTCTCAACGATCAAAGACCTTTGAAAAGAAGCATGCTTTGAGTCTCTTTCAGATGCCCAAACTACTGTTCAGTGTG
Organism: Tenrec ecaudatus; assembly: GCF_050624435.1. Classification (NCBI taxonomy): domain Eukaryota; kingdom Metazoa; phylum Chordata; class Mammalia; order Afrosoricida; family Tenrecidae; genus Tenrec; species Tenrec ecaudatus. The sequence continues at coordinate 40,387,528 of NC_134547.1, read as the reverse complement.
GTGTGAGCTGAAAAGCACAGAATTCAAAGAAGCTTTAAAGAGACAGAAACACTGCTTTGCAAAGCATGTATAGACCTAAATGAAGGCATGTCAAGCATACACATGTGTTGTGTGTGAGAGAATATACATATGTGTGTGTGTCTATGTGTTGATGGTGTGGCTTGAACTGGATTTAGACAGCCATTTTAAGCAAGCTGTGCCCTGGGATTTTTCAATTCCATAGGCCAAAATTCAAAGCAAACCAAAACAGAAATCCACCGACTGAGGCTTCTCAAGGGTGGTTCCCGGCTTTACCTACCAGTGGAGATCCAGCCATTACAGACAAGAAATGACACTCAGGGTCTTCTCCTCCCCCCACCCCCAGCTCCTTTCCCCAGGCTACATTTTAATGTCAGCAGATTTTACTTAAGGATTAGTTGTAACTGATGGTAAAGGGAAAGAAGGAAGCCCCTTCCCCACCAAACATCACTCTGTTCTTTTTTTCTCATCAGAGCTCAAGGTTGATTGCCGCTGCGCATTGAGATTTGAATAGGTTTAAGAAGAAGCATCGGTTCAGGGAGGAAGAGGGGAAAAATAAAAAACACCACCATTGGCTAGCAATATCATGTCCCTTGCTCTCTTCCGCCATCCCCACCCAGGTTAAAACATGTGTGATGAAATTCAACTTTAATTCTGAGAGCCCCCAATGAAATGATTAAAAAAAAAATCTAACCCGAGCTACATGAAACTATGAAAGCCTCTCCAGCGTCTGACATAAGTCAGAATTTCCACTGTTCAAGCTGAGCTTTTATGAAGAACAGACTTGAGAGAAACTGCCTAGGTACCAAAGAGCACTGCTTGTTCTCTGTCACCATGCAGAACTCAGGCTTCTGGGGAACTGAAGCATAGCAGAGTCAGGGTTGACTGACACAGTCTGATTGGACAGACTGAACTGAGGGGAAAGAAGCCAGCGGGTGGGGCCTGTCTGTTCCCTCAGGCTGCTTCCTGCTGCTCTCCAGGGAACTCTAGCTCTTCTCATACTTCAAAGGAAGCAACCAGCAAGTCTGGGAGAAGTCTTGACTCTCCCAGTCCCCACCCCCTCTCTCTTTCTCTGGCCCACTAAACTCACACTCATGTACCTATGGACTCAGCGTATCCACATGGGGTCAACCCAACTGGGTGACATCTCAGACCCAACATGTCTGAAATCAGAGCCTTGGCTGTCACCTGACAAAACCTCAGAAATGCCATCATTTTAGTTTTACTTAGCTCCTTAAACCAGAAATCGAAGGCATCACCCATGATCCCTTTCTTTCCTTCATCCACCTCCTCAATCTCACCATCCTGTCACTGGGTGCCAGCGAGTCACCCCGGACTCATGGCAACCCCATGCCCCAAACACCGCCCAGTCTGTGTGCCACCCCTACGATGAATTGGGGATTGAACTGTGGTAATCCATAAGGTTTCGTGGTCTGATATTCAGGAATATATACGCAGACTTTTCTTCCTAATCTGAAGAAAGCTCCATTGAAGTCTATGTGGTACCACACATGGAGTCTTCATTGACCGGCAAGTGCATGCAATGCAGGGGCCGGGAATCAAGCCTAGGTCTCCTACATGAAAGACAAGAATCAAAAGTCTGTCACTGAATGACGGCTGTCCCTCCCCAGAGGCCAGACTAGTCCACTTCGCTTCGGCCCCACAGTGCCCACGCTGAGCCAGTGTCCGGCCCTCTGATTGCCAACGCCCCTCTTCTGGCTCTCACAGCTCTGCCTCCCGCCCACATGGTCCAGACATCGTAGAACACAATAGTCTTGTTAAATTGGAATCAGAGTCAGTGCTCATCGATCTAATACTCTCCGATGGTTTCTTTTCAAAAGTGCATGGTTGGACCTGGGCTGACACTTCCCCCTTGTCCCTAATGTCTGTTTTTTTTTGTTTTATTTGAATCACATCCACCTTCTTCATGTTCTTTCTCAAACACGAAGTTCCTTCCACCTTGATACGCTCACTTCTCCGGGCTGCCCTCCCTCGGTGGCCTCCCGTGGCTGGCTTCGTCCTGGAAGCTGCATCTCAGCTGAACTGCCACCTCCTCAGTAGGCTGACCTCTCTCGGGAACTGTGGAAACATGCCTGCTCGCTGGCGGGCTTACTATTTCCTCAGCACCGCCTATCTTGTGGGAGCAGCCTGAGAGCAGGGCCTCTATGTGCAACAAGAGTTCACGAGGAACACAAGAGTGGGGAGAGATTCTTGCCTCCGTTTGTGGGTGATTTTGGACACCCACAAACTTCTTTCTGAGGGGACCGAAGTCCTCCCGAGGAGAATAACTGCCTGGTTTTAGTGACTTCTGGGGGCCAACTTTCATTCTTATAGTATTCTTTGAGCACTTATAGCATGCCAGGCCCTGTGTGACAGGCATTTTGGGGTCGAAGGAACCATTTGGAGGTTCTACTGGGGCTACAGCAGTTTTAAAACTAGACGTTGTTTGATCTAGACCAGGTAAAAATACATATTAGTCTCTCTTGAAGAAAATTAAACCCTGCAGGGTAGCAATGATGAAACATACAACTGTCCTCTAGTTCTTAAATGCTCCCCCCCACTATCATGATCCCAAATCTACCTTACAAATTTGGCTAGACCAGAGGATGTACACTGGTACAGATAGAAATGGAAACACAGGGAATCCAGGATGGATGATCCCTTCAGGACCAGTGGTGTGAGTGGCAATCCTGGGAGGGTAGAGGGAAGGTGGGGTAGAAAGGGGGAACCGATTACAAGGATTTACATATAACCTCCTCCCTGGGGGATGGACAACAGAAAAGTGGGTGAAGGAAGACATCGGACAGGGTAACATATGACAAAATAATAATAATTTATAAATTATCAAGGGTTCAGGAGGTAGAGGGGAACAGGGAGGGGGGAAATGAGGAGCTGATATCAAGGGCTGAAGTAGAAAGCAAATGTTTTGAGACTGATGATGGCAACAAATGTACAAATGTGCTTGACACAATGGATGTATGTATGGATTGTGATAAGAATTATATGAACCCCCAATAAAATGATTTAAAAAAAATCAAACCCTAACAACTAACTGGAGTTCCCTGATACTGCAAATGGTTAATGGCTCAGATGCAAAATACAAAGTTGGATATTTGAGTCCACCCAGAGGCAAATCAAAAGGCAATCTTGGCTGTCAATGTCTGAAAAATGAGCCATTGAAACCCTGAGGAAGCATACGTCTCCCTTGGCACACCGCGTCACTACACTCTGGAGTTGACTCAACAGTGACAGGTGGTACATGAAATGATAAACAGCATGTCATCTTGCTGGGTTCTACAAGGGCCTGGCTTGTACCAGGGCTTCCATGAATTAACTTGCCAGTGCTGAGATGCTTCCACTGCCACTTGATCCACAAGACTTTCCACCCACCTGCCTGTGGTCTTCCTGCATTCAGCGTCATTGCATGTGTTCCATGAGTTGGAAGAGGAATGTACAGACCGGTATTGGACATATGAGCTAATATCAACTTATGGACTTGATCTGGACTGGGTTGGGATGTTTTTTTAAATACACAATTGCTCTTTTATATAAAGCCCTCTCTTACATATATATGGGTGTCATGGACTTGTTTTTCTAGTCAACCCTGACTAACACATACCTCATCGTATTCGCAATAATGCCAAGCAATGGACCACCCTGCCCAAATGAAGAAACTGACATGCAGAAATGTGAAATGACTTTTCCAAGGTCACATCATGAGTTCTGGTAAAGCCAGAGATTGAGATCTGACTTTACAACAAACAAAGCAAACACACTCACTGCCGCTGAGTGGATGCCAACTCAGTGACCCTGTGGGGCAGGGTAGAAGTGCCCCCCAGGAGTTTTCAGAGACTAAATGTCTGCAGGAGTGGAAACCCCAGTCTTTGTCCCGAGGAGAGGCTGGGAGTTTTACACTGCTGACCCTGCAGACTGCAACCCCACCCATCACCACTAAGCCACCAGTCAGGTAGGTGTTGAGCTGCTGACTTTTAAAGCCCATGCACATCCCCCGAGAGGTAGAAGACCCCAAGGACCCACAGGGGAGGCAGTTGGGACCGTACAGATTCTGAGAGTCCGTGAGCTCAGAGTGGGGCTGTTTAGCCCCAGGGCCTCAGTCCCACAAGTGATGCTTGGTGGAGTATGTCCTACTAGTTCCCTCGGGCTGGGGAACAAAGCTGAGCTACCAGCCCTGCAGTTCCACCCCAAGGTCAGGCCAGTGGCCAATAAAATCTGTTCAGCAGCAGTGCTGGGACCCTACGTGGAGGGCTCTCCTAACTCCAGTGGTTTGGGGAGCCTCCTGGAAAAAAGATCAGACCATCGGCATGGATTGGGTTCTGTCGAGTCTGCTTTCTTAGAGGATGTCAAGCAGGCTGCACACTGTCTACTATCCCCACCTTGAGTCCAGAGGTTGGGGGACAAGAATCAGATATTTAAGGGTGCTGGGGTACAGTGGGCAGTGGCCTACAGGCTGCACCATAGGAGTGAGCCCAGAGGCTGGTCCAGAGTAGGGACACACTACGTGGAGAGGCAGAGAGGGTCTCTTTCAATGGGGACTTTGCAATGAGAAACTGGGGAGGTGGGGGCAATAGCTAGAACCCACAATGGGTAAGGCGGATATCATCCGACTGGAGGCCTCCTGGGCTCACTCAGGGTGGCACAGGGCTGCCAAACATGCCTGGCACCAAATTCCACCTCAGGGCACAAGCCACCTCACTTCCACTGGGGAGGTGGGGTAGACAACAGGGTGCTGAAAATGAACATGGGGTCAACCACCCTTGCCTCCAGATGCCTGCATAGTAAGCAGAAGGAAGGCCCCACCGCTCCTCTGCTCCCTGTCCAAACTCCCTCCCACCCCCGCCGCAGCCAGCCAGCTCACTGAGCTTGTGGCTTTTGATGTTTACCTTATTTTTCCCACAGTTCAAAGGAAACTCTGCAGCCCCAACCCTTTCACAAAACCCAGCCTTAATCTCTCATCCCCTGCACTCTCGCAGCTGGCCCGTTAAGGTGGTTAAAATCGCTGGACTGGGGCCAGCTTTACGTAACAGCGCAGAAGCAAAAGTCATCCTCTCCCGGGATGCCTGAAAGACTTCTTTTTATCTCTGTGCTTCAGATGACCTTTGTTCTCCCTCAAACAGCCTTCCAGACAGTCAATGAACTTGGCCAACGGGAAGACAGGAGTTTCAGAATTTAGGTTCTTCTCCCTGGACCAGGAGCACACAGAGGTGTCTGCAGGTCCAGTGGCTCTTTAGGGCCAGAACTCAGCTGCCGCTTGTCCCATGAGACCCATCCTGGAGTGCATGGCCTTAGACGCCTATGCCAAGTGTCACTGGATCCAGAGGCCATCCACGGAATTTCAGAGGTTCCCCCAAGCAAGTCCAGGCACTTAGCTGGAATAAGCCAGAGAAGCCCCCCTATCTTCTTATTTTGTTTTTTATTAATTCTGTCATTTTTTATTTCACCAGGCACATAGGATCGTACACATATTGCCCACACTCTCGGAGTACAGCTCACAGTCTGACTCACCCCACTCCAGAGGGGGAGAGTTAGGCCCAGAGAGGAAAGGACTTGCCCCAAGATCACACAGCAAGATGGGGGAGGAGGCAGGTCTTTGGGCTTTTCGGCTAGCGCTACTCCTACTTCACTGAAACAAAGCTCATTCTCCAAACACAGAGAATCGTAAGAGTGACCTTCTCCTCTCTTTAGTAGGAAGTGGATTCTGTAGGTCGGTGATTTCATGTCCATTTGTAGATTTCAGGGTTAGCCACCAGGGAACTAAAAAAAAAATGAAGTTTTCTACTCTCACTAATAAATGATGGATAGAGGAAAGAATAAACTAAAATAAAACTGGACTCTGTTGAGTTGATTATAACTCATGGCAACAGGACAAAGTAGAACGGATCCACAGGATTTCCAGGTTTATATTCTTTAGAGTAGCAGACTGTGTATCTCTTCCCATGGAGTGGCTAGCAGATTAGAACCACTGGCCTTCTGGTTAGCTTCTGAGCTCTTACCCACTGCATCAGCAGGACTCCTTAGATGGAAATACAAATGGAACGATATAAAAATGATAATGGAAGACAGCTAATAGATTAAGGGGTGAGTAGATGGTTGGCTGATAAATGAGGGATTGGGGCTCGTTGGCTGAAGTAGAAAGAAGGGTGGATGATAGATGGAGCGAGGGATGAATAGATGAGAAGGTTGGATAGATGAGCCATAGATTTATGGAGGTGTGCATGGATGAGTGGGTGGGTGGGTAGGTGGACAGTGAATGGGTGATGGATGGACAAAAGAATGAATTGGCCGGTAAACCACTGTGTGAATGAGTACATGAAGAAATAGTGAAATGATGCCGAAGTTCATGAATGAATGTTGAGTCCCAGAGACGTGCAGCAGGTCTTTGTAGGCACCAATTCCTAGCATCTCTCTATAGAACCAAGGAAGACAGTTGAGGCTGAGGGGAGCCCAAGTAATGGTGGAAACCACAGCCACTTAAACCCTGAGTGCAAACATCAATTCTATAGGCAAACACACTCAGGAGACACCACACACGCTGTTTTTTGTAAGGCCTACTCATATTTGAGCAAGGGCTAGTCCACCGTGATATAATCCTTAAAGGAACCATAGGTCCCCAGCATGCTTCAAACTTCTAGGCAACTTGAAAATCTCTAAAACAAAGCTTCTCAAACACTGTGTATACAATCACTTGGACAGCTTGTTAGCATGTAGATTCCGACTCAGCAGTCTTGGGATGAAGAGTTTACATTTCTAAGCTAGGGACCCTTGGGAACTTTCTGACATTGTCTGATAGTCTCTAGCTGGTGTCACCGTCTCGCCCACGGGACTCAAGGGAGATCTTGACCTAAGACCCAAGCATCCTGTATCACTTCATTCAGGTCTGCCCAGTGGGGATTACTCACAGCCAGGATTACTACTGGATCCAGCTAGGGACCTCCTAAAGGGGGAAGGAACTGTTTAAACTCTGGGTGCCTATTTGACTGTGTGTGTAACCAATTTCTGCTTGTGGCAGTCTAGTCTGTGCGGCTCCACAGCGAGGAGGCCCTAAGCCACAGAGTCTGACTGGGTCCTAACCTGCAACCCCAAGGTCACAACTTACAGCACAATGCAGACTGGCCTCCTCTGTGGAAGCTGACCAGACATGGAGCTTATATAGCTACTCCTTAGCCAGGACGGACTTAAAGTTCTTAAGAGGGATGTGGTCAGACAGGTCTGTGTGCCCTCATTCAGAGGCACCTCCTTCTTTTATCTGCTGCGCCCCTGATCAGGGGTTCGACATGCACCATGGGTAATCACCAGTCCCAGCCTGCTAGACTGTGATCAAATATCTTGTCTTTAGACTATTATGATTTTATCCTTACCACCTTAGACTTTGTTTTTCATTGTTTTCTGTTGGATCTCCTGATACAAGGGGATATAGGGAATACAATGGTAGGGTGGGAGGTGATAGGGAGGGCTTTCTGGAGTAAATAATGAAGGTGGGAGGGGGCAGGGAGCACCAGAATGGATTGTGGTTGCATAACTCATCTGAAAAGTGATTTCAAGACCATGGTGGGGAGGATGCTCTAAAATTGATGCAGTAATGGCTGTTCAATTCTCCTTGAGATGAACGAACAATTAAATTCTGGAAGTATATTATATGTACATTATATGCCAATAAAACTGTTGAGAAAAAAGTGAAAAGTAAAAAAAAAACACAACTTGACAAAATCTCTTAGGATTGTGGTATAAAGTAGGAGCCCCTAATAAAATTTTATATATATATATATATATATATATATATATATATATATATATATATATATAAAGATTGTGGTATAAAACTAAAATCAGGATGACTCTTCAGTTGTGCCAGGTTGAATGGCCATCCTTTGGAGTTGATTGGCCCCCCAAAGGCACATATAGTCCAGGACATTTGGAATGTGGCCATGGGGAGCCCTGGTCACCCTGACCACTTACCCTATATAGATTTTTTGATTAAGTATAGCCTGTTCCTTACCTCCATGGGCCTGGCATCATTGCACTAGGCAGGAAAGGAGTCAGATTTTTGTTACTCAAAATGAAAGCCAAACTCCACAGACAGTCACTAAACTGTCCCTAAGGAAGAGCCGCACAACTTTCCACCACTGCCTGCAGCAGCCAGTCTCCTGGACACGCCACCACCCTCAGTCTCCCTGCTGCTCTGAGCACCAACTCTGGTGGCCGGCCCCAGTACTCCCCGCCCACCCAGCCATTCCCAGTTTGGCTGCAAGTCATCTTTGTTCCTCTACCTGAGTCCAGGAATCCACCTTAACCCGCCGGACAATTCCAGGTCCAAAAAACCTTGCCACTCCAACTGTACCCCGACAGGACAATGGTACCCAGACAGCCCCCATTTGGGGCCACTTTGGCATCTCTGACCTCCTCAACTGAAAAAATAAGCCCCCCTCTATGCAGAGAAGCCACAGGCTCTGATTAAATCTGTTGATTCATTGATCCATACCTATATTCCCACCTGGCATCACAGTACCAGCTTCTCGTCACTCCTTTTAATACCGAAGAAAGCAGGCACAGTGCCCGAGAGGCAGGAAAGTACCTACAAATACCTTCCCTCCAGGGGTCCCTTGATCCCACACAGTGGACACAGGCATTCCTGGATGCCTGGCCCAAATGGATCTTCCTTATTCTGGAGGGGCAGGCTGCTCTGACCAGCATTGGGTGGCCCTTTTGAAGGGGTTCTACTTCGCGAGGTGAAACCCCAAGTACATGTCTAAAGCAGCCACGGTACTGCAGGAATGCCCAGGAGAATACTGTGAGCGACTGTGTGAAGCACATTGCATCAACACCCCAGTAGCCCCTCGCAGCTAACAGAGTGTCACTCTAATCAGCCAGCCCATTTTTGCCTTTGAATGGAGGAACGGACCTCTAGAAGTAAGAGCCAACTGACATGGACTTCCTTACCCCAAGGGTAAAAACATGTGCCTACCTTGTTCAGAGAGGCCTTAAAATCAGACTTTGACAGCTTTCCCAGAAACAAGCTAAACTTCTTACTTTTCCAGTCTGTGGATGGTTTGCTCTTTGAGAGCGAAACCAAGGAAGACTGTTGGACAGGGACACTTGCGCTCCTGCAGCTCTTGGTATCATGGAAAAAGGCACACCTATGTCAGCAATGTGTTCAATACCTGGTGTTTTCACCTTGCAGAGGGATGTTGCTCGCTGGAACCTGAGAGAAAAGAGGTCATCTCCTCCATCCCTCCACCTTCCAGCGGGTTAAAACTTACACGAAGCCCACTGCCCTCAGAACCTAGGGAAAATTAAGTCCATGAACTGGACCCTGAAGGCAACAATGGGAAAGTTCTGCCAGGAAACTGGCCTCAAATGGCCCAAGGTTCCTCCTTATGTCCTTCTCTACACTCGGTGCACCCTGGGTCCCAGCGGATACTCGCCTTTGGAAAAAAGGTTTTGAAATAATATTTGGGATACCCCCACCCCTAGTAAGACAATTCAGGGGTGACCCCACTGCCATAGGACTGCAAGGCCTCAGCGAAGACCTCCAAGCCCTAGGAGCTGCCCTGAAAGACATCCACCATGCCATGCTAGTTAGGTGTCAGGGCCCCTTGGGAAATCCAGTCTATACTTTTCAGCATGGTGGCTCTTTGAAAAAAACAAACAAACAAGAAATAGGAAGCCTTAAAGCTGGCATGAGCTACACCCCATACCATAATATTGGTCATTCCGACTGCTGTTAAAGTTACAGGGCACGTGGATCCATCACACCCGAGTAAGAAGCTCATGCCCCGGATGCTCCTAGGTAGACCTCCAGCCAGATTCCTTCGAACCTGCTCAAACTGACACTGAGAGGAGAGCCGCCTGCTGGGAAAGACGACAGCCCTGTCCTAGGCACTGGACTGGAAGCTGACTAGTCTATGCACCACAGAAGCCTGAGGATCTGCGGAGACTGAGCCCCTCCTGAGCTGTGACCTGTGGAGCATGCCCTGCTGGGAAGCCTAGCTCTCATATTTGCCTTAGGACTGGCCATCCTGCCCCCGAAGAATGATTCATCTTTCAGCGAGCGCTCCTAGGGGACATCCATATTGTTGTTTAGCCCTCTTGGGACCTTTCATCTGCTTATAGTGCCCACAGCACCACAGCTGGTCCTTAACGGCACCATCTCGAGGGACCTTGTTGTCCTCGAGTTCCGTGCCTGCCTAGCACTCAACTGTGGCGATCTCACTGCCCAGTGGCTACTAGCTGCCTCCACGATGTATCTGTGCCCCAAACCTCAACGGGGACTGTGGTGGGTCCTGGAAAATGAGAATTGAGCTGTGGGCAAGGGACCTGTGTGTGGGTGCATCCTGGGATCTTTGTGCTCACTGGGGAGATGCCCTCTGGACCCCGAGATTAGCTGTCAGGGAATCAAGAACAAACGCCATGTGGTTAGGGGACAACAAGCTCCCAACTGTCAACCACAATAGCAAAGCAGCCCCCTTCATGTCCCTGGTACCTAATTTACACCAAGGGGGGGACCCTGAAAGTCTATAAGTAGCAAAAATAATGGGCATCAAAGGGGGGGGGGATGTAAGGAAAATCGTAATAGGGAATTTTACCCTTTGAAAAAGAAACCCAAGGCACTGCCTTCCCCCATATACTTCCTCATCCCAGGAGCGCACCCATCCCCCAGCCCAGTTCCTCTTACTGAGGACCCTGTGTCCCTGCCTGCACTAGAAATCGCTGCCTATTGTCCACGGTGCCCTTGCTCATGCAGATAACGAATAAAAGTTACGCCCCCAACCCCCACCCACGGACATTCAGGGCTTCAGAACACATTCAGCTTCTGGAACACTAGTTCCTCTGGGTACCAAATAATACATTTTTCCTCTTTCAAGTTCTCCAAGAGTGCTGTCTGGTCACTCCCAGTCACGGTTTTGCCGCTTTGCTGTTACAACACAACTTGTCCACGTCCTTACCGTTAATATAAAGAGGAACCAGGATGTGAAGGGGTGGGAGTGGGAGACTAGCTTAGAACCAACCCAAACTGACTTTCCCTCCCATTCCAGGTCCCACCCGCTCTCCTCACCCAGAGCCAGCCTTTCTCTTCAGTCGTATCTAAAGGTTTTCTAAAGGGACAAAAAGGCAGACTACACCCCTGCTCCTGTCACCTCACTGTTCAAGGGAGAGAGCTGGGGGCTTTACCTTCCAGTTGAAAGTCCTCTTCCTCCTCTTCACTGTGTGTTTCTCTGAGAACTGCACCCACAAAGTCCTAGAGTAAGACAACGCAGGCATTACCACACTGTCAGGGAGACAGGGAGGTAGCTTTGGGATATTAGAGGTGATGTCCCCTATCCCCTCACAGAAGGGTCACAAGAAAGGGATGAGCCAGCCCGGGCACCATATAGCACTGATGAAACACACAACATCCCTCTAGTTCTTCCTTGCATCCTCCCTTCCACTATCAGGACCCCAGTTCTACCTTTCAAATCCGGCTAGACCAGAGCATGTACACTGCACAGATAAGAAAGTTCTCAACACATGGAATCCAGGGCAGATGAATCCCTCAGGAACAGTCATGGGAGTCACAATACCATGAGGGTAGGGGAAGGTACCCTCATGGGGAGAAAAGGAAGACTGATTGCAACGATCGACGTATAACCTGCTGTCTCCCCACCCCCCGTGATGAACAAAAGAAACATAGGTGAAGAGAGATAGCAAGTAGTGTAAGATATGAAAACAACAATAATTTATCATTTATCAAGGGTTCATGAGGGTAGGGGAGGCGGAGAGAAAGAGGAGCTGATACCAAGGGCTCAAGTAGAAAGTAAATGTCTTGAAAATGATGATGGCAACATATGTACAAATGTGCTTGATACAATGGATGTCTGGATTGTTATAGGAGCATTAAGAACCCCCAATAAAATGATTTATTAAAATTTAAAAAGAAGCCATGTCCCCAGTTGCAAGGAAGCAAGCAGTGTTCTACATTTAGATCACCTGAGATGAAGTCAACTGCACAGAAAGGGTTAGCGATCACAGTGTTCCTTCAAACAATGTGTTCTCTGCCAACAGCCCTCCCTCAAATACTACATAGGACCATCCGCATCCCTTACAAATAAAGCCCCACCCTCTGTCCCAAAGATCAGAAAATGCCCTTTATCCATCTCCGTGAGCCAACTTGGACACAGGAGCCTCCCCTATGAGCCCCAAGAAGAGACCTAAATTTGGATCCGTCCTGCATCAGAGGGTCCGAGGTAGCTGTCTGGTACATTGATACAGAAGTGAGAAGGGCGTTGGTGCTTAACATAAAACCCAAACTCTTCAGCATTCAGGAACCCACATGCTATCCATCCACTGATATTCAAGTGAACCTCCCATCTTTTTTCAGTGCACACACGCCCCGGAAACCAGTCTGAGCTGGGCCCATGCTCTGCCTAGTCCCATGCTTGCATTAAAGACTGGCATCCCGTCCTACAAGGCAGGGCTTCTTACAAACAGCCTAGACAGGCTGCCACTCAGGTGCTGTCATGTTGGCAAGGGGAGGGAATTTGGTTGGTTCCACAGGCTGGTGAATTTCTATCTGAACCCTCCCCAGCAGGAAGGAGCCAGATGTAGACGTTAGACCAGGACTTATCCAACTCTGCTCTATGTCTACAGAAACCTTCTGTCAACAAGAATACTGCGATCAAGAAAAATTAGCTTAAACAAAGTTAAACAAGTTCCCTTATTGCAGGGGAAGTCTCTACTGGTAGAGGTTTGAGCCTGCCTAGAAATGTCTACAGAAGAAAGGTCTGGTGATCTGCTTTCTAAAAAGCAGCCATTGACAACCCTATGGAAGCAGTTCTACTCTGATGTGTTTGGCTCACCCTGAGACACAGCCAATGCAACAGCAATGTTTTGGGTTTTCTTGTTTTTTGTTTTGGTCTTACTGTAGGATTTATCCGGCCTATATTATGTTACCGACTCTCTAAGTGCTAAAGTAGGTTGCATTCCCCAAAATCTATTTACGCTATGTTGTTTGTTTTCCAAAAGCATCTCATGGAAGTTGTGTTCCAAATAACCTTATTCATTCGCTTCCCTCAAAGAAGACAAAATCATTTGTCTTGGTGGGGAAAGATGAGGTTGGGCAGTTGTTGGTGGTGGTGGTAACATAATCTGGTGTCAATTTGAGACTACTAAGAGTGAAGGGGTGGAGGATAGCCTGTCAATCAGGTCACAGCTGGATGACCTCATTTGGAGGAGCAATGGAGATAAATAACTCACTGGAGACCAGAGACACTCACTCCCTCTGAGACATTCCTGTTGACAAGCCACATGGAGCTAAGCTGAACGTAGCCAGGGTCCTGGAGCTGGAGGAGCCACCTGGAGACCCACATCAGTCAGAGATGCTTCCACCGCTACTGGATCCATAAAAACGCTTCCAACACACTGGCATGTGCTCTTTCCTCCTGCATTTGCTGTCATTGCATGAGCTGCACAAGCATGAAGAAGAATTTATAGACTGGTAACGGTCATGTAGCATAATAACGGATAGATGGCCATAACGTGGGCTGGGCTGGCATGATTTCTTAGTATACAATTCCTCTTTGATATAAAGCTCTCTCTTACATACGTATGAGTGTCTCCCTGGATTTGTTTCTCTAGTCTACCCAGACTAACACGGGTATGGGAGGGGGGGACCTCATGCCCATATTCTCTCTCGATGCTCAGAATGATGCTGCAATAGTACTTCTCCAACAACAAAAAAAAATCTCTAGCAATGAGGCCAAACTCTGCGCCATCTAAAACTTTTCTTTAAAAAAAAAGAGAACAGAAATTTTAAAAAAATTTCTCCTTGTGGGGGCAAAGTACAGCATTTCAGATTTTTAAAGAATTATCAGTGCAACTCTTGATGAAAAAGAAAAACAATGTTTTGCATAGTTGATATTACCACTGGACATAAGCAGAGGTAAGCGTTTTGTTTTTGTTTTTTAGGGCAAACAGCGAACCTTTACTGGATCAGGGTAAGTTTTATCCCTTCATTCACAACACTTTTTCAAAATGTTTGTAGTGTGGTTATTCAGACTCATGGTGTCCCAATTACCTCAGAACGAGGCTACTTTATTCCTCATCAGATGGCTACTCTCTCCGCCACTGACAATCACTATAATCACTGAGCATCTCCTAGATTTGTAAACTGGCTATGTGTGTAAACAGCATTGGAGTTGACAGGGGCACGGAGTGACAGTGACAGAAAGAGATGAACTCGGGCGGCATCATTACACAGTGGGAATGCCCAGCAGTTAATTAAATTTGGTCTCTCATGTCAGAGAAAATCGGATGCCACCTCTTCTGAAAGGCAGGCAGATAACAGTTCCTGACAGAGGCCAGCTACTGTTTTCAAGAACTGTTTTCAAAGCAAAACTTCCTCCCTCAGATCTTTGCATGCTGACCCTGGCCACCACCCTTTCTGCACCATGTAAGGCTAACAGCATTCACAGGACAGGCACTTCTGAGGTTTAGCATCTTCTTCACGACGCCATCAGAGGAGTTAAAGACTTAAAACATCACCAACCAGTAAGCCTTATATGCAAGCAACCCTGCTGTGTGTGCAAGGCACCACAGTCATGACATGTCAGTGCTCTCTGACATTTCATGACATTTCAGTGCTCTCTGAGGAGAACTGACTGCTAGGAAGACCAAGCTCTTAACACTCAAAGCAGAGTTCTGGTCAGTCCCGGGGCTGGCTTCTCACTGTGACACTGTGCACTGCTCTGTGTGACAAAGTCCTGCAATGGCCTGCCGGGCACTGTAGAGGGGAAGGGAATGCTCAGTGACAGTAAAATATATTCTGTCTACTGAGTCCAGAGTCTCAAGTCTAGAGTTATTAGCATGAGCTGTCCATCCAGACACAGGTTCAAATCTTGGCTCTATCATCGCCTATCATTGCCTTTATCCCTTGGTCCCTCAGGCGACTGACTCATCTGTAAAAAGGACATAGGAACCAATCACAACAACAATCCTAAAACAGCTAATATTGTGCATTCCATAGCATCATATTATTGTTGCCTCCCATCAAGCTTACCCCAGATTCATGATCCTACTGCGCACAACATCCCGGCCCCGTGCCATCCCCACGATCAACTATGGATTAGACCATTGTGATACACATGGTTGTCACTGCTGAGTTTGGGAAGTTGATCGTCAGGCCTTTCTTCCCAATCTGGCTTATTCTGGAAGCTCCACGGGAACCTGTTCAGCACAGCAACACTGACAAGTAGGTAGAGGGTGCAACTGGCCAGGAGTTAAATTCTACCACTGAGTCACTACTGTCCTTGCTAAGCACTCTCTATATAACTGAATATTGTTCTGTCGATAATCAACTAGACTGCAGTGGGCAAGTGCATGCATTTGTGTGTGTTTGTGTGTTTCTTTATATATGAATGCGCACATACATATATATTCATTCATATTAGTTTCTTCCAAAAGTTCATGGAAAAATTAAATGAAAAGATAAAGGAACTCTATAAAAGAACTATAGCATATATATATATATAATCTAGAAGTTTATGGAAAAATATAAATAATATATGAACATCTTAGATCATCCCTATAACCTTGTTTTTCTGTCTCAAAAGATGTAAATACTCATAAGAACAATTTGCTAAAGGTGTTAAGTGAAAGTTGTGACTGTTACCATCTCCCTCCCCCCCAAGGAAGTGCAGGGGCCATGAGAGACTGGAAGATGGTGCTAACGGCAATGGCTGTATTATCTGCCAAACCTGCATGGTGTGCGCATGCTTACAAGATCCCATAGACATGGGACTGCTAACAACCTTGTGTTATTGTGGGGAGAGACTCAAGAACCAAATGAACTGTCCTGAATCATTAATAAGCGAGGATCAGAGCCTCGGATCCAGTCAGGTCCTACAGATCCAGGGCTCCCAGAAGCATGAGGCAGTGTCCCAGAGTTCTGGCACTTTGCAGGGATGATGCTTAAAGAAGGGCAAGAAAAATATTCCAGCCAGCAACTCCAGTATGTGTGGAAGGTGGGTGGTGGTGGTGGTGGTGGGGTTGTGTGTGTGTGTGTGTGTGTGTGTGTGTGTGTGTGTGTGTCACCAAGTCCTCTTATTCTTTTAGTATTAATCCAAGATCCCACTGTGACTCCCCACTGGGTTTGGGCAGGTCCTGCTCTCAGACTAAGTTCTGACTGGAAACCCTACCCATTACGTCTAGGGCTGGATTCTCAGGCCATCATACAGGAAGACAGGAACTGCAGGGCACCTCAGGTCCCATGACAGGTCGGTCCCCTTGGGGAGCACAGGTTCTGGAGTTGATCATACCTTGGTTCAAATCTCACCTCTGCTGATACAAGCTATGCCATCTGGGTGAAAAACTTGGCTTCAACACACCTCAGTCTCCCTGTCTGTTTAGAGCAGTGGTTCTCAACCTTCCTGATGCTGCGACCGTTTAATACAGTTCCACATGTGGTGGTAACCCCAACCATACAATTATTTTCATTGCTACTTCACAACTGTAATGTTGCTACTGTTATGAATTATCATGTAAATATCTGATATGCAGGATATAATTTCATTGTTACAAGTTGAACATAATTAAAGTATAGTGATTAACCACAAACAATATGCAATTACATATTGTGAAATATTTATTTCTAATGACAAATAAGTGAAACTGTGTCTTAAAGCTTGGTGTAGCATGGGTAACAGTCTTCATGCCAGGTACTCATATGTGGGCATATCTGCATGTGGACGGACCTATTTGGAGATGGATAGAGGAGCAGTGTCTCAGTTCCTAAGACCATCAGGAAAATGTGTTTTCTGATGGTCTTAGGCGACCACAACCCACAGGTTGAGAACCTCTGGTTTACAGGGACTATAATTTGTAGGGTATAGTAAGGATTAAGTAAGCTATTGCCTATACAGAGACTCCGATGACTATTACTCCTACTTCTATTATGCAGCCTTCAGGTGGATTACAACACAATGTAAAGAAGACCCAAATCCTCAAGACTGGAGCATTATATAGCATCATGATAAATGGAGAAGAGGCTGAAGTTGTCATGGATTTTATCTTGCTCGGATCCACAATCAATGCTTATGGAAGCAGCTGGAAAGAGATCAAAGGACGAGATGCACCAAGCCCTGTGGACAATGTCCCTGCACGGAGCTGCTAAGGCACAGAGAGGACTGCATGTCAGACAGCAGCTCGAGACATGACAGAGCATAGGACAGAGAACAATACTGAGGACACACAGTGGGGAATGAGTCCCATCTGAACCCCCCCCCCACAGTAGAGCAAACCAAAAAGGGAACATAACAAATCAGCAATGGCCGCAAAGCAAAGCCACAAAGCCGCAAAGCCCCTGAAGAGCCCCCCAAATTGACTTCAGGCTAGGGAGGGGGCAGTTCCCGGAACCCCCCAGGACTGGTGGGGAGATAGTCTTTATAAAGGTCAGTGGACAGACCTGGAATTATGTGTGCTGTTTTCAAGGGTTTTTGTTAGTTTTTCTTATTTTCCCTCTTTTTAACTCAATGTTTTGTTTCTTTTTGTATTGTCTATGTTATTGTTGGTTTGCCTACCTATATAAGATAGGCATGGGAAGCAAGCCTGAGGAGAAAGCAATGGGACCGACAGTTCTGGAGGGACTGTTAGGGAGGAGGAGGTGGGGAAAGGGAGCGGTGAGCAAATCATGCCATAGACAGGGGAACAACTAGGGAATTAAAATCAACAGGGAGGATGTAGAGAGCCCAGTGGTGTTGGAGCAACAACAATCTAGCTGAGAGGAATTACTGAGAGGCAGAAGAAGGGTGAGCGTGATGGTGGAGCAGGAGGAAGGTAAAAGAAAACAGGAAAGATCTGGAAAGCAAAGTTATGGATAGAGGTATAAACATAAGTGTGTACATATGTAAATATAATATTTCATAGAAATAGTGGTATTGGCATATGTACATATATTTATATGACAATACATTGAGGCAGTGGACAGATTTTGGGCCTCTGCTCAAACCCTCCCTCAATGCAAGAATACTTTGTTCTAACAACTTGACATTCTGTGATGCTCACCTTCCCAACACGATCACTGAAGACAAATGGATACATACGCAAATGTGGTGAAGAAAGCTGATGGTGCCCAGCTATCAAAAGATAAAGCATCTGGGGTCTTAAAGGCTTGAAGTTAAACAAGTGGCCATCTAGCAGAGAAGCAACAAGCCCACATGGAAGAAGCACACCAGCCTGCACGATCCTGAGGTGTCAATGGGATCAGGTAACAGGTATCAGAAGACTCAAAACAAACAAACAAAATATATTGATGAGAATGAGGGTCGGAGCAGAGACCCAAAACGCATCTGTGGGCAATGGGTCACCCTCTCACAGAAGGGTCACAGGGAAGGGATGAGTCAACCAGGGCACAATACAGCATCGATGAAACACACAATATTCCTCTGGTTCCTTGAGGCTTCCTCACCCCCACTATCATGACCCCAGTCCTGCCTTTCAGTTCTGGCTAGACCGGAGCTTATATGATAAGAGCACATGACACAGAATCCAGGTCAGACAAACCTCTCAGGAACAGAAATGGGAGCAGCCCTACCAGGAGGGTAGGGGAAAGGTGAGGGCAGGAGGGGCAGAAGGGGGAACCGATCGCAATGATCGACACATAAACACATACACACGCACGTGTGCACACACGTACATACCCAGAGGAGGATAAACAATAGAAAGCATGGGGGAAAGGAGACAGTGGTCAGTGTATGATATGAAAATAATAATAATTTATAATTTATCAAGGGGTCATGAGGGTGGTGGGGGAGGGAGGGAAAAAGGGGAACTGAAACTAAGGGTTCAAATAGAAAATAAATGTTTAGAAAATAATGATGGCAACACATGTACAAATATGCTTGACATAGTTGATATATGGATTGTTATAAAAGCTGTAAGAGCCCCCAATAAAATGATCTATAAAGAAAAAGATGAGTTGTATTAGGTAAGTCTGCTGCACAAGAACCCTTTAGAGTACTGAAGTGCAAGGGCGTTTCTTTGAGGACTAAGGCTCATCTGACCCAAGCTATAGTCCATTCCTTCATATGCATGTGAAAGTTGGACATTGAATAAAGGAGACCAAAGAATGGGTGCATTTGAATTATGGCTCTGGAGAATAAAATTGAAAGTACCATGGACTGCTAAAAGGACAAACAGATCTGTCTTGGAAGGAATACGCTCAGAGTGCTCCTTAGAAGATGGAAAGACTCCATCTTACATGCTTTGGATGTACTGTCAGGAGAGACTGGTCCCTGGAGAAGGACGTCATGTTAGTTAGGGTGGAGGGGCAGCAAAGGAGAGGAAGGCCCTCCAGGAGATGGATCGACCCAGTGGCTGCCACGGTGGGCTCAGGCACAGGAGCAATTGGGAGCATGGTGCAGGATTGGGCAGAGTTTGGGTCCATTGTGCATAAAGTCACTCTGAGTTGGAACTGACTCCATGGCAACTACCAACAACAACATCTATGACCAAATGGCTACCAGGACATTCCTGGAAGACGCTTACTCACTCAGATCCAAGGTGTCCTTGCAGGTCACTAGAAAGAACCCCTATCCTGCCAGAGGAATTGTTTTCAGTGCCTTGCAAGTAATCATCATAGTAATCCTTAAAGGTAGTGCCATTTCTGTCCCCATTTCATAGATGAGAAAAATGAAGACATCTAGACATTAAGTGTCTTGCCCAATATCACATAGCTAATTAGTTCCAGAACCAGGAATGACTACATGTTAGACTTTAGAGTCCACATGTTTCACGGCTGTGCTATAAGAAGCATCCAAGTATGAGCATGACCTGCAGTGAGCTCCCTTCATGGTTTTATCTCTCTGGCACCTGAGACCTTCTCCCTGCTGGTTACTTTGCTTCAAGTTATGACCAGGGCCTTCCTGGATTCCTCACATCCTCCTTGGCCTGCCAAGTGACAGGCTACATGCTATCCAGCAGCTAGGCTGGGTGGAATTCAGACTAAAAGGATTAAGCACAATGGTTTCTGCCCAGGAGTCTGAACACTGCTCTCTCTGCTTGCCCTCAGAAGCCATCCTCTATCCCACAGGCAGAAAGGTGTGTTTCTCCAGTCTCCAGATGTGTGCCCAGTACCAGCCCAGAGTCCAGCGTCACAGGCCCAAAGCCTTATATAAGGCCCCGGGAACAAGAAAACCACATCAAAGCTGGGCCTTAGGGAGTGAGCTGGAATGACTGGGTTTTCCTCCTTGTGTTTAAGACTTCATATTACTGTATTTCATATCTTCCCCACCCACCTGTTTCAGCTGTTCTTTGCCATCTTTCTGTTGCTAAGAGTTAACAGATGTGGGTTCAAAGGAAACTCCTGGTGTTCACAGAACACAACACAACCGAGGGATCCCAAGAATGCATAGAACTGGGGCATGCCAAGAAGAACAGATGGAGAAGGGTAGGGCAGAGCACCCAGAGCCATCCCAGGCAATTCTTGACAAACTCCCATTCCAGCCTTGTGCATGTGCAGCCGGCCAGTTCCTAAAGAACGGGTGCCACTGTGGACCAGTGTCACAGAGAGTGAGTGTGATGCTACTTGTCCGTTTGAGATGGTGCTAGACACACACAGGAGTTCCTGAGTGGTACAGGTTAATGTGCTTGGCTGCTAACCAAATGGGGAGAGGTTCAAACACAACCAGAAGCACCTCAGAAGAATGGCCTGATCTACTTTTGAAAAAACAAATCACCCATAGCAAACCCTATCAGGCAGGTCAACTCTGATACCAATGGCGTCACCAGAAGTCAGATCTGCCCAATGGCAAATGGTTTAGGCATGGACCATGGAATCACCCGTATGATACTTGAAAATAGATACAGGAAAATACTTGAAAAGAGACAGCCATGGATACCTCCAAGGAGAGGAGGGAAAACAGGAAGGCGGAGTCAGTAGTCAGAACAGTTTTATTTTATAACAAGTGGCTATATTCATGCTACTTGGACTATTAAAACAGCTGGGTTCAACCCTCCTTCTCTCTAGAATGGTGCTCCCAGTCTCCTCACAAACAGAGCTTCTGGGGTTCCAAGCCATCGGTAGTCGTGCGGGAGCACACTTCGGCAGGGCGCTATCCAGGTAAAAATACAGTGGGGGAAAAATCCTTTCCTGGGTCTCTGTTTTCATGTGACTAACTTGCACATCTAACCTGTGGACCTCTGTTATCTCTGACCACATATCTCCTCCTCCTGTGGGCTTTCTGTGTCCCAGAGCCCGCTCCATCCATTAGGGTGGTCAACCAACAGTGCTGGCACTCACTAACCCCCATCTCACTTATATTAACGTACAAACCCATCAGACAAGTAACCATGGCCCCAGGGTCAGGGTGAATGAAGACAGGGCCCCAGCAGCAGTGAGCCGGAAGCCGGAGGCTCAGGATTCAGGGACAGGATCGGAGAGCCTCCTCCTCTAGTATTCAAGGAAAACAGGCTTGTTCCTCCTCCTAAGCATCATCAGAAACCAGACCACAAGGGAGAAGAAATGACATCTCCCCTGCAAAGAATGAAAATGTGGGCAGAGCCCTTGGTTACTCCTTGTGGACACCCAGCCTCCCTCGACCACAGTTCACCCAACGGTGGCCTGCTCTACAGATGCAGCTAGGACCATTGCAATTGGAATTATTCCCTGAGGTTTTTCATGAGAGCTGGCAGGGCGGTGTCTCAGTTTGTCTCTAGGTTCTGAACCAGCTCATTTAAAGAAAAAGCTCATATAGACTATGATGCAAGCCAGGGAAGACCTGCAACCACAATGACTGCTGTTAGGCACCACCAAGTTGATGTTCAACTCATAGCAATCCATGGGACAGAGGGACGAGGTGAGTTTAACTATCGCCTTTCCAGTTCACAGGGCTCCTTCCTGACATAGCTGCTATTACCAGGGGCCATGCAGTTGTTCCAAACTCTTAGTGACCTGATGTAACAGAATAAAACTACCCCATGGGGTTGCTGAGATTACTATTTCTAAAAGAGCAGATTACCAGATCTTAGGTACGCAATATCTACTGGGGAAAAAACTGAGGCAAACCCCACTCTCACTTGCCTTTTCTGAGGATGGGTTGGTTACAAAAGATGCTAAACCCCCCTTGTTGCTGATAACAATTCCGATAGGGCTTCTATGACTTGAAAGTAAAAGCTTACATTTCCACAGCCCCAGAATAAGACCTAACTACATTGAGTTGCAATCCACAACATCGGCAGTTTAAAACCAACAGCTGCTCCGCAAGAGAAATACGGGGCTTTCTATTCCTGTAAGGAGTTATCGCCTCAGAAACTCACAGGGGGCAGTCTACCCTATCCTCCAGCATCACTATGAGTCAGCATGAACTTGATGGCAGTGTGTTTAGTTTCGGACTTTAAGTTGCTGTGAAATTAATTTGTGTGTTAGTTAGTCTGAGTAGACTAGAGAAACAAATTGATAGACACATGTATCGGAAAGAGCTTTATATAAAGAGTATTTGTACATTAAGAAAACATCCCAGCCCAGTCCAGATCAAGTCCATAAGTCTGACATGAGCCCATATGTCCAATACAGTCTATAAAGCCCTCTTAAGACTCATGCAACACATGCAATGATGCTGAATGCAGGAAGATCAGAGGCCAGTGGGCGGAAAGTCTTGTGGATCCAGTGGCAGTGGAAACATCTCAAGGCTGGCAGTGGGTCTCTACGTGGCTCCTCCAGCTCCAGGACTCTAGAGTAGCTCCATGTGTTTTGTCAGCAGGAATGTCTCCCACGGAGTGAATGTGTCCCACCTTCAGTGTGTTATTTATCTATAGCGTGTCTCCAAATGAAGTCATCAAGCTGTGACCTCATTAACAGGCTAGATTCCACCCCTTCCTCAAGTTGACAGATTATGTACTTGCCACAACTTGACTCATGGCAATACCATGTGTGTCAGAATTTTGGGGAAGTAGAGTGCTAGGCAGCTCTTTTAAGGTGCCTTGGAGTGGAATTGAACCTCAACTGTTTGGTTAGTAGCTGAGCATGTTAACTATTTGTGCCACCCAGGAACTCCAGAAATCATACACAATCTTTAAAACCCAAATTCAAGACCTTCAGCCTAGCATGGAAGCCAGCGAAGGACAGAAGCATCTGTGGGCAGGTGTCCTGAGGCCACTTCAGCACCTTTTTTGTCACACACTGCTTAATTAACAGTCTGACCCGGTGGAACAAACTCCAAATGCACTACGAGTCAACATTTTTGTCCATTTGGGAAGTTGATGGATATCCAGAATGAGATTTATCATTAATAGACATTTCACCTTTTTTTTGAAAGGAGAAAACCACTCATACACTTGGGTTTTTCCCATAATGCTAACCTTTTAAGTTGTGTTTAACATCATAACAGTTTCTGTGGCATTTTTCCAGAGCAGGAACAAAATTTCACAGCCGCATGCTGTTCTTTTAAATCAGCCATTACAAAAATGAGGTTCAAGTGAAGTTGCTTTTACAAAAGAATTCACTGTGACCAGAGAGAACCTTCTTAGGTGACGCCACTGAGTGCACTAACTAGGAGCAACTTGCTCGATGCTTCCCTAGCAAGAAAAATGCGTGCTAAGAAAGCTCCACTCTGCCCGGTACAATTCTGGTTTGGGGGGATACCCCTCATATAATCAGTGTGCTCTTAATTATTACATTACTGATCTCTTCTGGGGGACACCTGACTCTTCTGCTTCCCAGATGCTACAGACTTTAGCTTGACCTGTCGCTGAGCTTGGTAAGTTGTTTACCAGGAAAGTGGAAAACCAACAGAGAGCAGGTTAAAGAAAGAAGAGAGAGGAACAATTTAAAGAGAAGCATGAAATAGTGTAACCACTTGGATAATGGCCAGGTTGTCCATTGTGAGTAGGATTGAGTGGAACTTCCAGGCAGGGCATAACAAGAGGAACTTCAGAGGAGGCACTCAACTCAATGAATATGTACTGGATGGCCCAAGGCAGCTCAACATTTATTAACTTAAAAAAACCACTGAATTATATTAAAGCAGAAAAGCAGTTGCCAAAGAAGAGAGGAAATTAGAATCTATTGGCTGAAATTATCTGCATGTGGCTGTATGGGTCAGCCAGGGGCGCGTCAGGAGAGATGGGCACCAAAATAATCCCAGGAGTAGTTCCTGTGTGCTGACTTCCGAATTCTCAGATTGTTTGCTATGATCATGCATCAGCCTATAAACAGGAATAGCAGAATATAACAAACAATATCAAAGGATGTTTGAACACACTTAAGCAAACAGAAGAGGGCAACTGCGTGAGTTCTAGAAGGTGTAACAGAGAAGTCTGCTACAAGGGTCCTGGAAAATCTTGTAACTTTCTACAACTGTCCAGTGAATATGGTGGTTTTCTGACCTCAACTGGGAGGGAACATGAAAGATTCTGGGTTGCTTTTATGCCAGACTCCATTCCTCCTTTCAATAGCCCTACAGTGCACTCAGGCCAAGAAGAGGCAAACAGGATTTCCACATTACGTGCCCAGATCCCTGCCAAGAACCTGTTTGCTTATCATTGCGCCCAGACTTGCATGCATAGGAAGCTGGAGGACAGGCAAGACAGTCTGTTGTGCCTATGTAATGCCAGGCTTTGAGTCCACAAATGAATATGTCAAACCTGGCTGTCACCAGATGGCTGCAGAGGGCAGCTCTTCCTTGCACATCACAATCTCAGCACAACAAATTCCACTGTTTCCATTAGCAGGAAACCAAAGATCTCAAAATAAGTTTGTGGGAATCTGGAAGGCAGTTGCTTGACCTATGACCAGTATCGGGGGCCCCGGCAGGCACAGAGTGACATACTTGGAAGTATAGGGACCAGCTACAGATGAGGCTGTGCTATGAAACTAGTCATAAAAATTCAAGCATCTTCTTATACATGGGAGTATGAAGCCATTCACCAGTGATATAGATATCCATCATATAGATATCTCATCAGTCATGTGACTCACCCCAAACCCTAAGAGGTCAGCAAGGGATAAACCAAACTCACTGCCATCAAGTCAAGCAACCCTATAGACAGGGTAGAAATGCCCCTCTGAGTTTTTCAAGACTGTAGTGAAAAATAATTACTAGAAAGCTTAATTTTTCTCCCAAGGAGCTGTTAGTGGGTTTGAACTACTGACCTTATGGCTAGCAGCCCAGCAAATAACCACTATCCCACCAGGTCCCAGCAGCAAGAGATCGAGATCACCCTTTTATAAAGGTGAAGCGATTGAGTCTGTGAAAGAGGAACAAAAATGAAGATGCAGTTGGGAGGGCCTCCTGTGTGCTCTTAGACTTGACTTGGCATGTTCTTTCCTGGGAACACAGGCAGACAACCCCTTGCAGCACGAGGTGAGGGTGATGCCCTTGCATCTTCTTATCACAGGTACCAGGATCAGACCAGAAACCTTGCTCCTAAGTCCAAACTCCTCTGAGAAGATCTCATCAGGAAAAAAAATGCCCATTCTCATGAAGAGATGACTAAAATATAGGTGCTATAACAAAGTGTGATAATAAAGAAACCAGATGGTGCCTGGCTATCAGAAAGACTAGTACCTTGGGTCTTAAAGGCTAATCTTAAAACAAGCATGCATCTAAGTGAGGCATCAACATAGAAGAAGCACACCAGCCTGTGTGATTCAATGACTGCAAGTAATATAATCCAAATATACAGGAGGGAATAATATCAGAGCTTAAATTGTGAATATTTGGTTTGCAGAAGGGTATGGATGACAGTGGAAGCCCAACATCCATTTGCAGGGTTCACACATGGATGGAGTCTCTGGCGAATCCCTTCAGATCCTAGTAGAAGGATGTAAATAGTCCTGCTACCAGACTGCATTGTAAAGTTGATTGTGGCAGACATAATTAGGTTAAAATGTA
Organism: Tenrec ecaudatus; assembly: GCF_050624435.1. Classification (NCBI taxonomy): domain Eukaryota; kingdom Metazoa; phylum Chordata; class Mammalia; order Afrosoricida; family Tenrecidae; genus Tenrec; species Tenrec ecaudatus. The sequence continues at coordinate 40,361,633 of NC_134547.1, read as the reverse complement.
ACGTTTTATCATTTGACACATGTTAAAGCTGCTTCCACTTTTTTAAATGTAAAAGGGAAATATGCATGTTTGAAGACCCTAGTGCAGTGGTTCTCAACCTGTGGGTCATGACCCCCTTGGGGGTTGAACAACCCTTTCACAAGGGTTGCCAAATTCATCACAGTAGCAAAATTACAGTCATAAAGTAACAACAAAAATAATTTTATGGTTGGGTGTCACCACAACATGAGGAACTGTATTAAAGGGTCTCAGCATTAGGAAGGTTGAGAACTACTACCTTAGTGAATCTCCTCTGACCATGCGCCTGTGGCTCAGTTCCGAGGAACTGCATGCTGATTTATCTGCCTACAGATCTCCTCAGTGCTCTCACCATTTCGAATTGAGGACTGTGAAGACCTGAAGGAGCCCTGATGGTGGAGCAGGAAGCTAGTTTGACTGGTAACCACAAGGTTGGCAGTTTGAAACCATAAGCTACTCTTCCGGAGAATGATGAGGTTTTCTGCTCTTAGAGAGATTTACTCTTAGAACCTCTCCTATAGTTTTGCTCTGAATTGGAATCCACTGAAAAATGGTAAGTTGACTTTTTTTGGTCTTGTTTTTTTAGTGCAGTGAGACACATTTAAAAAAATCAGCCAAAAAATAAACAGCAAAGCCTCCTTCTCCGTATCTTTGAAGTTCTGTGTTTTCCCCATGAGTTGACTAATCCATCCAAGGTGAGATGTCAAGACGGGACAATTGTGACATGAACCTTTGGGTGGGGAGATTGTGGGACAGGGGTAGAGCTTGTCCTTGGTAAGACCAAGACATGCTGGTAATATTCTTGGAGAGAGGAACTTCAAGGACAAAGGCTCAGGAGACCCAGCCCAGTGGCTTCTAGGCAGTGGCAGAACAGCAGCATCAGCATCAGCAGCAATGTGCTGGCTTCCAGAGAGCTTTCATTGATCTGGGGCCAGCATGGACTGGAATTGAGCAGGTTGCCTATTCTAGAAGCCAGCGCTGGCTCCCACTCAAAATGCAGGCCTGGCGTCTCCCTAAGGCTCAGCCAGTTCTAGCCTCAGTGGTGGCCAAGTCACTTCTCAGAGTGCAAACTGAGCAGGTGAAAAGAGTCTCTCCCAACTTTACTCGGACCAAGGCATCACATCCCACACACAGCCCTGGCTGTTACACTCATGAACCGTGTTCCTTTGGGCCTCTCACCCACTTCAATGAAAGCTCTTCCCCTCCCAAACAGCTCCTCTAGCCACATGGAAACTTCTTCCAACCTTATTTCTGAGTTCACCCACACCTGGAGTCTGAGGTCAGCAATATGGAGAAATGATTTACCAACCTAACTCCTGGTTCACACAGGATGGCATACTACTTTATTCTCTCAAGATCTCTCTCCTACATTGGCTCCTTTAATGGCTTCCTACCTCTGACCAGCTGGGCCCTGTTCACAGATTTTTAGGTGGGTTGCGGGTAGGGAGGTAGGGAGATAAATAGTCTTGGTTTTCCCATTTGCAGAATGGGAGGAGGCAGGTAAGAAGGGATCTCCAAAAGCTTTCCTAGTGCAATAATAGTCCATGATTCTGGCTACAACAGCCCATGAAAGGGTCCATTCAGCCTCCATCCTTCCTGTTGTCTTCAGGCCAACTCAAAGGGCCATCCAAGATAAACCAAACCAGTTGCCACCAAGTTGATCCAACTCCGTTGACGCTATGTGTTTCACAGTAGGACTGTGCTCCCATGGGTTTTCCAAGGCTGCCTGTCTGGAAGCAAACCTCGGGTCTTTCTTCCAAGACACCTCTGGGTAGACTCAGACGACTAACTTTTTTCATTTAGTAGCCAAGTGCATTCCATCTTTACACTATCATGGACTCCCATTAACCAGTCTCGGGAGGCAAAAGCATTTGAGGGAGAAGGAAGGGCATTTGAGCGATCTGAGTTTTTCCCTTAACCAGATTTTGGATCTGCCAAGTTCCCAGCTCTTCCAGTCCCAACATCCTTCCTGCCCCTGGGCATCACAAACATAAATGTTTGTGAAAAAAAATTAAAATAAAAGGTTATTTAATGTAAATTAAAAATACTTGTAAAACCCAGTCGTAGAGTGTGGGTGAGATGAGTTTGATTGCCAGCCAGTGTACCTCAAACACCAGTCAGTAGAGGTGTCTGTGTTGCTATGGTCCTGAGCAGATTTAAATTGAGCTTTTAGAGTAAGACAGATGAGAAAGAAAGGCCTGTACACCTACTTGTGAAAATCAACCAATGAAACCCTATGGGGGCGGGGGGGGAGTCTGATCTATAATCAATCATGTTGATGGCAAGGATTGAACAGAGTTTTGCTCCATTGTGCAATGGCAAATAACAACAGCAATAACATAAAATATTTCTGAACTCTTTAACGCTCATTGGTTTTAGTGGATAGAAACATATGAACATAGGTGGGGGGGTTTTCTATACAGTTTTATTGGCATATAATTCACATATTATACAATTCAATAATTCAATCACATCAAAAATTATACAATAATCACCACAATTACTTTTAGAACATTTTCTTCAATCTTGTACTAATTGCTATTAGCTCCCCATTTCCTCCCCAATCTCCCCTGCCAATCTACAAGGAAGCATTAATCCAGTTATTGTCTCTATAGATTTACCTACCTTGGATTTCATATACAGAAAAACATTTAAAAATAAGCAAACTACAATAACAGAAAACTACCATATATACTCGAGTATAAGCCAAGTTTTCCAGCACATTTTTAATGCAGTTTTTGTGGTAAAATTATTCAGGTCAGCTTATACTCAAGTATATATGGTAACAAGAATAAAAAAGTAAACATTAAAAACCAGAATCAGATCAGACAGGATTCACCAAGGGCTTAATCCACATGTATTTTCCCTTCACTTCAAGAAAAAAAAAAAACAACTTTAAAATGGGTCAAAAGGGAAATCAAATGATAAAATTCTGTCTGCCACAATTGACTTTATAATGCAGTCTGAAAATAGGGCTTATTCACATCCCTCAACTATGGTCAGAGGGGATTCACCTGAGACTTCATCCATGTAAGGACCCTGCAAATGGATTTTGGGTTTCCACTGTCATCCATACCCTTCTGCAAACCAAGTGTTCACAGTTTAAGCTCTGATATCACTCCCTCCTTTATATTTGGATATAGTTGTGGTAGTTACATAATCTGTTGTCAATTTGAGACTTATAAGTGAAGGGGTGGAGTTTACATGTCAATCAGGTCACAGCTTGATGACATCATTTGGAGGCCCTAAGGAGATAAATCGTTCACTGGAGGCGGATACTCACATACTCCCTGTGAGATATTTCTGACGAGAAGCCACATGAAGCTACCCTGATGCAGCCAAAGCCCTCGGAGCTGGAGGTGCCACTGGGAGACCCCTGCCAGCACTCAGATGCTCATAATGCCACTGGATCCACAAGACTTCCCACCCACTGCCCTGTGATCTTCCTGCATTTGGTGTCATTGCATGTGTTTCATGAGTCTGAAGAGGACTTTTTATACTGGTATTGGACATATGTGCTAATATCGGTCTTATGGACTTGATCTGGACTGGGCTGGGATGCTTTCTCAATATTCAATTGCTCTTGTATATAAAGCGCTTTCCTATACACATATGTGTATCTATTAATTTGTTTCTCTAGACAACCCAGACTAAAACAATATTCATATTATTAACAGTCCTTGGATCACACAGGCTGGTGTGCTTCTTCCAAAGCTGATGCCTCACTTAGATGACTGTTTACTTTAAGATTAGCCTTTAGGACCCAAGGCACTAGTCTTTCAGATAACTGGGCACCACCTGGTTTCTTCACCATACTTTCCTATAGCACCCACATCTTCAGGGATCTCCTCATGTGATTGAGCATCAAGCAGGGCCATGTTCCCTGAACTAATTGTTCTTAGATTGGGGCTAGAATTAAGTGTAAACGCCAAATCCATTCATGAATCTATAGTTTATATATGTCTCTGGTTCACCTTACAGACATCATTGTCAGTTTACATTCACAAACATTATCAATCATCCTTCTGGGGAATCACTTCCACTGCCATCAAGTCAATGTTGACTTACAGAGACCCGTTAAGGCAGGGTAGAACTGCCCTTAGGAGAAGCCAAGTCTGTAAATCTTTACAGGAGTAGAAAGCCTCATCCTCCCCCTGCGAGTTGGCTGGTATACTTTGTTTCTTCCACTGGGCATGCATTACATGTCTTATGTGAGATGATGATGTCTCATATTATCTGCACACACACCACCCACACAATGTGAGATGGTCAGGTTGGGGCCAATCACTTTGGAAAAGAAAATAGCAAGGCTGGACCTACACACAGGGTCACCAATAATACAAGGTTAAAAAGGGACTCAACAAAGGGATTCCCCCAAATTTCATTTGCCAGATGCTATCATACAGGAGCATGACTGTTCCGACTTGATCTACTACTTTCTAGAAGATGAGGTCTCCAGGTGATCTCACAAATTGTAGGATGGCACTAGCAAGACATTCCCTGACTCCCCCCGGCTTAAGAGTGCCTTTGGGCAGAGTGGTGTATGGCGATGCCAATAGAGTGAGCTGCCTGTCCGGGTCTTCCAGAGCAAGTACCAAGGGTGGCACTTGACTGAAAAGAAAAAGTAAACCCATGGGGGAAATGGTGGGCTTAAAACACTCAATTACACAACAAAGCAAACAAAGTTTAATGCTTACAAATAATGTCCAAAACAACAGGCATTTGGTGATGGGTTCTTGGGAGACCCATTACATTGTTCTTTCTACTTCAATGTATATTTGAAATTTTCTATAATAAATAGCTTTCAGAAGCAAATAAAAAGCCTTGCTTGAAAAAGCAGTGACTTGAGTTTGAGTCATCTTGGGAGAAACAGTCAAGTGCAAGGCTAGTTACTCACTGACTTTTCACAGTGACCATGAAATAGGCACTACTACTGTGCCTGTTCTACAGGAAAGTGACCAGAACACAAAGAACTTAGCAAAGTGGCAGCACCAGGGTACCATGTGCAAGGCTGTGCTTTAACAACGTGCAGAATTAGCGCTCGTTTCAGCCTAGAACAATCTCAGTCCAGTCAAGGACAGAAACAAGGAGGCAACGGACAAAAGCACACAGTCAGCACCATAGCGGTGAAACAAGTTTAAGAGTACAAGCAGTGATACGTTGATAACTATTATATCTGATTTTGTTCTAAACTTGTATCCTCAGCTCGCTTATGTAAATTGAACTTGACATTAATATTTCAATCAAGTGGATATGTATGCTGAGTGAAAATCAAATCAAACCAACTGCCACCGAGTTTATTCTGACTCACAGTGACCATATAAGAGAGAGTAGAACTGTCCCTTCGGGGTTCCATGGCTGTATGTCTTCACATGTGCAAACCCCGGAGAAGGCATCATCCTTGGTAAAGTAGAGGGAGAGTGAAACAGGAGACCCTCAACAGTGGCCCCAGTGATGGGCTCAAACCTACCAACAATTGTGAGGATGGCACAGGACTGGGCTAGTTTGTTTCTGCTGTACACAGGGTGGCTATGAGTCAGCACTGACTCGATGACATCCAACAACAACTTTACATAAACAGCTGGCTGCATCGCTCTCCTCAGCAGCACTGGCGGTTTCAATCAGCTGACCTTGCAGTTGGCAATCCTGTTTCAGCTGGGTCTGCCATAGCAGCTCTAAATTACTCCTAGAGCAGACTCCCTGGGACACAAGTTCATGATTCAGCTCTGGGCTTCGTCACATAACGGAACCACACAAGTCCAGAGTGCAGAGGAAAGTTCAGAGGCAATGCTGTCTCTCCCTGAGATTATGTGGCTTTTTCTGGATCTGTGAAGCTATAACAAGCTAAATCACTGCTTCAGACCCAGACACCAAAACACCGAAGCTACTTTGACATCCCAGAGCCTACTTTTTTTTTCCACTCTGAGCAACAAAATAGGTGTTGTTTGTCATCAAGTAGATTCCTGCTCACTGGGGCTGTGTGAATAGACAAAGTAAAATTGCCCCAAAGGGTTTCAAAGCTATAAATCATTACAGAGGCAGCCTGCCATTGTTCCTGCTGTGCAGGAAATAGAGAAGTTGGATTAACCCAGCTGGTCAGTTCAAACTGGCAACCAACCTATTGGCTACCAGTCGAGCGCTTTAAGCCTTAGCCACCAAGCCTAATCGCTCAACCAAGGTTCGTTATTACAAAGTTGTTCTCGGTCGATGGCATCAGGTAAGTTCCCACTCACAGCTAGTCCAAGTACAACAGGACAACGCAATTCTGTGCCCTGCTCACAATTGTTGTGCTTGAGTCCACTGCTACAACCACGGTGTAATCTATCTCCTTCTTGTCCCAGACCCTCTACTTCACCAAGCCAGACATCTTTCTTCAGGGACAAGTCCCTCCTGGTAACATGTCCGAAGCACATGAGATAGTCTTGCCATGCATGCTTCTTCGAGCAGTCTGGCTGCACTTCTAGGAAACCAAAGGAACATCTGTTTGTTCCTCCGGCAGTCCATGGTACTTTCGATATTCTTTGCCAACGCCATAGCTCAAATGCACCAATGCTTCGGCAGGCTTCCGTGTTCACTGTCCAGCTTTCAAATGCAATGGAGTGACTGAAAATACTATGACTTGGGTCAGGAGCACCTTAAGCCTCAAAGACACATCTCTGCTTTTCAATACTTTAAAGGGGTCCTTTGAAGAAGCTTTACCCAATGCAATATGTTGTTTTATTTCTTGAGTGCTGCTTCGATGAGTGTTTATTGTATAAAGTAATGTAAAACTCTTGAAAACTTCAATATTCTCTTCACGTATCCTAATGTTTATTAGTACAGCTGTGAGAATCTCTATATTCTTTATGTTGTGGTATAATCCACACTGAAAGATGAACTCCTTGCTTGATTTTATCAATAAGGCTCAGTGATCTCCGGGGTCTGATATAGTAGAGAAGATTCCAATTTCACAAAGGAGCCAGAACTGGTGGCTTGGTCTTTCTTCTCCACTCCAAGGGCAGAAAGGTGTTTCCTACACTAGCTAGGACAATGAAAGGGTCCATGTGTTCCCTTCCCCACTAAAGGCTAGCTATTGATAGCTAAAGCCCACTGAAGCCTAGGAAGGCTCCAGAGCCTGCAAAGACCCTTCCCAGATGGTGGAGCCTATTTCTAACGCCTGGTCCAAGCACATACCACATCCCAGATCCAAGACACATAGCTTATAGTGGTCCTTGTGTAATAGAGCTAACGAACTCCTGTCTGGATATGATACAATGGGGGACACCTGCCCAGTAAGAAGATGTCTCTATGCCTCAGTGTTCCCAACTTCTAAAACACAGAAAAAGCCCCCTAAGCACTCTCCAGGGGACCAATATCTTAATTAACCAGACCCCACTCACTAGCATCTTCAACTCATTGCAATGTTTGCTCTTCTTCGTAAAAGAGCAAGGTGAAAATAGAAACCCCTAATGGGAATTTATCTTTTAGAATGTTCTTCAGAGATAGGAGGCTGGCATATTGCCAGGAGACAGCATGGCCAAGGGATGGAGCCCAAAGGCCAGGTTCAAATCCCCGCCCCACAGGTAGATTGATTACTCTGTGCCTCAGATTCTGTGTGCAGAATCCAAAGACAATAATAGTACCTATTCAGTGGGTTTCTCATAAAATTCATATTTGAAATGTACTTACAAGATCAGTGCTCAATACATAGACACCACTGAATCTGATAACTTTTTAAAAATAGACAAAAACAAAGTCAAAATTCAAAAGAAAAATGGATTTGACTGAGCCTGTACATTAGCTAACACAAAGACTCAATGAAATAAAATGAAAAAAAATGCTCAGCATATCTGTGGCGCACATGTATCTTCTGATAAACATGACCTCTATTATTGTGAGTCCCCAGTTGGCACAAACAGCTATGTACCCGAAAGACACAGGTTGTCCATGAGTTGGAATCAACTTAATGCTTAGTAAGTTATCACCACTGGTGTTCCACTGCTAGAGTTTTATCATCATTATAAAATTCTGATTGGGGAGAAGAGGAGAAAAATCAGCACAGACCAGACTGGCCAGCCCAAGGTCCTGAGGTACAGAGAAGAGGGGATACGTGGGAGGAAGAGGGCAGGGCTGGGAAAGGAAGACAGGGGCTAGATAAAATCTTGGCAGCGGGATCTTGGAGAGCCAGCTCCCCAGGCCTTAGAAGTCAGGCTAGTCTTCAGTTCCCATCATTCCAGTCCCATGTCCCATTTGGGCCTGATGCTCAGGCTTTCAGATTGTTCTAGGGTCCAGGATGCGCTTTGTCTAGAAAGTAGCCCCATCTCAGACATGGGCCCATCCTTCTTTAGCTGCCGGAGATGACCTCTCCAGGAAGTGGACATAGCTCAGCTGCTGGGGAGACTTCTCCACTTCCACCAAGGCCCTTTGAGAAGAAAAACGATACTTGCCAGTGTCCTCGCCCCCAGGGAAGACCACATATTTGGTACAAATGCTAGTGATAGACTCCAGCCATACTCTAGGTTGCTTGGGAAGTTGGTCTGAATTAAGCAGGAATCATGTGGTCACAGTCTGAGTCTAATGACTTAATTTCCCAATCATCTCCTTTGCAGTCTTCTCAAGGAGCAGAATAAAATCACAAGGAAGGGCAAGTTTTGAAGGAAAGGAAACAAAAAACAAGCAAACCTTCATGTTCTTCAGAGCCACACCCCTTGAATCTGACCTAACTCTTTAGGGGAGCCAGAGAAATGCCTTTGCCTGAGACTCACATCAGTCCATCCAACCAGGAGGCTCCGAGAAGCCAGTTGTGTATGCCATGGCCTACGTCTGGAGCCCGCAACCTGGATGACTTGGACTTGGCACCAGGGTGCACAGTTGCTACAGAATAAGGGTAGGGTTGATATGCCCTGGTCTCCATAGTCAGGACCACCCTGGACAGAACAAACCAGTTGTTTATCCCTTAAGACCAAAGGAGAAAAAACAGCTACCTCCCGGTAGCTAATAGCTATTCATGTGCCTTAATGGCAATTATCCATTGCCATTAAGTCAATTCTGACTCATGGTGATGATATATGTTGCAGAGCAAAACTGTGTTCCACAGGGTTTTGTCAAGGTTCTGATCTTCCAGAATCAGGGGGGTGGGCCTTTCTTTCAAGGCTCCAATGGATAGGTTTGAGCCATCAGCCTTTCAATTAGTAATAGAGTACCTTATTGTTTGTACCACCGGGCATGCCATATTGGTGACCTAGGGTCACTTATAATTTGGCTGATAAATAAAGTAATTGCTAACATTCACCAACCCTTACCATAGGCTCTCAGTTGGAGCTGACCAGTGGTAGCTGGTACTAGTATTTTGTGCCAGGTATCATGCCAAGTCTTTTATATTTAGCCTTTTTTTTAACTTTAGCTGCATTTTTTTATATGACCCCAATTTTATAAAGGAGTGAACTGAGAACTAGGTTAAGCAATGCCCAAAATCACATCTGGAAAGTGGCAAAGGCCCCACTCTGGAGTCTGGGCAGGAAAAAGACCCCTCCCACCTCACTGTTGGTTGATTGCACAAATGATCCCAATCATATCTCCGTGAATCGACAATTTCATGGTGCCCTTGCACGATGACTTGGCTTAGCCAGGTGCCTAGCAATGGAATGCAAGCAGGGACTTGGTAAAGCCCTTGAGATTTCCATTTGCTCTGCTGGTCTTCTGCCACTGTGGAGAAATATCTTGGCTTGCCTGATGGCAGAATGTGCAAGGAGAGTCTACTTGTCTCAGTAGTCTATTCTAGACCAGGCAGCTCCCAGTTGACCTGCCAGTTGACCTCAGAAGCATGATCAAGGGCAGCCCCGATCAGCAGAGCCAGGCCCACTCAGATCAACAACACTGCCCAGTCAATCCTTGGATGAATGGGAAGTAGCTCGTTCTTAGTCTCTAGATTGGCGGTGCTTTCCTACCCAACAATAGTTAACTAATATACGAACTATATTGTTCATTCTATTTAACATAGGGGAAAAAACACCTGAGAATTAATAGGGTAAACTGTGATGCTACATTGGATGAAAAACCTGTTATAAGGACTTGCTGTAACTGAGGAATTGTCAGTGTTTGGAGTCTGAGTCCTAGAACTCTTAATCACTTCCACCTTCCGATCGAGCCATATCTGTGGTCCCCGCTCTAGTCACACCTGTGCACTGTGTTACTTGCAAAGAACCAATTTTTGCCTTGCTGCTTTTCTAGTATATACTTAAGGCAATGTTCTACCACGTAGCAGGAGGCATGGCACCTTTCTTCAATGCCACCGTAACATAAAGCTACGCCTCTGTTTTGGTTATCTATTGTTGAAACACAAACCACCCCATTATAACTTCTTATGGTTCAGTGGACTGGCAAGGCTCAGTTGGACAGCTCTATAGGTCTATAGCTACAGTCAGGTAGAAGGTGGGCTCAGACATTGGGAGCTTAATTGAACTGGCTAGACGGCAGGATCAGTGAGGACACTGGGGAGACTAGGCTCCTTTCCAACTATGTTCTGTCTCTTGGTCTTGCTCTCTTCATGTGGAGAAGGCATGTTTTACATGGCTTCTTCATGTGACCGTTTCACATGGGTTCTCTACGTGATCTCTATGTAGTTTCTCCAAATAGCTTTGCCGCATGATGTCACCAGCATAGTAGCTGCAATTCTCATATGATAGCTCAGGGTCCTTAAAGGAATGAAGGCAGAAGCTTCCAGCCTATGTCCCTTCTACTGGTTTCTACAGTTGCAAGGTCTGCCCTGATTTAAGGTAGGGAAATAGGCTCTACTTTCAATGGGACAGAAAACAAAGACACTGTAGTCATTTCAGCTTACCGCCCACTGGTGGCCCTCTCAGCCTTAAACTCTGTCCATCTTGCCCGGCTATCAAAAGAGATAGTGTCTGGGGTCTTCAAGGCTTGAAGATAAACAAGCGGCCATCTAGCTCAGAAGCAAAAAAGTCCACATGGAAGAAGCACACCAGCCAGTAGTGTGATCACGAGGTGCCAAAGGGACCAGGTATAAGGCATCATAAAAAAAAATAAATTATATATATATATATATATATACCACATTGAATGAAGGGGGAAGTGCAGAGTGGAGACCCAAGGCCCAAGTGTTGGCCACTGGAGATCCCCTCATAGAGGGGTTTAGGAGAGGAGATGGGTCAGTCAGGGTGCAAGGTAGTACCGACAAAGAGCACAGCTTTCCCCCAGATCCTGGATGCTTCCTCCCTCCAACTATCATGATCCGAATTCTACCTTGCAGGGCTGGATAGGGCAGAGGTTGTACACTGGTACATATGAGGGCTGGAGGCACAGGGACTCCAGGGTGGATGATACCTTCAGGATCAAGGGTGTGAGGGGCGATGCTGGGAGAGCGTAGGGTGAGTGGGTTGGAAAGGGGGAACTGATTACAGGGATCCACATGTGACCTCCTCCCTGGGAGAGGGACGGCAGGGAAGGGGGGGAAGGGAGACTCTGGATAGAGCAAGGTATGACAAAATAACGATATATAAATTACAAAGGGCACATGAGGGAGGGGGGAGCGGGGAGGGAGGGGAAAAAAAAAAGAGGACCTGATGCAAAGGGCTTAAGTGGACAGCAAATGCTTTGAGAATGATTGGGGCGGGGAATGTATGGATGAGCTTTATACAATTGATGTATGTATATGTATGGATTGTGATAAGAGTTGTATGAGCCCCTAATAAAATGTAAAAAAAGAAAAGGGAAGGAAAAAAAAGAAAGAAAAGAAAATGGTTAGGGCAAAGAATGTACAGATGTGCTTTATACAATTGATGTATGTATATGTATGGACTGTGATAAGAGTTGTACGAGCCCCTAATAAAACGTTTAAAAAAAAAACTCTGTCCATCTAAGGCCAGTGGCGGCACAGATCCTGACATGAAGCAATGGTAGACGTTATGCTCTCATCCTCACTTGACAGCAGGCCTGGGATGGGTTGGCAGTATATGCTTTTAATAACCAAATGGTAGGTTTCCTTCAGAACCACAGATGGATTCATGAATAAACACCACACCATATCAGCAGCCTTTGAACTCCAGAATTATTTTTAAGAAATCCAGATATCCCTTTAAGAATATATTTGTGGGTCAACAAACAAGCCTTGAACTATTTATAGGCTTTTCCATTTTTGTCAGTGACTTTCTTTTTATTGTTTTTTGTTGTTGCTGCTGCTGTTATTGTTTTGTTGACCTTGGCTTCCTTGGTTGTTTCATTTGGCTTTGCCTGGTTTTTGCGTTGATTAATGTCTCTGCAGGTCTATCTAGATAAGATAGGCGAGATAAATAATTCAGAGAGGAAAAGAACAGGACCAATGGTTCCGGGGGGATATGGGAGAAGGGAGGTGGGAGAAAGGAAGGGGGGGTGGGGACCAACCCAGGGACAGAGGAACAACAATTGTATTAAAATCAATGGAAAGAAGGACATGGGGTGCCTAGTGGGGCTTAATCAAGGGCAATGTAGCAGCGAGGAATAACTAAACCCAAATGAAAGCTGAACATGATGGTGGGACAGGAGGAAAGCAAAAGGAAATAGAGGCAAGAACCAGGAGACAAAGGACATTTATAGAGACCTAAATACATGCATGTACATATGTAAATATGTTATATATAACAAGAGGAAAATAGAACTATGCACTCATATATATGTTAAGAATTAAGATGGCAGATGGACCTTGGGCTTCGACTCCAGTACTCCCTCTATACAAGAACAGTTCATTCTAACAATCCAGCATTCCGTGATGCTCATCTTCCTGACACAATCGCCGAAAACAAAGTGGGTGCATAAGCAAATGTGGTGAAGAAAGCTGATAGTGCCCAGCTATCAAAAGATATACCATCTGGGGTCTTAAAGGCTTGAAGATAAACAAGCTGCCATCTAGCTGAGAAGCAACAAAGCCCACATGGAAGAAGCACACTAGCCTGTATGATGCTGAGATGTTGATGGGATCAGGTGTCAGGCATCTAAGACCCAGAACAAATTCATAACCAATGTGAATTGGGGTGGGGGTGGGGAAGGGCATGGAGTAGAGACCCAGTGCCCATCTGTAGACAATTGGACATCCCCTCACAGAGGGGTCACAGGGAAGGGATGAGCCAGTCAGGGTGCAGTATAGCACTGAAGAAACACACAACTCTTCTCTAGTTCTGTGGCGCTTCCTTCTCCCTACTATCATGACCTCAATTCTACCTTACAAATCAGATTAGACTAGAACATGCACACTGCTACAGACAGAGTGTGCAACACAGGGAATCCAGGATAGATAAATCTCCCAGGGCCAACAATGAGAGTAGAAATACCAGGAGGATTAGGAGAGGGTGGGGGAGAAAGGGAGAATTGATCACAAGGATCACCCTATAGCCCCCTCCCAGGGGGACGAACAATGGAAAAGTGGGTGAGGGGCGACAGAGGACAATGTAAGATATGAAAATAATAATCTAAAACTTATCAAGGGTTCACGAGGGAGGGAGGGAGATGGGGGGAGAAGAAATGGGGAGCTGATATCAGTGGCTCAAGTGGGAAGAGAATGCTTTGAAAATGATGGTGGTGGCATATGTGCAAATGTGCTTGACAACTGGATGAATGTATGGATTGTGATAAGAGATGCAAGAGCCCCCAATAAAAGTATTTTTTTAAAGAATATAATTACGGATGATCATCAAATGACCCCATTCCAACTGTTGTGCACACACAGAGATGTTCAGAAACGTAAGGTGGTCAGGTACTTTACAAAGACCTCATTCTGGAAGTGGGCATCTGTGAGCTGAAGGTTCCCTTGGGCCTTGGGGCGGGCAGTTCTCTCTCTGGGAAGAAAAGAAACTCAACTTGGCTGAGATTTTAGCAGAGGCCTGGGGGTCTGTTGTGTGGAGAGCCTTAATCATTTCACTACAAGGCATAATTAGCCTCTGGCTCCAAATTCATCTTCTCTGTGATAGTTAGGTTTCTTATGCCAACATGACACCTATAAGGTATGGGTGGAGTTTAGCCTGCCAATCAGATAGCAGCCAGGTGATGTTCCTTGCAGGTGTGGCCTAGACCTCACCTAAGACTCTGTGGAGGGCAGCCTCTGTCTCTCTTCTTGTTGTCTGGCCCATGTGCTGCCCGATCTAGCTGCTCCGCTTCATCACGTGTGCCATTAATTGGTGCCACTGCTCTGTCCTACCTTGCTGAGCCAAGCTCATGTTGGCTGATTCCACTCATCTCAACGAGCCATACCACCAGCCAGCCACCTGGCATCACCACCCCGTACGGCTCCTCTGTGACCTGCTGTGCCACATTGTACTATAGGCCTCGCTGTACCTGCTGCGTGGCTTCCTAGTCTCTGCTTCTTTGAGCCCAGTGGCTGTGTCAGCTGGAAAGACTTGCAGTATATTTACTCACCCACAACAGTGGGTCGGATGCAGCTTTCTGTACTGCTTTGTGCTCTGCTTTGCTGTTACCTTCCTTGTCACTATAGAAACTTAGCCACTCATATGTACTCATAGTATCCTGGTTTTGCTTCTCTTGAGAACCCTGTCTAATACGAGCTCTAATGGGTTACTTAGAAGAAGTATCCTTAAGTGAATTCAGCATTCCACTTTCTCAAGAACAGCTCTGAGAACTCAGCAACAAATGCTGCCATGAGGTCTGAGAGCAGTGACGGCTGCATAGGGACAGCATTGTATCTTGCTGTGAGAAAATACACTTTACTGCAGGCAGAGCTCAGGGAGACCTGTAGGGTAGTCATTCCTCCCCGCTCTTCCAACAACCATACCTTGTAACACATGGGACCTAGACACAAAATCCTTAAGCTTTCTGCACTTGACACCACGCTCTCTGCCTCTAGAAACCCCAGCCTGGCCCCCAAAATATGTGTTGTGTATAAACCCTAACCCTGTCGATGTAATGCCATTGAGGAGCAGGAGTTGCTTTGCTAAGTTCGTGAGAGAGACCACATCAGTGGAGGGTGTATCTTAAACCAAACATCTTTGTGACATAAAAGGAGCAGGTGGCCACAGAAAGAAACACAGACACAGGGAAAGACACATATGCAGAGCTGAAGATCACCAAGAACCCACGGAAGATAAATTGAAGGGGCAAGAAAGGTATCCCAGAGCCAACAGAGAGGGACTTCCACTAGAGATGACACCCTAAATTCACATTTCTAGGCCCCTAAAGGGTGACAGAGTAAAAGCCCCCATGGTAATCACCAACTTGTGGTCTGTCTGTCATAGCAACACTAAGTCACAACCCTTTCCAGGTTCAGGCAAACAGTAGTGATCCAGGGCACACATGTCCACACCACTCTGCTCTCCATAGGTCCCATTCCTCCAGCTCGGTAGGCACATAGTGACTCGGTGCCACTGAGAATTCGTGTGAATTTGACATCTCAAATGATGAGTCAGCAGAAGAAAAGTCCAAGCAAAGGCAAAGTCTGCATCTTTGGGTCCCCATAGCGATTAACCTTCCACCAAATTCCCTCCGATTACTGAACAAGGATATGAATAACCTTACCCACATGGTACAGCAAAAAGTGAATTAATACAGATATCAAAACTTCCTACCATCGAGTCAATGCTGACTCACAATGACCCTATAGGACCGGGTAGAGCTGCCCTCGTGAGTTTCTGAGACTGATTTTTAAGGAAATAGAAAGTCCTGTCTTTCTCCCAAGGAGTGGCTAGTGGTTTCAAACTGCCAACCTTAAGGTTAGCAGTCCAATCTGTAACCACTACACCACCAGGGCTCCTTAATACAGATGTAATTAGGTTAAAAGTTAACATCTTAACATTTATTTTCCCTTTGGGCCCATTTTTAATTTGTTCTAGTTTTTGTTTTCTGCTTTCTTTTGAACTGAGGTTTTCTGTGCTTTATTTTGTTATTGTTAATGTCTGTGTGCATGTGCGTGTATGTTTGTGTATGGGGGCGGGGGTGGAGGGACAGCATTGTATAGTTTTCTTTATATGAAATCCAAGAGAGGTAAATCTCTAGAGACAGTAACTAGATTAGTAGCTTTCTAGGGTTATGGCAGGGGAGGTTGCGGGGAGTTGGGGAGCTAATAATAAGTACAAAACTCAAGAAAATGGTCTAAAACTGATTGTGCTGATGATCCCCAACTCTTTTAGTATTTGTACAAGCAGCACACAGCAAGCTACTTTGTCTACATGAAGAAACACTCATTTTTTATAAAACATATAATCACCATGGTTTATCTTCAGTCACTTTTTTTTCTTATTAGAGAAATAGAAACATATCCAAGAAACAAAATATGCAAGAGCAGAGAGGAAGGGAAATGGAGAAAGTAGAAGGGTTAGGGGGCACAAGGAGACACAAGCCCTGCACCAGGGACAGCCAGCCTCAGCGTTAGTTAGCTCAGTGTGTTCAGGCTAAGAAGTCAATACTAGTGGTGCCAGCTTCTCCAGTTTTCAGAATCTGGATTTCTAAGTGACATCCTATCTTTAAAAGCTGGCTCTTTTTATTTCTTTTTTAATTGAGTGGGCTCAATAAAATAGCCTTGGAATTTGGATTTGAGTGCCCAATTTGCAACCTCATTTATCAGATGCTGCCACCTGCCCCGGGGTCTCCTCCTCTTCCGAGCTCTCAGTTTCTCCATCTGAAATGAGCTAGTTGGGCTGGTTACCAAACATGCAGGAAGGGGTGAGCCCAACCCACAGTGAGATTTCAGAGTGATTAACCAATCCATCCAGAGGATCTGTCAGGTATCATGATACCACCCCACGATGTTCCTCTACGAAAAAAGATAGCTGCTCAATCAAAAGACACACGACCAGAAGGCCCATCTTGGAGACTTGCGATGGAAAGCATGGCCGCCAGGGCAGAGACAACACAGCAGGGGGGCCCACAACCGAAGTGGTGCAACCTAAGCTTTTGTCCCATCCGCCAGCCCCATCTGCCTCCGGTATAATTTTATACCTGTCCCTCTTATCACTTTCTGTCTTGAACTAGTGTCTGGGCACAGAGCGCCTCCTTACTACACGCTCCTTCCTGAAGGTGGAGGCTGTGCCACCCACTCTCTGCAGGGAGCTGCCCATCACCACCTTGCACCTTCCCTCAAACCAAGTGCTGGGATCTCCTGAAACGGCTCAGGAGCGCCTCCATCTGAATCTAGCTCACGACATCCAGCTAAACTCACGGTCACTGAGTCTATACTGACTCATAGCAAGTCCTTCTGTGGGTTTCTGAGACCCTAAGTGTTTATAGGAGTAGAAAGCCCAGTCTGAGTCCTGGTGAATCTCTTTTCATGGCAACATTCCCCACAGCCTGGCCTCTATCTTCTCACTCCTAGTTAAACTTGTTCTGAGCAAGTTTCCTTGACTTCAAGCTAAAATCTGGGTTACTAAGGGGAGGGCAGTGGAGGAGAATCTAATAAATCTTAGAATACTCGTGGCTTGAGGGGGAAAAAAATCTTACATACTGGTGTCATGAAACAACTTTCCAGCTGTCTTTGAAGAGAGCAGGATTCAGAAGATACTATTGTATTCAAGATGTGTTAGATCAAACTGTGAGAGGCATAAGGGTTATGCTTGAAAGAATGCCCTTAGCCAATTCTGATAGTTAAAGGAAAAAGTTTCCGAAGTTTCCAGAAATTCCAAGGAGAGGAAGTTTCGTGCTCAGGGGTTCACAGACCATGGCCCCATGGGACAACTTGGTTTCATGTATTTAGTTTTGCTGTTCAAACTTCAGACTCTTTTCATTTTTACTGAGCTCAGAAGAAAAGAGAGAAGGAGCCATTTGTTCCCCAAGAGTCAGGGAAAATCCTAGAGTCTTCCACAGAGGGTCACTGCCGCAGATCACATGGGAGAAGGATCCCAATTCCTGCACATCCTCCCCCTGTCTGCTGGGGGCCAGGCCTGCAAACCCAGTGGCTAAAGAATTCCAACTGGGTGTGGAGTCCAGTCAGTGCAGCCATTAGGCTAGTGTTGAGCCTTGGGTCCCTAGAAGCCTTTCCAAGGACAAGACAAGACAGTCACTGCCATTGAGTCAATGGTGACTCATAGTTTCTGGGACTGTAACTGTTTACTGGAGCACAAAGCCCAGTCTTCCTCCCTCGGAGCTGCTGGTGGTTTCAAACTATTGACCATGAGAATCACAGCCCAACATGTAACCATTACACCACCAAGGAAGCTCACATTGAGTCCCTGGGTGAAGGGACTAAAGTGAGTCCTGGCACTTGGCATGCTGGGCTCTTGCCATGCTTGGCTTAGAGAGCATCTCTTGAAAATGTCAATCAAATGAAACAGGTCCTCCCAGGACACCTCAGCCCCAATCCCTGACTTCCTCAACATCACCATCAGTTGGGACAGGTGACTCATGCACCCAGTTATCACTCCCCAGTGCCTATCTCCAGGTGCTGTATGCCAGGTGTCTTCAGTAAGTGACGGAGGCAAGTGTAGTGCAGCCATTTTATAGGCGAGGAAAGTAGAGAATGAATAGACAGTCCTGAGTTTAAATTCCAGTGTTGTCATCATTTTGAGCCACTTGTAAAATTAGAGAATGCTTACTTCAAAAAGTCTTGATTTTTAAAAAAGCCTTAATAAAGTACAAATATAATTTTAAATTAGTATATATATAATATATATTAATAATAGAGAATTTGGGGCCATATCCAGGCACATATAGTCAACTTTAGAACTGCCCAGTACTCTTCCCCCAAACCCTGAAGCTAGTGTGGGCTCCCACCCTACCTCTCTCTCAATTCCTGTGATCAAGGAGACCCTGACAGACACCTACTGAGTCAGAATTGTCAGCAGTGGAGCTAATGCTATTTACTCAGTCAGCCAGCCCCCTAGGTTATTTGATGCATAAGAAGTAACCGTCCAGCAAGAAAACATGAGAGGGTTTAGACCAGTGGTTCTCAACCTGTTGGCTCGCAACCCCTTTGGGGGTCGAACGACCCTTTCACAGGGGTCCCCTAAGACCATCAGAGAATCCATATGTCTGATAGTCTTAGGAACTGAGACACCGCTCCTCTGTCATCTCCAGGCGGGTCCACCCACTTGCAGATACGCCCACATACGAGTTCCCGAAGACTTGAAGACTGTTACCCATGCTACACCATGCTTCAAGACAAAATTTCACTTATTTGTAATTAGAAAGACATATTTCACAACATATAATTACCATATTGTTTTGTGATGAATCACTATGCTTTAATTATGTTCAATTTGCAACAATGAAATTACATCCTGCATATCAGATATTTACATTACAATTCATAGCAGTAGCAAAATTATAGTTATGAAGTCGCAACAAAAATAGTTTTATGGCTGGGGGTCACCACCACATGAGGAACTGTGTGAAAGGGTCGCGGCATGAAGAAGGTGGAGAACCCTGGTTAGAAGCTGTGTACCAAGCAGGTGCTGATCTCCCTAGGAAGCTGTGCATCTGCACAGAGCCTCAGACTCCAAAGGGCTCTCGGGACTGAAACCATCTCCCAACCCGAAGACAGAGTCCGCCAGGGAAAGCTGTGTGAAGCAGGGGCCAGGGTGAATTTTGACTTGGCCCCAGAAAGCACCCTTTGGACACTTCCCCCAATAGCATCTGGCAGATCAGCCTTAGGCACAGCCCCGGGGCCCAGAAGGAAAGGGACCGTGCATCCTAGGCCAATTCCAGCATAGGGAGCGCTCCACAGCTATCCTCACACTGGAGTCACTACTGAGTTTACCCGACAACCAGATACGGTAAATGAGAGGCGTGCGTGCGTGCGTGCGTGCGTGCGCTGTGCTCATGGGGAGGGGGGAGGGGCAGTTTCTGGTAAGGAAGGAAATGACAGAAGAGTGTGAGGGAAGGGAAAGAGAGTTCCAAGAAAACTTTTCCTTATTGGAGCTCCTTCCAGACAATCCTGGAGGTAATATCTATTCATCACAATAGGAGTTTTTACAGAGCCTCTGGTTTACAGGCCACGTAGGTTCATAGGCATGAGTCTGCCGAATTCGTACAATTGTTCCCAGAAGGAGACCCAAATGGTGATCCCCTTTTATAGAGAGGGAAAGCCAGCTACGGCATCAAGGAAGGGTCGAGAAAGCTGTTCCCCCACACCCTGTCTTCCAGCCAGCCCTAAGGGACATGGGCTGAAGAAAAATCTCTGGTCAGTTCCAAAATATTCAAGACAGAAGCAACTTAAAAGTGCCTGAGTCCGAGCGCCACGGCCTCTCGCTGACTCTGATATCTAGATAAGATAGTCGGGGCCCAGAGGAGGAAGGGACTGGTCCATCGAATACAGCCTCATTTTCCTCCTGAGCAGCAATTGCGTGTGGGAACCACCAACCTTGCAGTTAGCAGTCCAAAGCCTACCCAATAGTGCCCCGGGGCCCCCTAGTACCCAGAACTCTTGCCTCTTCATACTGGCTACAAGGTTCTGTGTCCTTTATTTGGAATATCCCCATCACTTCTTTACTACTGGAATGATGCCCTTCTTCGTCTTTGGAACTGAAAGTCAGTGGTTCAAAACTACCAGCCACCCCTCCAGAGACAGATGAGGCTCTCTGCTCCTTAAAGCTTTAGAGGCTTAGAAGCTCCATATAATGAATTGGCTCCGTGGCAGTGAGTTGGGTTTGCTGTGGGTTTATGGCCTCCGCATAAAGTCCATGTGTACAATATGTAAGACGCGTTCAAGTCCAATCCCCCAGGTGATGGAAAGCACCCATCACTCAACCACAAGCCATATTGCCAGAGGGACTTCCCAAAATATTTACCAGAAGGCTCTAGGCACTAGGACTCCGTTCTGTAAACTTGGATGCCATTCCCAAACTGAAATGATGGATTTCACAAAGCTCAAGGTAAACACTCCCTCATATTCTCAATAAACACAAGTGAGACTGAGAAGGAAACATTTGAGCCCCCTCTACGCGGCGAACTTAAAAGGGAGGCCGGTCAGAAGCAAGCAGGGACCAATGACGCCACCGCCTTATCAGGCACATGGCTGCTCCTGACAAAAACAATATTTCTGGCAGGCAGACTTCTTCCACTGTGAAAGATAGAGAGAGAAAAAGAGGATGAAAGTCTTATTTTATAAAGGTCAAAACCATCCTCCTTGGGGAGAATCAAGCCAATTTTCCCCAGTAGAGAACAGACCCTTCCATGCCAAGAGCTCAAAGGAAGCCCATAAATCTCATACTTGTCCACACTGTCCCAATTTCAACTACCCAACTGAGTAATCTGACCCAAAGTCTCTACTGAAGGCTCAGTACAGACCCCCATTTGACCCCAATACAGAAACTTCCAGAAATAAGTAAAGAGTGCGTTCAGGCATGTTGGTGAAGAATGTCAGTACCGTGAACGGAGAAAGCAAGTACCCTAGGCATCGGTCTTGTTGTTGGTTGCTATTGAATCCATTCCAACTCACAGGGAGGACAGATGTGAGAGCAGAACTGCTCCAGGGGGGTTCAAACTTGCAACCTTGTGAAAGCAGCACATGAGGTTTATCTTCCCAAAAGTAACTGAGCGAGTTCGAACTGCGAACTGCCACCTTTCAGTACAGTTCAGACAAATATGGAACTGTTTGGGCCACCCACCCAGCGACTCCTGATGCTTGGCCTCCGTGATTGATTTCCTTCAATCATCACAACAAGCCCAAAAGGTGGGTATGGAAGTTGAGGCTGAGAGAAGGGAGTCTACAGGCGTAGATGGCTAAGCCAGCCCGACACCTTACTGGGCTGTACACTCTGTGTATCGCTCTCATTGGTTCCTCCTGCAGACCCTTGGTCCAAGTTAAAACCTAGCTCAAGCCACTGCCCCCCTTGTCTTTTCAGCACCTTTAGGTTTCCGTGTAAAATAGACCCAAACCTTCCACGGAGGGTTAAAAGCAAGCCTCTCCGCCTCTCTGAAAGAATAAGTGAATGTTCAGGATCTCCCCACCAGTTCAGGCCACCCATCTCCAACCTCAGAAACGCAAGACCAGTCTCTCCACCCGTCCATCCGAGCAGCAGGCTTCCTAGCATAATATTTTCCTCCCATAGAACGTGAGAATAAAGAGTCCTTCGCTCCTTTTCCTGAACTAACTGGCTCTCTCCATAAAGCAATCATCTGCCCGGTAAAAATATTTCTGCAAAGCTTGGTAACTTTTATGTAGTTCCTTTTCTGAAAGGGAAAAATCTTGGAGAGTAAAACATGGCAGGGGCAGACTTTGTGACCAGCTCGTCTCTACCCCAAACCATCCCTGCTCAACACTGTGAATAATTTGCTATTAACTACAGGGACTTTGTACATTAATACATTCAAAGTAAAGCACCCGTTTGCATTCCTACCCCAACAATGCCAGGCACCCCAAGCCTAGTGTCCAGTCAGACTGGCAGCAGAATCACTGGCTGGGATTCAGGGCCAGGAAAGGGCTCTCTGGAGACTGGGGACCTCCTCAAGTGGGCTTGAGTCACAAGTGAGCAGAGAGACAGTGCACTGTAAAATCTAAACACCAGGCGTCCTTTGATCAGAGTATAAAGGGACTCAGAACTCACACACAGGGACACCAAGATGTCTGGGTGTGGCAGTTACATAACATGTCAACTGGAGGAAAGGGTGGAGTCGGACCTGCCATGACCTCATTTGGAGACACTATGAAGATAGATAACTCGCTGAAAGCAGGGCACATACACTCTCTGCTTAAACATTCCTGATGACAAACCACATGGAGCTATGCAGAAGAAGCCAGAGCCCTGGTGCTGGAGAAGCCACATGGAGACCCACACCAGCCCAGAGATGCTTCCACTGCCACTGGATTCACAAGACTTTCCACCCATTGGTTGTGATCTTCCTGTATTCAGCATCATTACATGTGTTGCGTGGATCTATAAAGGAATTTACAGTTTCGGTATCGGACACATGGGCTAATATCAGACTTGATCTGGACTGGGCTAGGATGTTTTCTTAATAAAAAATTCCTCTTTATATAAAGCTCTTTATTTATACACATATGAATGTCTATGCATTTGTTTCTCTAGTCAACCCAGAATAACACACTGGGTAAGCCACCAAGACCTTGCCAGACCTCAGTTTCTCTATCTGTAAAAGGAGATGAATCACCCAAAGGGCCTCCAGAGAGCTGAGAGTTCTTAGCCACTGTGCTCCTCTGAGGAGCTGTTCCAGGCCCTGGGAGAGATGGGGAGAGACGGAGGTAGGTTTGTAGGAAATATGCCAGGGCACAGCAGCACACTTACTGAGAACACTTACTGGGCTATTGAGTGTGTTTACTGGATGCTTATTACATAATGCCAACCAGCGACATTCTTTTCCCCATACAACCAAAAACCAAGCCCACTGTTGGTGAGTCCATTGTGGCTCATAGAGACCCTATAAAGCATCAGTTCTCAAACTTATTTGACCCATTTCCCCCCCTTTTTAGAAAAAAAATTACTCAGTGCCCTCCTGGCAATGAAAGACTTTTGTACTATAGCCCATAATCCAGAGCAAAGTGTAGGTGTCTGCTTTTGCAGCCCCTCCCCCTGACCTTCCAGGACCCCCCAGGGGGTAGTATTGCCCGTTTTGGGAAACATTGCTAGAGTTTCTAAGGCTGTGACTTGTTTTCTTTTTAATTGGCATGTTCTTCAGATATTAAACAATTTAATCATTTGATCATATTAAGAAGATTTAGGTAATCATCAGCACAATCAATTACAGTACATCTCCCATTTTCATGTTGTTAGTTCTCCATTCTCCCTCATCCTCCCCTGCCATCCCCCTGTCCGTTTACTATCTCTACAGATCAATCTATCCTGGATTTCATATATAGGAAATCATACCAAAAACAAATAGGAAGCAAACAAACAAAACCCAACAGCAATGGCTAGACAAAACAGAGAAACATTTCCATCAAAGAGAAAGGAGAAAATATTAAAAACTGAAACAACTTTAAAATGGGTCAACAGGGGAAGATCAAATGATAAGGTATTACATTTTAATCTAACTACATAATCAACTTTATAATGTTCTCTGTCTCATAGCAAGGATATTCAGCTCTCTTGACGAGGGTCAGAGGGATTCACCGGAGAAGTACAAATGGATTCGGGGCTTGTATGGTCTTCCACTGCTTTCTGAAAGCTAGCTGTTCGCAATTTAAGCTCTGATAGCATTCCTCCTTTGGAATTGAGTTTTATTGTTCAAAATCCTTGGATCATACAGGCTGCGGTGTCTCTTCCATGTGGACTTAAGTTGATGCCTCACTTACGTGGCTGCTTCTTTGAAGGCAAGCCATTAAGACTCAGATGTTACTTTTTCTGAGAGCCCGGTACCATCTGGTTTCTTCACCGTACTTCGCTACAGCACCCACATCTTCAGGGATGAGGGCAAGCCTGAAGCAGGGCCATGCCATGAGTCACAGTGGTTCTTAGAACTGGTATTTCTCAGGGAGGTTTGAACTGCTGGCCTTTCAGGAGTCCAGCACAACCTACTTATATGATCCAGGAACTTGGCAAATCACAGAGCCCTATATAAGTACTGGCTGTTACAACTGCACCTTTGCCCCCTGCAACGACCCCACGCCACCACCATTTCTATTCTAAAATGGCCTCATCCCGCCCCAATAGTATGCTGTTATTGGTTTTGTTTGTTTGCTTGCCTCCCAGCAACCCAGAGCCAAGGGAATGAGTCCTCCCTCGTGAAACCCTGAAGGGTCTCGAGGTTTAAAAAGGCAAGAAAGCTCCAAATTGTGACACCGGGAAACCATGTCTGATCCATCCACCTAAAAGGAAGCTCACCATCCTTCCCTCACTGACTGTTGCCATGGCCAGCTGATCCTCCAGGCTGATTAAAAACAAAACAAACAAACAAAAACCCATGAAAGGCTCCAAGGAAAGTTTTAACCAGTTTTTCCTACCATTTACTACAAATAATTTCTTCAACCTCACAACCTCCTCCCTTCCTCCCCCTGCCCGCCCCCCAAGTGGGGTTTAGCACATTTTTTATCCTTAAAAATAGAACAGCCATGAATGCTCTTGGGACTCTTTCCCAGTCTCCTTACTCCACTAAGACAATTCTTTCCAAACTATGGCCAAGAGGATCTTAAGTGCAATGGATATCTTTCCGTTCCTTATTGTCATTCTGGACTATCCCTCTGAGAAACTATATCCTCTCGTGATGACGGCTTTGACTGATGCCATGGGGCCTGTATCCCAGGACTCAGACATGCAGAAGGGAAAAGCTCATTGAACAGACAGGAAAGAAATGACAAAAGTTGGTATCAGGATGAATCTGGGACTTACCCTTAAATGTAGAATATTAAAATAAGTAAGGAGAATAAATGCAAATTCAAGGCTTGAGTTGAAATAATGCAGGACGCTGGGGAAAATATCAAGCTGATGCAAGAAGCGTCAACATAAGATAGGAGTAATACACAGAATTACTATTGACCCCTTCCCCCCCAAAAAACAACAACTGGTTGGGATTCAACCATTTCAATAGGTAGCACATGATCAAGAACCAATGGTACTGAAAGACGATGTCCAAGCTGCACTGAAGGTATTAGTGAAAAAGAAGAATGCAGGAACTGATGGAGTACCGCTTGAAGTATCTCAACAAATGGATGCTGCACTGGAACCACTCACTAGCCTGTGGCAAGAAATGTGCATGAAAGCTACCTGCCCAACCTACTAGACGAGGTCCGTATTCATCTCTATTGACCGTGGCACGACAGTCAACTGTGTGAATCATAAAAACTATGGGAAACATTTGAAAGAATGGGGATTTCAGAACACTCAGTTGTACACGTGCTACACTTACCCACACGTAAGTCAGGAGGCAGTTGTTCAACTAGCACACGGGGATGCTGCAAGATTTAATATTGGGAAAGGTGTGTAAGGGCTGTATCTTTTCACCATACTTATTCGATCTGGATGCTGAACCTATAGGAAGTAGCCCTGGTGGTGCCATAGAGTAAATTTTGGAATGCTAACTACAAAGTGGGCAGTTCAAAACCACCAGCCAAGCCTCAGGATAAAGATGAGGCTACCTGATCCCATGACGATCTATACCCTTTGAGACCAATATAGGGTTGCTTTTTTGAGTTGGAAATGAATTGATGACATTGGGTTTAGCTTTGGTTTGGGGAGCCTGCAAGCACAGCACACTGAGACCGGAGGCCTAGGCCTAGGACTGGTTGGGTCTGTACTCCTTTTGACTTCCCAGGGCAGGAGAGCAAGGTTTCAATGTCCACTAAAAAGGCATCTTGGTTCCTCTTTTAAAATCAATTTAAATGACCTGGGGGAGAAAGTCAAGATTATTGTAGTTCAGGTCAAAAACTGCCCCATAATAAAGTTCCCTCTGGAAACCAGTCTAGGAGCAGGCACAACAACCCTAACTACCACCTCAACCCCCCTCAGCGGAGTCTCTAGAAGCCAACCCCTCTCTGTCAGGCACCTGCCAGCACATGTGGCTTTTTGAAATTAGAAAAAACATCCTCAGCCAGGACCCATTTGAAATCGCCTTCCGCTGTACTCTCCCTCGGTGTGCGTATATGTTCATCTTGCAAATAAGAGCTCTTTATAGTCTGCCCACCCTCTCCAGTTACCCAGCTCCGGACTGAGCCAGGGCAGCAAGCCAGCCAATCAACTCCAGCTGGACATCTCTTTATGCGCCTGAGGGATCCTCCACCCCCCACCCCCATCCTGCTAGAGAGGAGAGGCTCACAGACCTCAATAACCCTTCATGGAGGATGTGCAGTGGACAAGAACTCCAAATGGTCACAACATGTAACACTCTTTACACACACACACACCCTCTCTTTCAGCTACAGCATAGATTTCTGAACTTACAGCTTAAAGATTAGAGTCTGATATCAAGGCAGACTACTAGAAGTGGGCTGAAGACCTTCTATGCCGTCCATTTCTCTTATTATACCTTTCAACACCTGGCTACTTCCTACTTATTGTTTGAATCACAGTAACTTAAACATCACTCCCCAATCCTCCTTCTCAAAATTCCTACATCCTACCATGTCCCCTACAGTCACCCTAACATACCACACCTAAAGAGTTAACTGAATGATCATTAGCAAAATATCTCAAGAGGCTGCAGGAGGAGACACGCCTGCTTTATTTTACCTACCCTGCCACTCCAGGAGGTGGAAGCTATCAAATCTACCATTTTAAACGATCAAATTTCCATTTCACGGATTTGGAAACAGTATCAAAGATGAGTCTTCACTTGGTCCGAGACACCTTGACGGGGGAGAGGTGGGACTGGGATTTAGCACCAGGAAGTCTCATGCCAGAGCTCCAAACCAGTCTTCCGGTATCTACGATGCACCTATGCTGCTCCTCAATAGAAAGTGGTGTTTGGCTGCTTACTGAACAGCTGGCATTTTGAACCCGCCCAGATTCCAAAACCCAATGCAAATGCCAACTCACAGCGACTCCATAGACAGGGTAGACCTGCTCCTGTGAGTTTCTGAAACTGGAACTCTTTACTGGAGTAGCAAGACCCATCTTTGTCCCCTGTGAAGGCCTAGACAATCCTCCAAGGCATTTACACTGTGTCACACGTGAACACCATAAGACAAAAAGGCAACTCAATGGCACCTCAGAACAAAGCAAAAAACATTGGCAATCACAGCCAGGATCTAGAAGCCAAACCCGGCACACTGAATTGTTTTCCTCGGTCCATTAACATTTAAAAACTTGCACATAAAAATCCACATTGCTCAGTTCTCTTAATGATCAGACGATGCTGCAAGGGTGGAGCCACACTCCAACGTGACAATAGTTGACTTGGATGGAGTGGCGCTGCTCCCTTGAGACAGGAAGTGCGTGCTCTGCTCACCAATACACAAGAGCTCACTCCCTCCCACCTATTTCCAACTCAGGCTGCTGTGTTTCCTTGATATTACATCTTTGGTCCTAGTAGGTGTTTGGGTTTCAGTCTTCTCATCCTTCAAAGTCCCACTCACCTGCTGCCTCCTTCAAACGTCCTTCTCAGACTTCCATAGCCCGGTGCTCATACTCTAAAGACTAACTTTTAATGAGCACCTACCACGTGCTTGACAGTTGAAATTTTTTCCAATTCGCGTGTCTACAAGTACCTTATAGTGATTGGCAATGAAGACATGAAGGTGAATATTTAATTATTCATTTTCATCTCCTTTCCCCACCCAATCTCTGGGCTTCTTGCTGCTCCTCTGTACCCCTGGAAGCCAACCACCATGGACCAATTCACTGCGCTCTCCTATCCTCGGGCTTCCAGATTCAGCATCCGCAGAACACCGGGGGTGATAGTCATGGAGAGATTCGCTGTGGCTTCAGTCCAGCCACCTTCCTCCTCGGCTGCAGCTCATACAAGGGTCCACCAGCATGTGCTCCCTGACACATGAGTGGTAACAACTTCCCACTGTTGCTAGCCTCTAGGTGCTTCGATACCCTGTGCGGGTTCCAGTAAACCTGTCCATACCTCTGGACGTGTTTCCCTTCATTGGAGTCTCTTCATTTAAACTCGCTGGAGTAGATCTGCTTTGGGACTCAGGACGTCTGGCTTTTTAACCACCACCCAGTATTGTCTTGCATCCTAGTTTTACTTCCCCTGGTCCCTCATTCACCAGCAGTCTCCATAAGGGTCCCCTGGGGGCCCTCCAAGAACCAAGCACTGTGCTGGCCCAGAGAAGACATTCCAGAATCACTCCCTGATCCCATAGAACACAATTGCAGAAATGTTCTTTTTCCCTTCGAGTTTTGTTACAACCAAAGGCCCGTCCGCACACTCCCCCTTCGCCCACACTCCTCTGATCATGGAGTATAGCATCTCTGTCCTGCTAGCCCCTCACCTAGGGCCTCACTCTTGTCCTCGCTCTGGACAAGACCACGCTCCTTAAGAAGGCCCACCAGGCCCAAACTGTGACCCTTTTCCAGGGCGCAGAGGTTCCAAAGGAATCTCCGTCAGCAGCTCAGACAACTTGCAGGGCTTTCTCACAAGCTGCTTGCCCATCTACCCAAGCAATCACACCAGCAGTACGTTCTCCCTCCTAGTGTTCTTCACTACTAATACCCCTTCCCCATTCATCCTTGGGGGTTTCAGTGCAAACCCCATCTCCCCAGACCACCTCTGACCCTAGATCAGTTTGTACCCCCTGTTGGATGCTCTCAAGTTCCCCAAAGCAGTCTCTAATATTCTCTTAACATGATCTTCAATGCTTAGTATGTATATTTCTAAACTATGAGTCAATTTCAGTGAAAAGTTTAAAATAAGATATTACTAAATGAAGTTTAATATTTTTAAAGGTACTTTATCATGACAAAATAAGATTTAGTTTCATACAGACAAAAGTTAAGTACCAGGCAATCTAGCAATATAATCATACTTACAAATCATACATTATCTGAAAAAAGGATGATCAGCTAATTTGATACCACAAAAGCACTTGATAAAATTCAATACCTAATCTTGATTTTGAAAACCCCTAACAAGCTTCATAGGCACTAAGGAAAGCTTTCTTTCCGAAACAAACAGCAAACATCATACCTGGTGGTTACTGAATAGTCTATAAAACTCAAAATACAGACTGCCATTAGGTTGCACTAAATCACAGCTACTTTATAGGTAAAGTACAACTGCCTTTTTGGGTTTCTAAGACTAGTAGTCTTTATGGGAGCAGAGAGCTTTGTTTCTCTCCCACAGACAGGCTGATGGCTTTGAACTGTGATCTTTCAGTCACCAGTCTAACGCATCGCCCACGATGCCGACTTAGTCACTGTGCTTTGCATACTGTAGGCGCTCAAATATCTGTGGAGTGACTAAGCACAAAGCTAGGTCTGGACCCCAGTATATGCTCTCAAACCACGCAGTACTCCTCCTTCACGGCACATCTCGAAAGGGATATTGTTCATTTTCATTTTTAAATTAGTTATCTTCCCCAACTAGATGTTAAGCTCCATGAGAACAAAGCCCGTGCTCTATTCAGAGTAAATGGATGCCTAAAGGAGGCAGTGTTGGTGCCACAGATGCATTGAAGTCTTGAATAGAATGCATTCACCAGAAAGCGGCTTAATTAGTATGAATGATCTTATCCTACCGCTTCGCTAGAAAAAACCCAAAACCAGAAAGAGGAGAGTCCTCAGCTGGTGCTGTACCAATGGGAATCCCCCCAGTACCCTGGAGCGCTTTGGAAGGTGTAAGTCACATACAAGGCCACCACACACACCACTGTCCAAGTCCCTGAGCTAGTAAGAGGAGTCAATCCCAGATCAATTCTTGCAAACCCTCTAAAGCTTACAAACACA